>NW_022109491.1:52544008-52588042 GCF_000313985.2 Echinops telfairi
CATGCTGCTGCACAAGTGTGCTGGACTTGGGAACTCCAGACAGCTCTAGGCCCTTCTCATGGATTCTGGACCGAATGGAGTTTTTCCTGGATTCTCTTTTGGACTTGGCAACAATAAGAGCTAGCAGAAATTCTCCATGCTAAAATTCCGGTGTATTGCTCCATGACATGGTAGGTGAAGTTTCTGGAATCAGAGGCCCACATTGAATCCTGGCTCTGATGCTTAACCTAGTGTGTAATTGATATGAATTTTATAATCTGCTCAATCCTAGGTTTCTTCATCTTAAAGCATGGGTAGTAATAATATCCACTTAGAGTTTTGGGGGAAATTAATTTGTTAAATCATGCAAATCACATAATTCAAATCACACATTCAATATGGTAAGCCCTCAATACGAATTAAGTTAAAATTTTGTATGGGATTTAAAAAATCTTTCTTTGATTTTTCTTCTATACAATTTAATAAATGAGTATGACTTCGGGGGTCAGATTACCTCAGTCTTATTTCTATCTTCTTTCATTCCATAGGTAACTTGGGATATATTAACTTCTTTGCATCTCTGCTTCCTAATCGAGAATAAAAAGTCTATCCATCTCAGATGGCAGTTTGTGTTTAATGGCACAATGCATTTGAGAGCATGCTAGGACTGAGTCTGACATGATGCAAATCTCAACAACCCTTTTCTATTCTTGTTACTTACTAATATTTTTAATAATAGGAAAACTGCATATCTCGATTCATCACAATTTATACCTTTGTTTCTTGACATATTTGTTATTTCTAACAAACTTTCTCCCAATACACGGCTTCATTGCAATACTTCTACCCCAGGATGCCAGGGTAGCTGGCTGAGAGGGATTGTGTACCACGGAAAAGAGGGTTTCCTGGGCTCTTTCTGGAAAGGACGGTTGGAGCCCAGTGGGTAGATCAGGGATTGAGTACCCTGTTGGGTAAAGGCATCCTGTGTTCTTAGACCAGGGGTACTCAAACTTTTTAAACAGTGGGCCAGTTCACCATCCGTCAGACCTGTTGGAGGGCCAGACTATAGTTTAAAAAAAAAACTATGAACAAATTCCTATGCACATTGCACATATCTTATTTTGAAGTAAAAAACAAAACTGGGCAAAAACACCTGGCAGCCTGGATAAATATCAGCAGGCCGCAGTGGCCTGTGGGCCGTAGTTTAAGGACCCCTGCCTTAGACCTTCAGTTCAGTGGTGGTTGATGGGGGAGGACAGTGCTGATAGAGACTCCTGTTGCTCCAACATGTGTCTGCACTGGGTAGTATGATGCCCAGAACTGCTGGGAGAGTTACACCCTGAAAGAAATCTCCAAAGGGCCAGGCTGTGGTCTTGGAAAAGCAATGCCAGAGAGTCAGCAGGTCACTTTGCAGCCAGAAATGTATACTCATGTGTGCATCTAGCCTAGCAAGACTGCCGTGCACGCACCTGGCTTCCCAAGAAGTCATTCATTCTGAGGTGGTTAACATTCATGTTCATTTGCAAACTCCCTCCACCCTACCAAATAAAACCAACCAACCAACCAAACAACAACAAAAAAAACCACCTTCTTCTTCCTCCGAGTCTGCAGATAGGTAAGTCTTGCATAGCTACTCCCACGTACTGAGGAAATGGTCTGGCTCTGCTAAGTGTGATTGGAGCTGTTTGTTTTTAAGCTGCACATAAGCATCAGGTGAGATTTATAGCACTTCCCTTCATGCCGAATCGACCCACTGGGAGCCATTAAAGTTTGATTGCTCTCTGCAGTTGCCTGGTCAGAGTGGAATTGAGGGGCTTGCAGTTGAAAGCGCATTTTCTCCCATTGGCTTTGTCATAAGGAGTGTTGGAAGGGAGGGAATAAAGGGATGCTTCTTTTGTTCCAGCTTCTAATTTCAGTCCCAACCCTTTTCCAACTGCAGGGAAGTTACGGGATGATGTCCCAGATCATTTCCACTGTCGGCTCAGACTTCTCACTTGATCCAAACTGCTTTTGGGGCCCACCTCTTCTGGGAAGTCTTCCTGTTCTTATCAAATGGAAGGCCAGGTTTTCTGGAGTGTTTCCTGACCTGTCTGGCTGGGCCCTACCTTCCTTTCCCTGGCATTTGTTCCACACGTGGATGTCTATTTCTTCCCTGCAAACATCTTATTGTTAGATTCATATAAGGGCATTTGGTCATAAGTCCTAATGTTGTAGAATGGCTAAGCCTGAGAGAAGTTTTAGAAATCTGTCAATTCATCTGAAGAAGTGAAATAAGGCATGCAAGTTCCTGATGATAGTTTCTTCCCATCCGAGTCCTTGGAAGAAGTGTTTTTCCTGCCAGATTTAAAAATAAATCAAAATCAAACCTAAACAAAGAACAACGAAAACTGTCCCAGCAATCACTACTGGCTTTAAAGGTCACCCTGTCCCATTGGGCCTTTAGCCTTTAGACAGCTCAGCTTCTTCTAGTCGCCATACCCTGCCACTCAGTTATAGTTATTATATATTTACAAAGTACCAGCTAAGATCTTTAGCTCCCTAGGAGGCATGATCTTTGCATTTATGGAGCTTACGTTCTAGCACGGATGATGTATTGAAACTATGAATGTGAACATATCAAACATGAGTGCTGACTAATACCTGGAAAAATGTGGCCTGGCCTTGGTGATTATGTATCCGTTATGCTTCGCAGGAGCATTCTGGCTGGACTTCTTTCAAGATAGATTTGTTTTTTTCCCCGGCCTTCTGGCAGTCGGTAATACTTTCAGTATTCTTCAGCAATACCCTGATTCACATCCATCAGCGCTGCCGTCTTCCTCACTCACTGTTCAGCTCTCACGTATATAGTCGGTAACGGAAAATGCCACGGCTCGGGTCAGTTGCACCTTCATTTTCAAAATGCCGGCCTTGCTCTTTGACAATTAGAGGAGGCAATTAGTGTAGCAGATTGGTCTGATGTACTGTCACTTGATTCCTTGACTGCTGCCGCTATTAACATTGATTGTGGGTCCAAGTAAAAGCAAACCCGTGCCGACATCAGTCTTTTCTCCATTTGTCACAATGGTGCTTATTCGTAGTTCAGTTGTGAGAGTTTTTGTTTTCTTGACACTGAGTTGTAATGGGTACTGATGGTCTTTGACCTTCATCGGTAGGTACTTCCAACAACCAAAGTTGTTTCATCTGCATCTCACATGTTTTTAATGAGCCTGCCACCAATCCTAATGCCACACGCTTCTTCATACAGTCTCATTTCTCCAAGTATTGCTCAGCATACAGTTTGAATACATATGGTGGAAAGATATAATCTTGATGCACATTGGTTATACATCCTGGTTTTAAAAACATACAGTCTCCTCTGGACCATGTTGTTGTTAGGTGCCATGGCGTTGATTCTGACCCATAACGACTCTATACGCAACAGAGTGAAACACTGCCTGGATCTGCGCCATCTTCACAATTGTTCCCAGTGCCACAGCCAGTGCTGCAGCCACTGTTCAATCCATCTGCGTGAGGGCTTCCTCTTTCTCTCTGTCCCTCCCACTTTGACAAGCATGACCTCCTTCTCCACAGACTGGTCTCTCTTGACAACAGATCCAAACTAGGTAAGATGAAGTCTTGCCATTCTTGCGTCTAAGGTGCACTCTGGCCATATGTCTTCCAAGACAGATCCGTTTGTCCTTGTCGTAGTCCATGGTACTTCCAATAGTCTCCACCACCACCACCATTCAATGCCTCTGTTCATCTTAGGTCTCCCTTATTCGAGGTCCAACTGTCACATGCATAGAAGGCAATGGAAACCCCAAATGTAAGCCGCCAAATACTCTCTTTACAGGGACTGTCTCAGACATATGAGCTGTGACTAAAGGAAATTTCTAGAATAGGATGCAAAAGCCCAAGTTGAAAATCAGACTATTTGAATTAAACCCAATGTCCTCTCCAGCTCATCTAGGGAAAGTTAGGTAGTTCATTTTCCGGAGCCTTGTTGTACTCATCTGAGATATGCTAAGAAGCCACGTGTGACTGGGAGCACCTCTCAGCTTTAGGAGACACTTGAATATTCAAATTGCTCTTCTTTTATTACATTAGAATGTGATGTTCTATTGGTTAGTACTAATCAAGTTCCTTATCGCTCCCACTGTCCCCAATTTGAAATGGTAGAGGGTCAATTGGTGGAGAGACAGAGAAATGGGGAAAGTGTGCTGGAGCCAATGAAGCTGGTGTCATCGTTTAATTTGAAGGAGCCTGATGGCTTGCTTAGTGGTTAAGTACTTTGATCCTCAACTTGCACAGGTGGGAACCACCAGTAGCTCCAAGGGTGAAAGATGGGACTTTCTACTCCAGTAAACAGATACAGTCTCGCAAACTAACAGGGGCAGTTCTACCTGCCCTCCAGGAGCCCAGTTGGTATAGTGGTTAAGCATTGGGCTGCGAGCCTCCTGATCGGCATTTCAAAACCACCAGCAGCTCTTTGGGAGAAAGACTGGGCTTTCACTCCCTTTAAAGAGTTACAGTGTGAGAAACCACCGGGTCGCTATGAGTCAGCATGGACTGGATGGCAGTGAGTCTTTGGGTGTAGATGGCTGGCACTTGGCAATTGGTTTTTGAGAGTTTGTAAACTTTGCAGGCACTTTCCCTGGCCCTGTTACAAAGACCATATCAGAGGAAAAGCAGAAGCCGGGGGACTTGCAGGATTTTGTTTTAAATTTACAAATGATCAAGTTTGTAAACATGAGAAATACCAAAAGAAGCCTAGAGGGAGCATCTGTTTTTTCTCAGAGGGCAGAGACCCCGGCAGGATGAAGGGAGCGAGGAGGAGGCACATTTGAGAGAGAAAGAGAGAGAAAGCACTGGCGCTGGGAGCTGGCCAGTATGTCTTCTAATTTAATTACTTATCTTTCTCTCAAATTGTTTATGGTACACTGCGCTATTAAATGCACCATAAGCAAACAGCTCTTGAAAGAGGAAGTGGATTTATTTGTTTTAGTTACAACTCCAACAAAAGTCTATTTCTTCCGCTAATTAAGATTCCATTCACTAATTTAAATGTTATGCTAATTAAAGTATAATTTTGAAAATGTAAAAAGGAATTAAAAAAAGAAAGAAGAAACTGGGTTGGCCTTTAGGAATTACATTAAATTTATTGCGTTGTAACAATGGTAAGCTGGGTAATTATTTCATTTGCCTCGCATGCTATATTCACGCTCCGGCTTATTCATACCCATTCTCACACTTCAGCTCATTAACACACACTTCCCCTTTTCCACTCTAATGGGAGTTTTCTTGTGATGGTTTAAGATGAGTTGTGGGTTAAATCCTTGAAGGGATGTTTAGAATGTCTACATCTGGGCCTCACAGGAGACTGCAAGCTGCTGCTTGATAGGAGCTTAGTGGCGAGGGAAGAAAGGAACATCTGGATTTCTGCCTTGTAATCAATTTCTAGAGCCACATTTCCATAACTGCAGATTCCTCACCATCCTAGCTAGACGCCTGGCTATTTTACTGAAGATGGCGAGACTGCCCCAAGGAAGTGTGTGTGTTCTGAGGTTGGTAGCTGGCAGATTTGGTCTGAGCTCAGACGTAGGACAAAGGAGACAAGCCCAAACCCACTGTCACGGAGTCACTTCTGACTCATATGGACCCTGTTTAAGCGTGGTCTAAAGGGAAGGGAACGCCTGCTCTTTCTCCCACAGAGGGGCTGGTGGGTTGGTACCACTGATCTTGTACTTAGCTACCCAATATTCACACGGCAGTTCCACCAAGGTTTCTAAAGGAGACAACCACTCAAGAATTCAGGTTGTGACCTGACATGAATTGCTTGCTGAAGCTGAGCCTTAACTTCCACCCTGGTCAAATGGAGTCATTGTGAACTTCGAAAGCACTCAAGGTCATGGGGTTGTAGGGTAACTGTTGGCTGCTAAGGCAGCATGGGTGCTTTGAACTCACCAGTTGCTCCGTGGACGAAAGTCGAGGTGATCCTGCACGCATAGACTGACAGCCTTCAAAACCCCGTAGGGGGTCACTATGATTTGAGGTCACCTTGATAGCTGAAGGTTCCGTTTTTATCATCACCAAAACACCGAACATGGTGGCGGTGGAGATGAGCCATTCTTCCCTTCCCGAATGCAACTCTGTGTCTCCACATCGGAAAATAGAAACCTAGAGTTCTTCCTCAGCCAGACTCTTGTCTCCCAGCACTGAAGGCAGAGCGTAGCCAGCCCTTGCTCTAAACAGAGGCAACACAGCTGAGGGGCCTTCAAAAGGTTTGTGGCAAAATGTAATGTGATCCTCCTATAAACTTTGTCTGTATCCAAAGCTGGGTACGTTAGCTATTTGTAGTTATGTAACCAATTATCCCCAGACATCCGGAGCAACAGGAAACCATTGGCGTATGTTACGTAATCATTTCTGTGACTGGATTCTGAGAGTGCCTTCTCTGCATCTTTCAGGTTCAAGATCTCTCAGGAGACTCCTCATCAGGGTGGCAGATGGGGCTAAGCATATTTGAGATCTGACTGTGCCCGGAGGTCCCACTTCCATCTCCATGCTCACTTGGTTGTGGACTCGAAGCTTCAGTTCCCAGCTCATACACAGGCTGTGCCATTTCCTCAGAATAGGACCGAGGAGGTGGGAGGAGAAACAGGAAGCATAACACCCGCACTGCCTTTTAGGACTGGTCTCTAAGTTGTGAAGACTGTCACTTTTGCCTTACTTTATCCCCCCCCACAGCCATTGGGCAGAGACTGCTCCAGGGTGTGGATTCCAGGAGACAGAACACTGGCCTTAGAGAGTTCACTTCTGTCTCTAACACAGTGCTCTGCTCTGGCTCCTTCTCTGGAAGATGTTTACCTTTAGCATCTCCCGGGCCATAGTATATTTCACAGTCTATTTACCAATTGTGGCAGCCACGCAGTCTGAGCTGGGTAAATTTCACAGACTCGCTCAGGCCTGGTTCTCCTGAGAAAATGCCCTATGCCTCCTTCAAAGGACTTGAGGAGAGGACTATCGATAAAGTAGGGGGTGTGAAATGGGGATTCACCTCCTGAAAATCTGTTCTCCAAACTTCACCTGCATGTGAGGTCCACACCTCCCGACCACGAAGTACCTTGAGAGAGGCAGTTAAAAGGAGGCACGGGGACAGCAACCACACTCCTCCCACCTCCTTCCCGTCTCTTCCTGGCTTCTGCCGCTCCTTCTAGTCCCTTTCAAGCCACAATTTAGAAAAAAACACCAGTTCTCCTGGGAAGCTCTGACAAGAGCCTTAGATGTATACTGTTCACATCTCACTCAGGGTTGGCAAGAAGGACACTCATGAAAGGATGGGCCCTGCCGAACCGAGGAAACGTGAAGCTCATAATTAATTCCAAAGTGCTCTGCTTCTTCCTCCGTTTTGACATTGATAATTACATTGGGACATGAGTTCATTTATTGTCACTGACTAGCTTTCTAACAGGAGCCCTGGTGGTATAATGGTTACACACTGGGCTGCTCACTGTGAGGTCAGCAGTTTGAAACCACGGGCCACTCCACGGGAGAAAGGTGAGGCTTTCTCCTCCCATGGAGAGTTGTAGACTCAGACATCCACAGGGGCAGATCTTCCCTGTCCTCGAGTGTCACCATCAGTCGGAATGGACTTCATGGCAGTTAGTTTGGTTTCTTGATTTGCTTTCCAACACCCCGAGCTTTTCTGTGATCTTTTAGAAGTAGAAGGCCTGGCGTGTGCCCTGAGGGACCTCTGGGTGGACACTCACAGCATAGTTTCCTTTTTGGCTCAAACTAGAAGAGATACAAGGGACACTGGGGGCCACAATGCTGATAGCTGCTTGCTGAAACCTTGGTGGCTCAGACCCACCCAACAGCTCTGGACGAGAACGATGTGGTGAACCGCTTTCATCAAGTTTGCAGGCGAGGGTACCATATGGGAATTGTTCGACTGGGTGGCCTGCGGTTACCATGACTCAAAAATGGACTTGATGGCACCCAATCTAGAAATTCCCTGTGGCACAGATGATGAAGACGTCAATCTGTAGCCTGAAGCTCCGAGGTTACTATTCATCCACCCAGAGGTATCTAGGGAGACAGGCCTGGCCTCTTACTTCTAAAATTGGGCAGCCTTGAAAAAAGTGTGGCACAGTTCTCTTCTGCACTTCGGGGGTGGCCACAGGCTGGGCTGACAACAAGTCAAAAAGCTAGGGTTGTAGAGAGAGTCATGTTAATGAAAATAAGTTAACTTGTGTCCTGCTGTCATGGTCAATGTCAAAATGGAGGAAGGAACAGAGTACTGTGGAGTTAATGATGATCCACTTCTCATCCGTTAGGCAGGATCTTTCCTTTCAAGAGTGTCCTTCTAGCCACCTGTGGCCTGAGATGAGAACACTGTGAACCTGCGGCTCTTAATGGAGCTTCCTCTGAGATCCCCTGCTTTGATCTGGCCCGTGACCTGGATGGGAAAGAAGGAGAGGTGGAAGCCAGGAGGGGTAGGGGCCAGAAAGCGGGAGAGCACTGTGGGATAGTTGGCTTTGTTCTTAGCCGAATTACCTTTGGCAGGTGCATTAATCTCTGTTGCTATGGGGAAAAACATTCTGTCACACGTCTCCCTTGATATTGGCTATAGTATGGCTAATTCTATCACATAGGGAGGACAGCCTGGCATTTTCACTGGCAGACCACAAGCATAGCTGTCTATCTTTCCTACTAAAGAGACTGAGGATGGGCCAGGTGGTTGAAAAACAAATGACTTCTCTAGCAAGTCAACAGGTGTACAAGGATGTGAAGGGTACTCCTCTCAGGCCATGCCAGTGGGTCTCTTCAGTGCCCCGGGAACGTGGTCAGCCCGTCATGATGCTATGCTGACCCTGTCTCCCACACCTTGCTGTCACAAGACATGCTGCCCAGGTTCAGACTTGTCCTCTTCTCAGTGCTGTCTGCACTGACTCGGGAACGCAGAACTGGGACAGAATTGTAGGCGACATACAGGACCTTCAAGCATGTTCATAGTTCAAGGATGAATGGCTGACTCCGAGGTAGGTAGATCATCCTCTAAGTACTACCAACCATGTTTGGTTTTCTGATCCTGGATCCCAAAGAAATGCCCAATGCTATCTCTTAAGATGAAAGTGGATGCACATTGCACTTGTTTCAGGATGGATTTATTTAGCCAATACTTCCTGAGAATTCATTCACATGCTGGGCACTGTCTGGTAAGGAAAATAAGGGGTGGTCGCAAAAGCAACAAGATGTGGCCTTTGTTCTCCAACAGGGAATGTGGGGAAGCAGAACATGTGTTCTCGGTTTAGCTCAAACTCATCCCAGCTTTCTGAATGGGGAACCTTCCCTGATCTGCTATCATCGGGAAATGCTGGGTTAGGCTTGCACTTTAGAAAGTGCTCAGTTCCAGCCATTCAAGAAAGATATGTGTCTAGGAAGGGATTGGACCAATGGAGGTCAGGGGATGGGCTCTGGCAGTTGTCTGGCTGGAGGTTATCTAAGCTTGAACTGAGAGAATGACAAGGAGTTGCCTGAGAGCTGACCTAAAGAAGGGGAGTGGCTTTGGGGTTATATATCACAATGCCCTTTTAAAAGACCCTACAATGTATACCAACCAGGGATAAAATGCCCCATGGTGACTGTGTCCACATAAATTCAGATACTGAGATGAGCTTGGAATAGTAATTCAGAGTTTTGGACACTGTGGACCAGCTCCTCTTCAACTCTGGCCTCCTTGGCAGATGGAAACTGCTCAATCCGGATGCTCCCTGTGCTTGAGGAGTGTTCTCCCCAGCCACGCTCGCCCAGGGTCTGGTTCTTGAGCTCCTCTCTTAAAGGCAGACATCCCCAGGAGGGGTGTCTTCAGAGGTAGACACGATAGAGTCATTGATGGGATTTGCAAAGGCAGAGAGAAGAATTGCAAACGTGCCGCACTTTGAGTGGCCAGGGGAGGTTGGCGTTCTTAACTAAAGTGGGAAATGAAGAAGAATGAAGAAGAGTCTAGCCAGGTGAAGTAGAGCCCCATTTTTGTCTTGTCCACACGTTCATTTTGACTAGCGTGTCATGTCCCACATTCAAGGAGGTCACCTGAAATAACTGAAGACGAGAGACGTCCTGTAGGAGCAGGATTCCCATGGCAGTTTTAAAAACATATTTCTTAAGACATGAAAGAAATCTGGAGAGATGCCTTACTCTTCCCCTCCGAGGCCTCTCCTTTCTTGGGCTGGGTGGAGCGGGGTGACAGAGCATCGATCTGTGCAAGATAGATGGGAGGAAAAGCCCTCTTTGCCCATTGAATCAATGCCTCCCTTAAAGACTGCAACAAACAGGATTAAAGGTTGAGAGACATTTATTGAGGAGTGATTCTGAGTGTATGGTTTATTAGTCAGCCACGGTACTGGGTTTATAGAAATGCCCAGCCTAGTCCCTGCCAAGTGTAATAAATCAGGGGTTTCTTCCTTGGCTAGCTGCCTTGGGAGTGATGTGGGGTACATGACCCTAGGCCAGAGGAGGGAGGGAGTGTTGTCTCTAAGACATCTGGTGTGGGGGCTGGATGAGGGTGGAAGGGGGAAGTACTGACCTATGAGCCTACGGCCCAACTCCCATCACTCACAATCTACTCAAACACACTGCGTGGGGTGCCACCAACAGGGTTAATCAGAATCAGGGCACCCTTGCTTCTCTTGCCAAAATCTTTTGTCTGGCTGACTCCGGAGTTATCAAACATACAGCATCCGCACAGCTGGTAATAAATTGGAGTCCAGAACCTGATTAATGAACATTATGTTAATGGTGGGTCAGAGGACAGATTTTGCATAAAAGGCCAAACACTAAGCCAAGTCAAAAGCAACGATGCCCCTTCCCCTCCCTCTGCCTCTCAAAACCAGTTGTCAGCTGGGGAGTGGAGAAAAGACTATGGAGGAGACAGCATCTCACATCCCAGTCCTCGTCTGGGTTCCTGCTGTCTGCTGGCAGGTCAAGGACAAGGGTCTTTCCTTTACTCCTGAGGAGGGAATCACTTTAAATGGCCAGATGCTGACTGAGAGCTAATCTTAAGGAGGGTTGTAGTTTTGGGGGTGCAAACTATACTGCTCTTTCAAAAGACTCTAAAACTTGGACCATCAAGTGAGAAAATGCCCCATTGTGACTGTCCCCACATAAAGCCAAATACTGTGATGAACTTGGAAAAGCAAATCAGAATCTTTTGACACTCAGGTCCAGTTCCTTCTTGAACTTTGGCCTCATTTGGCGGATGTCACCTGCTTACTCCCGAGACCCCTTGTGCGCGAGCAGCGTGTTGCACAACCACACTTACTCCGGGTCTTTTTCCTGACTTCTTCTCTTCGATGCAGCCATCCAGGAAATTCTCTCTTCACTCCTTTCAAATTCCTCCTTGATGATTTTTCCAGGAGAGTGTCCATTTGTATGCACCGCCTCATCAGAGATGACTCCCCAAATCACACCTCCAGCTCTAATCTCCCTCTTGAACTTCAGTTCTCCACCAAGATGAACACTTTGTTCTGCAAGTCCTATGGTATCCCCGATTCACTACGGATCAAGCTGAACTGCTCTTTCAAGGTTATCTTTTGGTTACTGGGACATCTTTACTTAGTTAGTCCTTGGATTCAGAAACACCAGCTTCAGTCTTCTCTGGGATCCTTAGCACTCTTTCCCTATGCTGTTTCTACCTTTTCAGTGTCTCTTGCACCCACAATTTTGGTCAATTTCCTTTGCTACTTAATAAAGCCAGGCTCCCACAATCACTTTTACACTGTTGAAAAAGCATCCTGCCTCCAACTTCTTATCCCATGTAGCTGTCTATCGCAAACCTGCAGTCAAATTTCTGTACAACGTCAAGTTGGGACAGCTCTCCATAAAAAATCTGTAAGTAGTTTCCATTACCAGGCTCCCTGCTATTGCATTCACGATTCTTCAAACTCTGGGGTTCACCCATCCCCTGCTTTGCCTTCCCCACTTAGCTTCCTTATGTTTTATCCAGTAGGGGAAATCACCTCTGGAAAGGTAACACCTCAAAACCAGCACCTTCTTACCTTCGTGCCTTTATTTATTGCTATTCGGTGGCAAGGGGTGGGGGTGATTTGGCAGGACCCTGGCTTTCTGTCCACAGTCCTGTCCTGGAGAATGCTTTTAGAAATGACTGGAATTAAGACACACATTACAATACAGAAAACATAGCCTTACTCCATCCGCCTTAGTGTGCTTGACTCTGCTGGAGAAGGCAGCTCTTCCTCAGTCGTATTCCGAGTGCCTTCTGACCGGAGGACCTCATCTTCTGTCACTATGTCTGACGATGTTCTGTGTTCAGGAAGACATGAGGTTTCCATTATCTGACAATGTTTCAATGCTACTCAGAAGGTTTTCTGTGGTAATTCCTCAGAAGTGGGCCAACTATTGCTCTCTTTGTTGTTTGTTCTTTTTCTGGAAGCTTTGCCAAAACCTATTCACTTTGGGTGACCTTGCTGGAAATCTGAAATACTGGTGGCGTCGAGTCCAACATCACAGCAACACAAAATCGACCACAGCAGGACCAAGTTGGTCTGTCTTCATAGCATCAGATGAGCTAGTTGTGGTATCAGGGTTGGAGGAAGACATTAAAAAGCCCGTGATACGCAGAAGACACAACCTTGCGTGGGGACGCGAGGAGGACCTGAAAGCATGTGCTAATGAAGATCAGGGTTACAGTCTTCAGTCGAGATGACAACTGGACGTGAAGAAACCCAACATCCTCACAACAAAACAGGGAAAAAGGAAGTTGTCAAGGACTTCATCTTGCTGAATCCACAGTCAAAGCACATGAAATCAGCAATCAAGAGATCAAGCAAGGCATGGCATTGGGTAAATCTGTGGCACAAGGCTTCTTTGAATTGCTGCAAAGCAAAGATGTTACTTTGAGGACTGAAGTGCAGCTGACTCAGGCCTTGGCATTTTCAGTCGCCTCATCTGCATGTGAAAGATGGATATTGAATGAGGAAGATCAAAGAAGAACCGATACTTTTGAATTATAAGGTTGGTGAAAAGCCTGCTACAAGAAAAGTGAAAATCAATCTGTCTCGGAAGAAGTACAGGCAGTGTACTCCTTAGAAGCAAGGATGGCAAGACTTTATCTCACATGCTTCTGACATGCTCTCAGGAGCATTATCCTTGGGAAGGTAGAGGGGCAGTAGAAATGATAAGACCCTGAACAAGAGGGCTTGACACAGTGGCTGCAACAATGGGTTCAAACATAAGAACAATTGTGAGAATGGTGCAGGGCTGCACAGTGTTTCATTCTGTTGTACATAGGGTCACTGTGAGTCATAAACTACAGGACCTGATTAGGAATAATGAGAAACTTGGGGACAGAATAAATACAGTATATGGCAAAATCAGAACTGAACCCGACAGGCTTGGAACCGAAGGCATCAATGTGAAATCTAACAGGAATCGCAAGAGTCAGAATCATGGGTTAAAAAAAAACAATGAGAAGAGATACTGGATAGGAGGGGTATAGGGAAGCTAAGGACTCAAGTAAAATGTTGTTTTCGATGGTAAGCTCAATGTAAATCATCAAGATTAGGGTTACAAAAAAGCAAATATAATTTTAAGGAACATTGTTTGACATAATCAATAGGAATCATGGCAAAAAGTCTTCGTTTACTCCATGCTAGGCATGTTACATCTCAAATATTTTGGGCACTTTACTTATGAAGGAATTAGACCAAGAGGTTTGCTTAAAGAAGAATAATTAGAATAATGAAATATAATATATGCAATATATATATAATATACACAGTATAAGACATCAAAGAGAAATCATATCAGTGGGTGCCCACCTTCCAGATATGGTCACTGAAGACAAACGTATGCATAAGCAAATGTGGTGAAGAAAGCTGATGGTGCCCAGCTATCAAAAGATATAGTGTCTGCGGTCTTAAAGGTTTAAAGGCTTGAAGATAAACAAGCGGCTGAGAGGGGCTGTCAAGTCAGTTCCCACTGTTAACATCCCTCTGTATACCAGAACGACACAGTGCCTGATCCTGTGCTGTTGTCCTATGTGTTCTTGTGCTTGAGTCCACTGTTTTAGCCACTGTGCCAATGCATCTGGCCAAGCGTCTTCAAAAGCCTAGATATGTATGGTTTTTGAACCCTAGCTCTTGCTACCTAGAAATCAGCGCTCTTAGCATTTTGGTAGATATTGACCTAGTCACTTTGCTATATTCATAAACAATGTGTATATTTTGTACCATTCACTACAAACTGTTTTGCAAGTTTTTAAGGAAGAGAGACATCCTTCCTTTCATAAACTAACAATTATACCACTTTAATGCCTGCCCAACAGATGACTGCTTGTAATTTATTTAATGGAGTCTCTATCACTGGACATAACGTTGTTTAGAATTTGTCACTCTCCTCAATGCACTGCATTGAGTAGCCTTGAAGCAACATATTCTTCAATATAGATAATTATCATAATATACATTTTATTGCCTTGTTGCCAGTTAATACATTAATAATAATTTTAATGGACAAAATATTATGAGTTTTTTTTAATGTGCCGTTTTGTAATAAAAATCACTGCAATCTTTAACTGTTGTGTAAACCTAATAGACTTTTACTGACACTGGCTCTTTTATTGAATTTGAATCGCCACATCAATGAACCTTTCTCTCCTTATGTTTTTCATGGAAATAAAAGAAAGTCATTGTATCCTTCTTTCTTTTTTAGCCAGACTATCTTTTTACTTGTTAGTCTCAGTGAATGTACCAGTGCATTTTCCTATCCTTTGCCGGGTTCCTTGAAGAGAATATCATTTTTCAGAACTTCGGAAGGTTCAGGAAATCAAGAACAATGGGAGATCAACACTTTTACCTTGAGATTCCTGAGACACTTTTCAAATTTATTTCAATCCAATGCAATTTACCCAATGTTTATTGAATGACTCCTGTGCACCCACCTCTGTGCCAGTTATGGTTGAGACACAGATACACAGTGTCTCTCCTAAGAGAGCTGACAGGTTAATTAGGTAGAAAAAGCTAGAGACTTTGGGGAAAACTGGAAAGAGACAATTAAAGAGCACACTGTCTAATATTCATAGATACTAAAGCCATAGTAACAGTTCAGAAGCTGACAAGATAAGTGGGAGACAAGGAGGAGATGGAGTTTAAAATAGGCACTTGGGAGATCCAAGGTTCAGTCGAATTAGTCAGGGCCACACAAGGTCATAGACAATGTTATGCCATGAACCCAGGGCCTGGGCACTATCTATGTTTCTTTATCATATTTTAAGTTTACTTCACAGAAAACTCCAGAGTTTACTTTTTTTCTTGGAAGCTGAGAAATAAAGTGCAAGTCATAATTATTCATGCCAAAGGAGAAGGCATCTAAATTTCTTCTTTCCCTTCAATATGGAGACCAAAATGTTGGAGGCACCATCAGCAAGGGATTATAGGGCAAGCCAATGATAAATCAGCTAGTTGTGGCCCTGACTAGATGTTGAAGGTAAGGGTGGGGACAGGGTCCTTGTATTCCAGGGTTAAAAGCATACAAAGAATTGCCAACTCTGGTAAAACAAGAGTGGTTAACTTGTCAAAAGAATTCTGAAGCATTCTCTTCCCACTTGAGCCCCTGATATCAGCTCCCCATTTCTTCCCCCTCCCTCCTCAGGCCCTCCCTCACGAACCCTTGATAAGTTACCGATTATTATTTTCATATCTTGCATCGTCCTCTGTCACCCCTCACCTACTTTTCTGTTGTTCGCTCCCTGAGAGGTTACAGGTTGATCCTTGTGATGGATTCCCCCTTTCTCCCCCGACCCTCCCCTAATCCTCCTGGTATCTCTACTCTCGTTGGCCCTGGAGATTTTTATCTACCCGGAATTCCCTGTGTTTTGGGCACTTATCGGTAGCAGTGTGCGTGTTCTGGTCTAATCCTATTTGTAAGGTAGAATTGAGGTCATGATAGTGGGGGGAAGGAAGCAAGCACCAAAGAACTAGAGGAAAGTGCGGTTCATCGGTGGGAAGAGAATACTTTGAAAGTGATGATGCCAGCATATGTGCAAATGTGCTTTATATACTGGATGAATGTATGGATTGTGATAAGAGATGTAAGGGCCCCCAATTAAAGACTTTTTTAAAAAAGCAAAGGCAAATATGTAGAAATCAAAATGTATGAATGATTACCAGAGACAGGAGGGAAGGCATGATGGAGTGGGCGGAAGGCAGGGAGGGGGATAACAGGGATGAAAAAACCCCACAATGTTTAAGGATAGGGTTACACAGCAAATAATTGCAAGTCCTGTCAATAAATTCTATACCTGTAAAGCCAAAATAAAAAAGATTTCTGAAGAAGATTCTGGGAGATAGGATTTTAGGCTGGACCATCAGGAAGCGGAGCCAGTATGGACTAGGGCAGATGGAGAACACCGGGTGGGCAGAGGTCCAGCAAAGAGAGCTTGGATGTCCAGACAAAATAAGGAGGCATGCACTGAAAATACATAGATCCTCTTGAAAAGATTTGACTTCCTAACAACTTTGTAGTCAGATTATAATTACGATCCTGTTGAACCAAACTAGAACTTGAGTCTTAAACATGATGTTGCTTTGTTTCAAGGGACTTCCCAGTGGATGACTCAACTTGCATGGTATGCAGACTGCAAGCAAGTGGATCAGAGGAGAAAGAAAGTTTTAAAAGGAGGCATAACCAAATGATGGTGGCTCTTGTAAGACAAAATAAAGAATTGAAATAGAGGATCCGCTAAATAGAAATAAAATAATGAGGAGGAAAGAAGTTCTGATCAGAACTGTCTTTTAGAAAGATTAATCTACTGAAAGGCATGGACTTCAGGAAGATTCGAGTAGTATGAAAGATATTTGGTAAGAAATTATTGTCATTGTTAGCCAAACAATTCTAAGGAGAGAGTTCCACAAGCTCTCGGAGATGCATGCACAAGAATAGTCTGCAGAGAATTAAAAAATAAATAAATGAAAGGGAAGGATAAGCAAGAAACAGCTTGATTAAGGTAAAATTCACACATAGTAAACGGCATGTATTCGAAGTATCTAATTTCACGAATTGACGTATTATGTACATTGTCATCACCAAGATACTGAAGATATTCAGTCCCCCAAATGTTTCCCCATCTTCCTTTTTAACCCCTCTCTTCATTCCTTCCCTGTACATTCTTCAACCATCAATATGCTTACTGTTGCCATAGGCTAGTTTGAACTTATAAGAGTTTTAAAATGGAATCATACAGCATATATTCTTCTTCGGTTTCTCTAAATGAACAAAATTGTTTTGAGCTTTAGTAGTGCTTTGCTTATTTAGAGTCTCTTTCCTTTCCATATAAAGTGAGTGGTTATTTATATTTTTCTTTATTTTGTTTTTGGAGAATGATGCTGGCATCTAAATATGAATGACATTATATTTATAAATTGATTTGGTTAATATTGGCATTTTCATAATGTTAAGTCTTCCTATCTGTGCGCATAGGACAATCTTACATTTATATGAGTTTCTTATTAGTGTTTTGTAGTTTTCTTTATACAAGTCTTTTGTTTCTGTGGTTAAGTTTATTCCTAGATATTTCATGTTTGGGTGGCTCTTATAAATGGTAAATTTTTCTTAATGTCCTTTTTAGACATCTCATCTTTATTATTCACCAATTCAAATGATTTTTTATGTTGCTCATACCTTGCCATGTTTTTGAGTCATTCAATTATATCCAACAATTTTCTTGTTGGGTCTTTGGCTTTTCTGCATCTAGAGTCATATCATTTAGAGAACTTAACTTCTTTTACAATTTGAATGCCTTTAATTTCCTTTTGTTGTCTAATAACTCTGACCAAGACTTCCAAGGCAGTAATTAATATGAATGATGATAAAGGGCATACATCTAGTTACTATTCATGAAAGGGTTGCGCTCAGTTTCTCCCCTTGGAGTAGCATGTTGGCCAATGGGTTTGCATATTAGCTTTTATAGTGTTGAGGAATTTTCCTCGTATTCTTCTTTTCACGAGTGCTTTTATCAAATGATATTTCTTTATCAATTAATATGATCATGTAGTCCTTATCATTTTTTGTATTTACAATGCTTAAATATAATATGCATCTGTCAATTTACGATGTATAAACTTATACGAGTCCCTGATGGTATAGTGGTCACATGTTGAGCCACAATCCTCAAGGTCAACCGTTCAAACACACCAGCTGCTCCTCAGAGAAAAATGGGTTTTCCACTCCCATTGAAATGTACAGTATCAGGAACACACTGGACACTTTCACTGAATCAACTCAACGACAAAGTGAATATTGTCCTCAATGATTTTTGTTGAAGTTTTCTACGTTAGTCTGTGTTAACTTAGGTAGGCATTGTTTTTCTAGAGATTTGTCCATTTACTCTAGATTTTCAAATTTGTTATAGTACAGTTCTTTGGAGCATGGTTTTTATTTCAGTTGGTTCTGCTGCCCTTTTAATTTCTTAGCCATGATATTTACATCTCCTTTGTTGTGTTAAGTTTGCCAGTGGTTTGTCAATTTTGTTAATCTTTCGAAGACACTTCTTATCTTTTTTTTTTTTAAATATTTTCTTCATTTTAAAAAAAATCATTTTATTGGGGGCTCATACAACTCTTATCACAATCCATATATACATCCATTGTGTCAAGCACATTTGTACATGTGTTGCCCTCATCATTCTCAAAACATTTGCTTTCTACTGGAGCCCTTGGTATCAGCTCCTCATTTTTCCCCCTCCCTCTCTGCTCCCCACATAAACTTCTTGTCTTGTCGATTTTTTTCCGATTTTTTTTGTTTTCTGTTTCAATGATTTCTTCTCTAATTGTTATTATTTCTTTTTTTCTGGTGTCTGAAGGTTCATTTTGCTATTCTCGTTCTAGTTTTAAAGATATTGAGTTAAAGTGTTAATCAATTATTATTATTATTATTATTAGTGTGTGTGTGTGCTATGTGTTTGTGTACAAATTGCTATATTAAATTTCCCTTTGGAGACTGCTTTGGCTTTGTCCCAAAGGTTTTGACATGTTGATTTCCATTTTTATTTGTTTCAAGGAATTTTTAAAGTCCATTCCTTATTTCTTTAATTACTTACTAGTTTTAAACAGGATTTGTTTAGTTTCTATGAAAATGATTTTCACCCTTGATCTTCCTTTTGTTTTATAGTATAGAGATATGAGAAAATGGTTTGTAACATTTGGATGTGTTAATAATTTTAAGATTTTCTTTGTAGCCTAACATTCGGTCTATTTTGCAGAATTTTCTGGGTGTGTTGGAAAAGAATATGTATTGTATTGTTGTTAGGTGGCAACTTCTGGGTCTTTGTTAAATTTATTTATATTTTCACTACTCTCAACAGTGGTATGTTGAATTTTCCTACTCTTGTCATACAGTACAGTGTGCTTTTCAACTCTGAAAGATTTAGATTATTGTTTTTGGTGAGTCTTTTTTGGGGTGCATGAATTTTTATTGTGACTGTCTTCTTGTTCAATTGTCCCTTTCGTCATTATATAATGTAATGTCCTTCTTTGTCTCTCATGATGGATTTGTCTTTAAGTCTACTTTATTGTATATTAATATTGCAACTCCTGATTTTTCATTGATTGTCATTCGCTTTATATATATAAATATTCCCATTCTTTGATTTTTAGTCTGTATCGGTCTCTGTGTCTAAGGTGTGTTTCCTTTAAGCAGCATATTCATGGGTCTTGCTTTCATGTCAAATCTGCTATCTTTCACTTGACAGGTCTAGTTAGTTCATTCCCCACTCTCACCCCAATAACTCTCTCAATCTTTTTTTCCCCATTCATTGCAATTTGGATTCACTGGAATTGACCCAGTCACTTCTCTACCCATTCATCTGTGGGATGTGGGGAACCCTGCAGTATAAAAGGGATCATTTCTCTTGTTATCTCTGTTTTGTGGGAGGAGTTGTGCTCAGAGTTAGCATGGGAATATTTTCCTATTTATCCTTGAAAGAACCCATCTTGGTACGATGAATAGAAGGTTAACATAATATAATGGCATTTGCTTATGTAGTGCTTGCTTGTTTTCCAGACACACCCATTTACATTCGCTTGTGTAGTCCTACAAAAGCCCTGTGAAGAGGCAGGAGAATGATTCTATTTTAATCACTATTTGATTCTTGAGTAGAGTCATGTCCATAGAATTTAAACAAATTGAAAGCAAATATTAATATATCTCCTTTAAAATTTACCAAGAACTTCTGCTGTATTTTCTCAATTTTATAACTAACTCAAGAAAGTTTGAAATAAATACACTTTTTTTCATTCAGATCCATTTTCCTGGTGAAGATATTGAGCCAATTTAGATTAAATAACCTGAAGCAAGGCATATGATTAAATAACCTGAACACAGGCACACAGAATATGACTGATTGATTCAGAATTTAAGCCCTATAGTTGAGTTCTAACGTCAATGCTCTTTCATTTACTCCACTCTCATGATATATCTGAAATCGCAGTGCTAAAAAATACTGAAGCCAGTGCTTAACTGTTAGCCATCTTGCTAAATTTGCTGCTCATTGACACCACGTAGTTCACTGTATATGAATGCACATATCCTTTATCTTCGCTATTACCCCGTTTACTGTAGTAGAAAGTTGAAGTTGATAATAATGTGAGTATGGTGAGTGGTATAATATTGGGGACTCCTCAAATATACGGAATTTGGAGTGAATGACATGGAGGGAGGAATGATGAATTGTTTCATTACAGCTCATGACTCCTTGTACTTTGTGACAATATCTCATGTCATGATGAAATATGGTATGTGTGGTTAGAAAAGTGCAGGTGTGCCAACTGGACCCGTGCTTTGATTCTGTTATTACTGCTCTTACTTTGCTGAAAAGGTTTATTTTTCAGCATGCCTCAATAAGTTAATAACTTAGCATCTTGTTTCTCTTAGACATAGCTTTTGGGGAGCATCTTCACTTAGATGAATTTGAAGTGGATGCTCATTAGCAGTGAAATGATTGGCTTTAAATAAATGGCTTAAATTTAAAAAAAAATTTGCCTTTTTGTCTGATTCTAAGTAATTTTTTTTAATGGCAGGGCATGGCTATAACTAATCTGTAACCCATTTAAATTACTTATATCATAGTATTTAATTTGTTACATCTAAGCCAAGAGCCTATCTTTTCCCTTTTCTTGAAAACAAGATATCAATAAATACCTTTGAAGTTGATTTGAATGTTTTGATTGTTTAAGAACTGGTTACTCTAATTTGCTTCTTCTGAATGTTTTGAGATGAGATTTCCTTGCTCTCTGTCTATGATCAAGAATATCTTTAACTTTTCATGCTATTGCTTTTTTGAAGATGTAAAATGGATCCTTCCTGAAGTTTAATTTCGTTTTGGCTATCTGATATAGAAGTTAAGGGTGTCATCAGATATCTAGGTCAAACTTTTGAGTCTTTGATGTCAACCTTTTTCACTGTAAAGTTGGATATGTATGATAGTAAGAGCGTGAGTTTTATGAGGACGAGTCATGTCCAAATTAAATACCATATTACTATTTTATGTTTATTCTTTGGGTGTTCTTAATGAAAACCCATGAGTTTTGAGTTTCAAAGAGGATAGATATTATTTTGAAGATATTATAATGTATATTGTATTATATGACTTTCTTGTGGTTACTTAAATACCCTACTGAGATGCTGATAAATCGCTGATTGATTGGGTAGTCTTCATTTGACCATTGTTTGACTTGACTTTAAAAAAAGTTTTTGTAATTGCCGTTGATTCCATCTGACTCTGAATGACGTCACCTGTATAGTATAGAATGACTCCAGCTAGTTTTTAGACCCATATTCTAAGCTACTTCTAGTGCATTTAAATCACCAATCTTTTGACTAGTCATCAAGAGTTTGCCTGACCCCGGGATTCTTTTCACTAATTACCGATTAATTAGTAACCAGTGTTGCTAGCACTTGAAAATGGCCTTACAAACAACACTGCAGATAGAAATGGTGGTGGATACACAGAGACAATAAATGGGTCTAATTTTCCAGTCTCGTCTCTCTAGGGCCCACTTATTTCTTTCCTCTAAAACTTCTAAAACAGCTTGGAATCCACAAAATGATAGCTCTTGATTGGGTCTCTTTCTGATCCCTTGATACCAAGCCAGAGTGCAAGGCAAACTAAGGAGACACATAACCTAGTTTTGGGCTATTGTCTCTTATGAAAAATGGCCATAAAATAATTTGTTTTTATAGAGACAACCTATTTTAAAAAGAAGAGGGCAAGGATGGGAAAGGAACCTAAGAGTAAACTATGTGTTGCCGTTGTAAGCAGCGTGAATGTATTTCCCTTTATAGTCAGCCACAAAGTGCTTCCCATGCATGGCTGGAGACTATTTAGAGTCCTTTCAGGCTTTTTTCTATCTTCACTTTATTGTCAGCTTGAGGAAGTAGGGACTCATGTTGGTGAGTAATCAGGTATCAGATCGTTTTACATTATTTAATGCTGGGTGCCCTTGACCTTCACAACTGAGCCAAACCACCATCATCATTATTCTCTCTGTTCTCATTTCAAAGCACCTTGCATGCCAAGTATATTGATCTGTGTACACACTCTCCCCCTCTCCTTCTCCCTCACAGTCTTTCACACGGGACTAACAAGAACCTAAACCAAATCCGTGATGGTTAAAATGATTGCCACTGTGCCATCCCTCCCATGTATGCAGAGTTGAATAGCACACCATAGCATTTGTAAGGCTGTGACCTTTTGGAAGGTTTTTTTTCTGAGATACCCCAGGCAGAATTTGAACCAGGAATCTTTTGCCTAGTCCTTGAGAGTTTAGGTGTTTCGAATATCCAGGAACTCCCTAGCAAGAACCAGAGGGATTGAGGTGGAGGTGTGTGTATGCATGTAGTGGTATGCTTACTTTTATTGTGGTAGAACAATTTTAAGTATTTGAAGTTCAATGGCATGGCATTAATTGTATTAACAATGTTGCAACAAACATTCTTAAACCTTGGTCCAGTTGCCTTTTGCAACCATCACCAAACCATGGAGAATGTAAAGGTTGCTCCCGGATCTACAGCAACTGTATAAATATACCAAATCTCATCCCTGGCAGCAGGTCTTTCTTCAAGGTCTGCCCACATACTTTGTTTCAATTTTCACTATCCATTGGAAGTGGATAAGGAAGAAAAAAATGTGATCTTCCACCTTTGTTGCGAGATAGGGAAACAAGTTACAGGAGCTGCTAACACCCAACAGCTTGCACATAAATATCTCCACGTTTGTCCTCAGATGCTGGGGGAGTGCCAGAGAAGTGGCAAATAGGGTGCTGAATCCGGGAGCAGAGGAGACTACCCTTGGAGGGGAATGGTAGGCTCTCTGTGGGTGGCTGAGAGGGTGTTGGAAGAAGGGTCAGTTCAATACAAGTTAAAGGAAGAGGAAAAGAAAATAACTCGTCTTTGAATTCTGTAAAACTCCTGAAGTAGAAACAGATGGGATCTGTGACTTAATTGAGCTATTATTGGATGCTAAAATTGTCCCACTCTTAATTGTACTACCCTCCTTAAAAAGTACTGCTTAACTCAAACAACTCTGATTGTGCTTCTGTGGCTTTTGGCAAAAGTAAACAGAATGATCAAAGATGTGGCATTTTAATTGTCTTTTTTATCTCAGCTTTGAAAAAGGCACCATTTTCAAAGAGACAAAAGTGAAAACGGATCTGGCGGGGTTTTCTTTCCCATTTATGGGGGTGAAGTCCCTGAGGACCCTTGTTTTCCCTTGATGAATTCATCAAGATGTGTGTGTGTGTGTGTGTGTGTGTGTGTGTGTGTGTGTGTGTGGTGGGGGGCAGCGAGGGGTGGTGGTGGTGGTTAAGGGGGTGAGGATATATTAACATGTGTTTTATCTCCAAGTCCTTGAAGCCCTTTGCTCTGGCGTGGTAGATTCATTGGGAAGTGCACGAGCTAAGTAGATGTGCGCTGAGCTTCGTGGGTGCCTGTGAATGTAGCCCCAGGAGCCAGTGCTCAGTCCCCTACTGGCAATAGACTGCTCATCTTGAGCAGGGCGTGGGTGGGACCTTAGACCGGAGCATAGCTTTACCATCCTTTACCAGGTTGGTGGCTCTTGTGTGGGTATGCTGTTGGCAGTTCCCATGGAGTTGACTCAGACTCGTGGCGATCTCATGCTTTGTTGCAGTTCCTATGTGTGTAGTGTGTGTTCTGACTCATGTACAACAGGGAAACACCGCCTTGTCCTGCGCCATCTTCACAACTGTTCTAATGTTTGCGTCCAGCGTGACAGCCACCGGGCCAGTCCATCCTATGGAGGACCTTCCACTTTTTCAGTGCCCCTCTCCCTATGGAGAAGGTTAACTCATTGTCCCCCGTGATAAGGGAGAGGAAATGATCGACATACTAAAATGCTTGCTTTCAAATCTATACATTGCCAACTTGACAATTACAGTTCTTACCTGTAAGGAAGTTCATTTCATTTCACATAAGAATCTGAGAAGTGTGCTGCTTGTTCCTGAGACGTTTTTATTAGAGATCATTTTATAGCTCTTATAACATCCATCCATCAGTTGTATCAAGCATATTTGTACACATGTTGCCATCATTATTTTCTAAACATTGACTTTCTGTTTGAGCCCTTGGTATCAGCTCCTCTTTTTACCCTCCCTCCTGAGGCCTTTTTACGCGGATCCTTTCATTGGCTCCCTGACTCCTGTTCCCCATCGCACGGGTGTGGTTGGAGAGCTAGAGGGGAGGAGAAACTGCTATTTTCATTCTCTATTCCAATTCTTAGTTCAGCATAATTCCTGTCTTTATTTTGACACTTTTATCATATTCTTCAGACACCTTCAGTTGCGTTCTCCCAATAGGGAAGGGGTGAAAAGTTCCGTGCTGGCTCAGCTGTGG
The DNA here is from genome assembly GCF_000313985.2 of Echinops telfairi. Lineage (NCBI taxonomy): Eukaryota > Metazoa > Chordata > Mammalia > Afrosoricida > Tenrecidae > Echinops > Echinops telfairi. The sequence goes on from NW_022109491.1 coordinate 52,568,888, forward strand.
CAGCCTTCTCTCTGAGACCTTGAAAGGCGCACTGACTGACAGATGAGGGTGTTAGTCAGACGGTGACCTGCTCACCTAAGGCCATCAGTCCTCCGACTCGCAGGATGCCCGCCTTTCTTAGAAAGATTGGCCTTTGTGACCTGACTGGCATACTGTCCCCTCTGGCCAATAGTTTGTACCGTGAAGCACAGGTTGTGAACATGAAAGAAAATGATGATGGCCAACCGTTTTTCTGACCATTCAACCAGTCCTCCTTTTTAAGTTAGAAGTAAAATAAAGGGAAGGAACCGTGGTGTGCTTGTCATTGTTGGTGGTCTCCTTGATCCACCCCATTGCTTGTTATTAGAGCCCTTTGTATCAATATAGCCTGCCCTCAGAATTGTCTCTGGTTTGCCAGCCACGTGACATAGTTCTTACCATTGAGATGCAAGTGGATGCCTTTTTCAAGAAAATGCTTCCAAAACAAAATAAACAGCTCACTTACCTCTTCTTGTTTTTGAATCAAGACCTCGGAGGTCTTAGCAAGCTACTTAAGACCACAAGATGATTACCTTAAGTACAAAGCCCAATATGCTGAGGCAGCAAACTGGAAGGGCAAGCTTGGGTGCCGGATGGTATCTGAACAGCTTAACACCAGCTTAGGGACACCTCCTGTCTCTAACCTTCTTGCTATGTGGGAGATGGCACCTTTTTTTTTTTTATCTACTGTAAGAGAAGTTGTTTCTTCTAGTCAGAACCACCCCTAACTAATTTTTGGTACAGCTCAATTAGACTCTCTAAGAGGCTGCTGAGGTCAGACGAGGTCCTGCTGACTTTGCATCCGGGCTGGTTTAGCTGCTCTGCAGAAGTGGTCCCCAGAGGTCTTCAACTCCTGCACAGAAGTGGTGCCACAGAAATAGCTTCCAGAGACTGTGTGCCTGTGTGCACACATGCATGAGATGAAGAGAGGCAGGCAAAGAGAAAAAGAGAGATTTAGGGAGAACTGGTCCCCGGCATCTGAGGATATATGTATTAGTACGTGAGAGAGAGGGAGCCAGAACTCTTGATGGGAAGGGCAGGGTAAAGATGGGGAGAATGAAGAAATATTAAAATCCTAGGAAAATTACAGAATTAAGTATCTCGATGAGGATGAGGATGCAGCTTGGGAGATGTAGCTTGTATATTGAGAGTCACATTATCTTAATTTCCGCTTGATTTACCATAAATAAGATTCACAAGGTTCATTTCCCTGCATAGCTTCCCTCTGGCTGTTTACAAACCATTCCTACCTTACAGAAGGCCCAATTCATTAAAAAAAATCACCATATTACAAATTCCTTAACTGGTGACACTATTGTAATGATTGGACAAAGATTAAAATGAAGAGTAAAATTCACATTTTTATGAGCACTTATATTATGACATGTAACAAATAGAAGAAACTTGTTTCATTCTGAAAATAACATTGTGAAAGAAATGGTGTTTTCACTATTTAACAGAAGGGAAAACTAAGGCATAAGCTGATATCAAGTAGTTTCTCCAGTATGACACACCTCTTTTTTTCTTTTAAAAATCATTTTATTGGGGTCTCGTACAACTCTTGTCACAATCCATGCATACACCCATTGTGTCAAGCACATTGATTGCACAACTCTTTAAACTGACATTTGAAACCAGATATAAATCTAAGCTTTGTTTGCTTTCCACTAAAACCCTTACGAAATAATTACTGTGAAGTCTAGCCTGATTGCTGTTGACCTATTTGGCACTTTGCTCCACAGTGTTTCTGGCAACCACTGAGTTGTAGGAAGTCCATTACTGTCAGGGTCAACCAGCCCCTAACACATCATCATGGGTATGGTAGGCACAGTTGTACAGCGATAATAAGTAGAGATTATAGTAAAGTCACAGAGAGCATGAGAGGCAGAAGACAGATTGAAATAATGGAGTCAGACACATTTCATGGTAGCATGCTCACCTCAGCCTCACTTGGTGGTCCACATGGAGTGAGAGAGATTTATTGCTAACCAAGGCTTTTATATTCTCTGGGGAAGAGCAAACCCCCTGATTACAGGTGAAGATATACATCACAGGAAAGGGTTGTGCTATAGGTAATACAGTAATGGGAGGAGGTGATCTAGGGGAATCCAAGTAATAGGAAGAGGAGGGTTTGGGGGTATACATGTGACAAGATGGGCGGACCCTAGTTTCAGGATGGCAACCTTACTTTGGATGTCACTGTGCCAGTTTGGCCTGTTCTCTGGCTCACTACAGAAACCATTATCAGTAGGCTGTAAACCTCATCTCAGGGACCAGACTAATGGCAGCAAGCCTTTAGGGAGAAGTAACCCACTGTCTTTAACAGGAGGGAGTGGGCCTTATTTGTGGAGGGCCCTGACAGTAGTGTGGCAACTGTTAAGTTGCCAGTCATTTACCATTAGTTGCAAGCAGTGTCCTAAGTCTAACACCTATTTGGGAGAGAGAACTTGGGAGAAATCTTTCTGTTTCCCACCCATTACAATACCTTTCTTTTGCAGCATCTCTGTGGACCCCAACCTTCAATTTCATGGCCGTCCGGGGTCATTGACCATTTGCACCAACCAGGAACTCCTAAAAACTAAGGTCTGCTTGTTAGAAGCTCCCAGGAGAATGAGATGGAGACAGTAGGTGAAATAATAAAGAAGTAAATTACTTTAGAGCCAAAGAAACCAGAGCTGGAGCCTCCACTATTTCCTACTTACATATATTAAAATAGCTTGAGCATCTTTATTTAATGAATGAAATGACAATCATAATATCTTCTTCAGTGACCAGAATGAGCAAATGCTTAGTACCTGGGAGACAATAGTTTTATTAGTCTTTGTGGGGGGGTGTTATTTAAATGACTGAGTTAAATGTGAGCATTATACTGACCAACCCACATTTTGGCCCCTCAACTCTTAGACATGTTTATGGGTATATTTGACCCAAGGATTCTAAAGGTCATATACTATTATCTTTCCTCTATCAGCTCTAGTTTTAGAGATGCATAATATAAACTACATACCACTCTTAAGACTGTTCACCCATAAAATACATCAGGACATTTTAATGTGGCCTAAGCTAGACTGAAATAGAGAAAGTACACGCTGGCTCTATTTAAAGTAGCTTGTGCTGTACTAAAGATTTAGGTCAAGTTACACTTCACATGGTGTCCTTTGAGCCAAAGGTGTAATTGAAGAGTGCAAATTGCATGAACTTGGAATTTTCCCCAAGTATCACTTCGCCCATCAAAGGAAGTGAGTAGAAGGCAGTTCCAATTGGTTATCCTAAAAAGGGGCCAGAAATAGGAATTACTTTACAAAAAATAAAGAGTCCTTATGGCATAGTGGATTATGTGTTTGACTGCTAGCCACGAGGTCAACTATTCAAGCTCACCAGCCACTTGGCAAGACAAAGATGAGACCTTCTGCTGTCAAAATGATTGACAGCCTCAGAAACCCACAGAAGAGGCTCCACTGTGTCCTATACGGTTGCTATGAGTCGTAATCGATGGGCTGGCAGTGGGCTTGGTACAATAAATAGAGATTCAAATGTGCTGAAACCCAAAATGGGTCCGTCAGAGTCTCGGCTCCTTTCTCAAAATTAAAATGTTCCAGTCTTATTATAATATGGCATAACTTCTCTGCCTGTGCACAGAAACTCTTAAAAGAAAACTTAGAATTTTCATATTAAAAAGCTTGGAGTCAACTTCTTAAACATGTAATATGAATTATCCATTGACTTCTATATATTACAATGTACTCTCAACTTTTTACTGCATAATTTGAAGAAGAAAAATTTTGATCCTCAAAATATGTATGGAGATTGCTAGGAAGTCTTATATTTTCAACATTTCAAATTGTCCTCACACCCTGGATTTATGTTCCTTTTCATTTTCTTTTTCTTGCTTACTCTTCTCAAGCTGTGCAAGGGTTTTGCAGTGTCCAAATTCTAGTCTCAATATGTTTCACAGTCTCCCATACCAAAAAGGAACACTCACTGCCGTCTAATCCATTCTAACTCACAGTGACCCTATGGGACACAGAAGAACTACCTCTTTGGATTTTCACAAATTTAATGGTTGCAAAATGACTGGCGAGTTTGAACCAGTGACCTTATGACTGGCAGCTCCATTTGGAACCAACTAGTCACAAGGGGCCCATATACAACTTCTCTTAATACCTAATTCTTTTCCAAAAAATTGTTATCTTTTTTGAGGTGGGGGGGCACTTACCCTGTAATTCGTGGGTCTGATTTCTGCTCATATTTAAAATGAAGAAGGTAAATTAAGAAATTGGCATAACTTCATAGTTGAAAATATAGTGGTAAACCATATTTAAGAAACTAGAAAAGATGCAGACTATCCAATGTAATCTTCTGAACCAGTGCCCAAAGAACCCAGGGACAGGCCTTAAAAACCAAGATACCGAGAAGAAAAAAAATGGTTGGGCTTTTTTATATGTGTTATTTACAAAGCACATACAAAATTCACAGAAAAGAATGAGCTGGGATTTAAAACTAGAGGAAGCATTCATTAATTAGATAAACAGAAGAAGGGGGAATGGGTGGGAACAAAGAAGCTGACGTAGGACACAGACCTGTGATAGACATTGATGTAGGGGTCATAAGGAGACCTTGAGCAGAAACAAGGGGAAAGGAGGAGCTGAGATTACGAATAAAAATTTGAGGGTGACCTATGGGCTCCTTGTCTGCTGTACTCACCAAGAGAGACAATGAACTTGGATGTTTCTCTTCCTTGGGGGAAGACATATCTCTATTGCATTCTGAACAAAGCTTCCAGAAGTCAGCAGGCCAACTAGTAGAGTGTCTGACACCTGTGCAGTCCTTGTCCCTTGGAATGATGAAGGCTGTACTTTTCTTGCCTTCTGCCATAGCATTGTTCCAGCCTAGCTCCTTGAGAGCTGCTTTTTCACACAGACGTGAGATGCACACGTGAGATCCGTGTATAAAGGAGACGTGCCTCTGCATCTCCCTAACACAATAGCATCTTGCAATGGGGAAACAGCTCTAATGGGCATCTCTATTATAGTAATAGCCAAAGCCATTTCTTTCAAGTAGTATTAAAGACCAGGGAAAAGATGAGCCAATAATCTATGTACTTTAGAGAACTCATCTTCCCAGACAGAGAATGTATCCTAAAACAGGTGAGCCTGGGCACATCTTACAATTCAATGAGACAATTTAGCAATGTGCTTTCTATTGGGCCCAACCCTTGGCCTCTTGTGCTGTTTCTGTGATGTCTCTTTTCCATGGCCATTCCCAGTGGAGCCCTGGAAGTCTCCCCAGGTAAGAACTACCTTGCCCTGTCTGTGAGAACCAATGTAGACTTCTATGACAGTGCATTACAGGTTTTACAAGGACCTCAGTCCCTTTTTATTTCTACTCTCATTCCTGGGGAGTAGGCATACCTGTGGCCTCCCTCACAGATCAGTTGACAATCCCTGTTCCTCTGGTTGTCCTCCCTTGGCCCAGGGCTGGTCCACTCCTGTGTGTTCTCAAGTAGCTTAGCTTCTTTGTCTGATTCTTAGATGTGCTTCTCCACGGACATATCATTATTAATTCAAACATAATTAGAAAAGACTGGACTCTCCTTCTTTCTATCCTTTTCTTTCAACCTGAGAACACTGCTACTATCTGGCTCTGGTCTCTGCCCTTCTATGGAAGTAGAGGGTGAAAGTAAATAGAGAATTATGGTGAGAGGATGCAGAACTGCTGCCTCACTTTCTCAGCCAGCCCTTGCTCCTCTGCCCTGGTCTCCACTGCATTTATCTCCATCAGAGAGTTGGCGTCTACCTCAGAGGTCAGAGCAGCTTGACAAATATCTGTTTTTCTAAGTGAATAATCCTGTTTGTGGGACATCAAGGATGGAGTTTGCATTCCCAAAGGCTGAGTCTCCCTCTGTATCCATAATAGGATACTTATCCTGCCTGGTGGCAGGAAGCCTCTAGAAGAGGTGCCGAGGAAGGGAAATAGGCCCAGTAGGCCTGTATTGTTTCTCCCAAATGTGTGGCAGTAGACAGTCTCAGTTTCCAAGCAACTGATTAAGTTACTGAGTGCACCACGTTTCTTGTTTATTCTCAGTACACGTGGTCAAGTTGCCCTTTCTTTCCGTGAGTCAATATCTCCTTTTCCAATCCCAGGTAACATACTTTTTTTTTTTTCTTTCTTTTTTTTTTAGAAAGGAAGGGACTGACTAACTATGAGGGAAAGAATTGTAGAATTGTGGAAATAAAATCATTTTGTAATAATTAGATAACCTTAGGTCCAGACTAAGATTCCCCAATTACTACCTGTTTTATACCTTCTTAACCATTTGTTGAGAATAACAATAGCAAACATCTCATCCCCCATTAAGTGACAGGTTAGAAAATGTCACATTGTGGAACAGTTCAATGCCACGTAGCAAAAACACTGCCATGAGAGAGGCGGTGGGGTTACTGTATGGAGCTGAGTGCTTCCTCCCCAAGCCCGGGTCAAGTCTTCGATGACTCCGCCACCCCCGTACTGAACACACAGCCTGGGCTTTGAATCCTTCTGAACAGCTCTGCAAGTTCTCTACCCTGAATTGAGCAACATCCATGCTAAACCTCGGGGTGCAGGGCTGTGGCTCTACACAGGTAAGCAGATCTCAGCTCGCTCGGCCTCAGGCAGGGAGGGAACGACCATGCCAGCTGATAATCTTAACGCAAGAAAATGGATGATCGAATTAGATGTTGTGACATGAATGTGCCGACAGGCTGCAGGTTTGATAGACCGAGTCTAATTCTATTCCGGAATCCTTTAGTTCTCAAAGCACATGTGAATGTTTTCACATGTTCACACTCATCTATATATTGATTTATGAAATCTGATATCTCTTGCATTGACGTTCTCCCCTGTTATTTTGCAATGTTAGGGCAGGGAACTCCTTTTAGCTCTTTAGCTCTCTCTGTTCCCAAGTCTGCTTACTGCTAGGATGAGCACCCAGACTATGCTACCCCCAACCTTTTGATGTATATACAGGCTGTTCTTGCTGTGTAGAAAAGTTAGGCATCGGTACAATGCTTTTAGTGAGCCAGCAAACTTTGTGCTGTTAAGGCCTTGTTCATTGCTGGCTTTTGCACCCCCAAACTTTGCTTCTCATCAACAGTCACCCAGGGGCATTGTGCTCTCTCCGGCTCAGGAAATCTTGGCTTTTCCAGACTGACCTGTGGGAACTCAAAGATACCATTAGACTGTGGGGCCAGCGGTAGGAAGCTGCAATCTCCAACACTCAACAATAGGCAGAGTTCAGACAAAATATCCTCTGGAGATGGAGATTGAGATTGCAGTATGAAAAAGTAGTCAGCCAAACCAGAAAATGGAAGTCAAGGAGCCCTTTCTATGTCATGAGCCCTGTGGTGAATCATTTGACCTTCACAGTAGCTCTTAGAGTAGAAACTAGTATGAACCCCACTTTTTAGAGTAGGAAATGAGAACACAGAAATATTTCTTTATTCGATGATTTTCTAGTTGGATTTTAAGACTCAGGACTAGTACTCATTGTATCTGTCTCAGTGTTTTTTACAGTACAAGCACATACCTTTGCATGTTATGTTAACATAGTTTATGTGACAGATGATAGAATAAAATGAATTAATTAATATAAAATGAACAACCTAAGTTTATTTTGAATGCAAGAAGCCTGCTACATATTTCCCAGTTATCATTTCTAAAGCCTTCTTATTTTTTTAAGTTTCTTTTAACGTTTTGTTGTGAGTTGAATGAAGGCTTACAGAGACAATCTGGTTTCTATTCAACAATCCACGCACATTGTGTTTCATGTCATTGATTGCAATACTCACAACATAACATCCGCCTCACTCATCCTGCCCTTCCCTGTGTTTCCCAGGGGATCCATACCTCTGACTCTCCTCACCCTTCTGGCATTCTGCACTTCGTCCTTGGGCCAATGTTATGCTTTTTCTCACAAATAGTTGATTGTTCTAGTGAGTGAAAAACTCTCTCGTGTTATTGTTCACCTTGTAAATATGGCTACTTGTAGGCTAAAACTGAGCCACAGGGGTGAGTCAAGTCCCGGACTTGACGGGTGACTGAGATTCATTGTCTCTGACTTGCCACCTGTCTACATCTGACCAGTAAGCCTAGTCATTTTTATGATTTTGAGTTTTCGTCTACCTTTTGATCCCACTCGATCTAAAGCCTTCTAATGTGGTTCCTTTTTCTTGTTCATAGTGATAACTAGGCATTATCTGTTATTGTTTTTTCTGGTCTCAGGGTCATGGAGGCTGAAGCTCTCATTGTCCATTAGTTCTTTGGACTAATTATTTCTATGCATCTTTGATTTTATTCATCCAACTTTTCCCTAGATGGAGAGAGACCAATAATTACACTTTATATGGCTACTCACAAGCTTTTAAGACCCTAGCGATAGTCACCACAGAAGAATGTAGAGCATTTTCTCTATTGACTGGTTGCATCAATTAACTTGGTCCCCGGACTATGGACTTCAGTTCCAGGTCTAGCGCCTCCTTGTCTCAATGTGTTTGACTATGGCTGTTTTCATAACTCTGTCCCTTGTATGCTCTACCATATTCATGCATGGACTTGTAGCACAGGTAAATACAAATGTAGAAATACCCTCTGCCTAATCTAAATATATATTTGGGTCTATACTTTCCTCTTGTTTCCCCCAATTACTCATCTTGTATGTCTATGCATCCCCTCATAGATAACTATTATTGCAGGATCGGGTACATAATAGTATTTATCTCTGATGACTTTAAATGCTGTCTTGCTCTCAGTGTTTCACATTGCCTTGATGGTTTTGTGCTGGCCATTCCCTTATTCTATGTTGCCTTTCCCTCTGCTCAAGTTAAGCGTGTCTATACTCTAGTCAGCAATTTTTCCTCCCTTTCCTTCCTACCCCTAATACTCAAAAAATAATGCTTTTAAATGTCAAAACCTCTTCTTGACATTTTATAATTTTTCTCTCATAACATTCTTTCTGATTCACTAATTTCATTCAACACAACACCCTACAGGTTCACAGTTTCACAGATTCATCCTTTCTCTTTAATGCCACATTGTATTCCATTTGAGTACATGTATCAGTATTTGTTAATCCATTCATTCATCAACGACCATTTCCCCCATCTTTTTTGCTAATGTGAATAATGTTGTGGTGAGCATGGGTTTGCATATATCTACCATGGCAAAGCTCATTTCTATAGGATACATACCTAATAATGGGATTGCTGGATTATATAATATTTCTATGTCCAGCTTTTTGAAGAGGCGCCATACTCTTTCCAAAGTAGGCATGTTCTACAATCCGACCAGCAGTATATGAATGTTCCAAACTCTCCACTCCCTACCATCACTTGTTTTCTGTGTTTTTAGCATGTTGCTATTAATGCTGGGGTGGAGTAATATCTCATCGTTGTTAGGATTTGTATTTATCAAATGATTCTTGTGTTTGCTGGCTGCTTTTTTTAGCTGTCTTTTATGGTTAAGTGTTTATTCATGTCACTTTTAAAAGTTAGACTCCTTGTCATATTGATGTTGAGTTGTTGACACTTTCTACAAATTGTAGGGATGAGTCCCTTGTCTGATATGTCACTGCAGCAATTTTTCCCACTTAGTGAGTTTTCTTTTTCATCTTTTGGTGAAGTCTTTTAATGTGCATAAAAGACTCTTCTGTTCCATTGATATGTGTGTCTGTTGAACCAGTATTAGACTTTTTAATTACCATGGAAGTGAAAGAAGTATTGAGATCGTGAAGTATAAGAGTTCCAAATTTGCTCTTCTTGAGCAGTGCTTTACTTAACCAATATTAAGCAATTTTAAGCAATAGTTTCCTTTCTAAATATTAAGCATGGATAAGTCTTCTTATCCATGAGTATATAATCACCCAATTATATAGGTCTCCTAATATCTTGTAGTACTGATTTACGTTACGTATGACTTTGTGTTTCTGGTTATATTTATTCACTAATACTTCCTCTTTACAGAGGTTACTATCAATATTATTGTTTTCATGATTTCCTTTTCAGAGTTCTCTTTTTTTTGTAAAGGAATCCAAATAATTTTTGTGTGTTGATCTTGCATTTTGCCACTTTGCCTTCTCTTAAGTCCAGTCATTTTTTCTGGTATTTTCTATCTATGGAACCATATCATCTGCAAAAAGAGAGAGCTATACTTCTTCTTTCCCATGTTGGATGATTTTCACCTTTTTTTGGTGCCAGTTTTGCTCTTTCTAGAACTTTCAATATAATATTGGACAGAAGTAGTGAAAAGGGCATCCTTGTCTGGTTTCCATTAGCAAAGTGTATGTTTTCCATTTTGCTACATTGAGAATAATATTACTGTTGCTTTTCTGTATATCTACTTAATTTTATCGAGAACATTTCCATTTATTCATATTTTGAAGAGTGTTTTTATCAAGAATTGATGTTGAATATTACCAAATACTTTTTCTACATCAATCAATAGGATCATGATCATAGTATTTTATTATGTAATGGAATATGTTGATTTTTCCAGTGTTAAAGCATCCTTGCATACGTGGTATTAATCCTACTTTTTAATGATATATTATTTTCTTGATATTATGTTGCACTCTATTGGCTTGGCCTGAGGTGAGCCAAGTTTTGAGACAAAAGAGCCAATCCTGTCCCTCACAACAATTTTAAATTTATTCGAATGAGAGAAATATTGCTTTGCAAACAAATGAAATAACCATTATCTGAATAATATCCTTTAAATTTTTTATAAATGAAGCTAGGATAGTTTTATTTTCATTTTCAATTTTGCTTTAGGGACATGTACCCAAAGAACCTCATATGACTCGGAAGCCACAGTTTGCCGACCCCTGGGTTAGACTTTTGTTGAGGTTGTTTGCATAGATGTTCCTGAGGTATATTGGTCTCTCCTTTTCATGTTTAGTGTATCTTTGTCTGGCCTTGGTATTACAGCCATGTTCATTTGCATAACATAAATGTGGGAGTATGCCCCCTTTTCTATACTCTATATGTAAGAGTTTGATTAGAATTTCCATTGGTTCTTCTTTGAATGTTTGCTTGAATTTACCAGAGAACCCTCTTGATCAAGATTACTTTTGTTGTTGGGACTTGTAGAGGTTTCTTTCTTTCTGCTTCTTTCTAAAAAGGATGTGCGTCTCGTTTATCATAGGTCTGTTCAGATTTCCTAACTAAGTCTGTTCTATGTTCATTTAGATAAGTAGTGTGTTCCTAGACACATGACCCTTTCTTCAGGGTTTTCAAGTTTGTTGGAGTTCAGTTCTTCATAGTATTCTGTTTTATTATTTTTATTTAATTTAGTGTGTTGTAAAGTCACCCTTTAATTTATTATATGTATTATTGGGATCTTCTAATTCTTTCACTTTCACTTAGATTTCAAAGTGAGTTACAGATTTTTATTAATTCTTTTGAAGAACCAACTTCTAGTCTTGTAGGTTTTGATAAATTTTTTTCTTTACTATTTCATTTATTTGTCATAGTCTATATCACGTTTTACCTTTTGGTAACTGTAGGCTTACTTTATCACTATTTTTCTAATTTAGGGGATGTTTGTTTAATGTCTTAATTTTGGTTTTTCCTTTTTATGAGCATCAAAATGTTTAATTGTATGACATAAAGCACATATATACTCTTGGCAAATTCTGTGCCACTTTGTCAAATTGTCAATGAATAACATCACACTTAAAATGATAATATTTCTTTAAGGAGTTAAAGCAGTGGGTATTATTATGTAATAAGTGTGTTCATTTATTATGAATTATGAATATTTTAGAGCCTTATATCTGATATTATACTTAGGAAAATTGTTTTACTTAAATAAGAAATTATATTTTCTTTGCTTTAACTTTTCAAATATTTTACTTGAGACCAAATAATATGCAGAGACTGTTTTCAGGTACTTGTGTATTTTTTGCATTTTTCTTACATTAATAATCAAAATATAGGAAATATTAAAATATAGGAAAATTCAGGTGTGGATTTTAATTATATTTCTTAAAGGAATTTTGTTAGGCATGAGTTGAAATTGAAATTTGCTTATAATTTTATAAGCTTTTTCACATTTATAATAGGTTTACTATAATGTGACATTTTATTTATTTATTTAATCATTTTATTGGGGGCTCATACAACTCTTATCACAATCCATACATACATCAATTGTATAAAGCAAATTTGTACATTCGTTACCCCATCATTCTCAGAACATTTGCTCTCCACTTAAGCCCCTGGCATCAGCTCCTCATTTTTTCCCCCTCCCTCCCTGCTTCCCCCTCCTTCATCAACCCTTGATAATTTACAAATTATTATTTTGTCATATCTTACACTGTCTGACGTCTCCCTTCACCCACTTTTCTGTTGTCCGTCCCCCAGGGAGGGTGTTTATATGTAGATCCTTATAATCGGTTCCCCCTCTCTACTCCACCCTCCCTCCACCCTCCCGGTATCGCCACTCTCACCCCTGGTCCTGAAGGGATCATCTATCCTGGATTCCCTATATTTTCAGTTCCTATCTGTACCACTGTACATCCTCTGGTCTAGCCATATTTGTAAGGTAGAATTGTGATCATGATAGTGGGTGGGGAGGAAGCATTTAGGAGCTAGAGGAAAGTTGTTTCATCTTGCTACACTGCATCAACTCCCCGTGAGCCTTCCACAAGGGGATATCCAGTTGCCTACAGATGGGCTTTGGGTCCCCACTCCATACTCCCCCTCATTCACAATGATATGATTTTTTGTTCTGATGATGCCTGGTACCTGATCCCATCGACACCTCATGATCACACAGGCTGGTGTGCTTCTTCATGTGTGCTTTGTTGCTTCCAAGCTAGATGGCTACTTGTTTACCTTCAAGCTTTTAAGACCCCAGACACTATATATTTTGATAGCTGGGCACCATCAACTTTCTTCACTACATTTGTTTATACACCCATTTGTCTTCAGCGATCGTATCTGGGAGGTGAGCACACAATGATAAGATTTTTGGTTCTTGATGCCTCATAACTGATCACTTCAGTACCTCATGATCACACAGGCAGTAAGTGACATTTTAAATATTACCAAATTTCTTTTTTTGGGCATGTTATTTCTTTTTTCTTTTAACAGTTTTTGGCATATTATTCACATATAATTTATAAGTTCAGTTACATCCATAGAAGTTGTACCATCATCACCACATTCAGTTTTAGAAAGTTTTCTTCATTCTTGGACTCATTGTTGTTAGTTACTCATTTCCCTAAAATTTTCCCTGCCATACCCTCAAGCAACAATTAATTCAGTTACTATCGCTATAGACATACCTATCCTGGATTTTGTATTCAGAAAAACATTAAAAACAAAACTCCAAGACGAACAATAGCAAAGTAAAACACATAAATCATTTGATCTTCCTTGTACCTACTTTAAAACTGTTTCAGTTAAAAAGAAAAGAAAAATAATGAAGGGGGACTACATATGGATTAGGTCCCTGGGGAATCAATCCCCCATGGGCCAGGGATATTGATAGGCTTGCTACCATGCAGAATGCACCATTGGAAGTAGATTGTTGCAGAATATGGCATTGTTGTTGGGTGGAGTATTCTGCAAACGTCTATAGAGGTCAAGTTGGTTGATTTTGTGATTTAGATATTCTGTCTTTTCTTAGTTTGTAATTGTCCTGCATTTCATTGAAAGTGATGCAGTAAAGAGTTCTCTATTTCTCTTTTCAATACTGTTACAACTTGACTTATGTATTGGAGGGCTCTTTCCTTGGGCTTGCAGATATTTATTTTGATTATGACCTCTTGCTAGATTATCCCTTTCATCACTATATAATTTTCTTCCTTGTTCTTATTGTTGGTTTTTTACTTAAAGTGTAGTCTCAGAAATTTATATGGCCATGCTTGCTCTCTGTTGGTTATCAATTGATATATATTTTTCAATCCTTTGGTTGTTAGTTTACTGTAATCATTTTAAGTAAAATATATCTTGTAGTAGTAGTATTTTGTATTAGAGAACATATAGATAGATGTGTCATGTCTTCTTTTCTATTTGTCTTTCTAATATTTCACTTTATTGATATACTTAATCCATTTACAGTCAATGCAATTGCTGAAATATATGAATTACTCCTGTAATGTTTCTCTTCGTGTGTGTGGTGCTGCTAATTTCTTTGGTTTTCATAATGTTCAGTAATTGATTATTTTCTTCCAAAGTTTAAAATAATTTTTTCTATTTTGAAATCATCTTGAATGTCTCTCCATTTACAGATTCTGCTACTATAATATTTGTCACCTCTTCTTGCTTTGCAGTTGTCCTCATTTACAAATTGATATTTCTTATTCCCTATTTTCAGTCTTGTAGGCTTATTTTGTTTTGAATATATTGATAACTGGGCTGATTTTGGACTGATAATGTAATATGTGTCTGTCTCATATTGTTGTCTGTCAATGTTTTTTTCTGTCGGGCAAAAGAAAACAACCTCCCTTTAGCAGTTCTTATAAGGTTAGTTTTTTGTTGTTGTTGCAATTTTCTTACTTTATCTTTAACTGTAAATGCCCTGATTTCATGATCATATTTGAGGGACATTTTTTCTAGTTGTATGAGGGTGAGTGAAAAAAAAGGTTTCTATGGTTCTAGTTCATACATTTATGGGTTTAATCCAAACCCAATGTGTTTAAATATGTTTCTGTGACTAGTGGGTGGTTTAGTTATATATTTGTTTTAATCTACTTAAGGCAAATTTTTAAAAAGGAAGATCTGATCGAAATGGTGGCTTCTGAGGGGATTTACTGGGGCAGTTCCATTCAAGGCAGAGATGTCAGCTAAGATATGGCAACTACCTTTCAGGATCCCAAAGGACTACTCCTGATACATTGTCTCAAATGACATATTGGGCACATTACAAAATGTTAAGAAAATTGAAAACTGCTTTAGTGATGAAAAGTACAGGAGAGTTATTCTAATGATTTTATTTTCCCCCATCATGACAATGCAACTTCTCCTTCTTTAAGAGTAACAAGGCTGTCCTCCAATAGTGTCATTAGCAAATCTTACCTCATCCATGCTACAGCCTTGATCGTGTGCTTTTAGATTTCTTAAATTCCTTAAACTGAAAGGGCATTGTGAAAGAACCTGACTTGGACCTTTGGAGGATGCCATTTTGAGATAGTGTAAATTGAGAGCTCACAATTCTTTGAAGAAGGATTAGAGAGATGGAAAGAATGCCTCAAGAAATGGTCATTGCATAGCTAAGATCTTTTGCTTCATGAAAGCCAAGATCGATAACCCTTCAGATACAGTAATGAGAGTACTGATTCCCTGAGGATATGGGAAAGAGGGGGGTGGGAAGGCTGGAAAGGGGGACCTGATAGCGAGAAGGACTGAATAACCCCACTCAAGGGAGCGAATAACAGAATTGTAGGCGAATAACAGAATTACCCTATACATTGGATAGGGTAAGACATGGCAAAACAAAAAACTCACACTTATAACAATAGTAATAGTTCCTGGGAGGTAGGGTCAGGGATGTAGGGGATAAATTAGAGTTGATATCAGAGTTTGAGAAGAAAGAAAATATTTGGAAACAAATTTTGTTAGCAATTGTACAATTATGCTTGATCTAACTGAATTATGTAATGTTATGCAAATTGTAAGAGCTCCCAATAAAATGATTAAGAAAAAAAGAAATGAATAAACCTAGATGAAGTACCTATTGATAAACAATACCATCACATTTTGATATTTTTGTTTAATAAACTTGTCTAAGATTTTGTAGTAATTTTTTTTTTTTTTACTTAAAACCTCAAACCCACTGCCATCAACTCAATCCCAACTCTTAGCTACTTGTACAGGGTTTCAGAAACTGTATACTTTTGCAGGAGTAAACAGCCTCATCTTTCTCCCATGAAACAACTGGCAGGTTTGAACCACCAACATGTGATTAGCAGCCCAATACCAACCTATAGCATCACCAGGTCTCCTTGCTTTCTGACGTGATTTTACTTAATATATATTTTTTTCATTTTGAGTTTATGATTTTTTTTACTTAATTTTTATAGTGTTGTTGTTATTATTGCTAGGTGCTATTAAGTTGTTTCTGACTTACACCATTTCAACAGAATGAGATACTGCGTTCTCCCACGCCATCCTCACAATTGTTGTTTGAGTCCATGTTGCAGCCACTTTGTTACTCCATCTCATTGAGGTTGTTCTCTTTTTTGTTGTTGCCTTTCTACTTCATCCAGTATGATGTCCTTTTCCAGGGACTGATCTCTCCTGATGACATGCCCAAAATACATGAGACGAAATCTCACCATCCTTGCTGCTAAGGAGCATTCTGGCTATACGCCTTCCAAGACAGACTTGTTTGTTCTTCTGGAAGTCCATGGTACTTTGAATAATCTTTACAAGCACCATCATTCAAATGCATCTACTCCTTTTCATTTAGTCTTCTATATATGTCATACCACTACATTCTTGCCTGCATAATTTTTACCAAAAAACCAGAGCTTACCCTTGTTAGTTCTCCTTTGTAGGTAACTTTTTGTTTTTCTTGAACTGCTTTTAGTATTTGTTCTTAGTTTTTTAATTTCGGAAATTTGATTGTGGTATGTCTTGGTGATTTCTTTTGGGGTCTACCTTGTGTTTGTTGAAATTATTTTTTAAATCATTTTATTGGGGGCTCATACACCTCGTATCATAATCCATACATAAATCTATTGTGTCAAGCACGTTTGTACATTTGTTGCCCTCATTATTCTCAAACTATTTGCTTTCTACTTGAGCCCTTGGTTTCAGCTCCTCATTTCCCCTCCCTTCCTACCACCCCCCTCCCTCATGAACCGTTGATAATTTATAAATTATGATTATTTTGCCATATCTTACACTGTCCGACATCTCCCTTCATCAACGTTTCTGTTGCCCAACCCCCCAGGGAGGAGATTATGTGTAAATTCTTGATTGCATATCTTCTCATCTTTCCTATGCGAGAAGTTTTCTTCAAACAAGTTTTTAACACTTTGCTCTATGCTGTTTTGTGTACAGAAACCGAGTTTTTCAACATATACTGTATGTAGCTTTTGTCGTAAAATTAGGTACCTCAACTGATATTCGTGTTGGCTTATACTTGAGTATAAACAGTGATGTCCTGTTCAGAAATTCTAATCATATGTAAATTCTTCCTCTTGGAGAGATTTTGTATAATTCCTAGATTATCTTTTAAAAAAATTCCTCTAAAAGATTAGATTAAATGATCTCTCTTCAATCTTTCTAATTCTTTTTTCCATTAACTTGATTTTTCCTATTTATCTTTTCAATGTGTTACTTATCATTGAAAATCGAGTTTTTTTGTTTGTTTTTTAACTAATTCAATAGACATTAATTCAGCTTTGGTCATCTGGATTTCTAGTTTTTCATTTATTTTTCAGTTTTATTCCTTCCAGTTTTTATTTATTTTTCAGTTTTTGGTTTTCCTGAATTCTACAGTTTCATGAGTTTTTGCTTATTTTGTCTACCTTTCCCTCAACATTCCCTTTAATTTGTTAAATACATTTTTTGTAGATTCTCTTATAAAGTAGTTCCAATGCCATTTCTCACCCCAAAGTTTCCAAACTCTTTTATTACTTGCTTGAGTCACTCAGTCTTATTTTGTTTTGTGAAATAAGATTGTTGTCTCTGAGATATTGTATTTTACAAAAGGGCTTTAAAAGGTTAATGCGATACCTTTTTTATGAATTAATGTATTTACATAAGTGTGCAACTATGTCTATACCTCTATCCATAGCTTTGCTTCCTAGATCTTTCCTCTGTCTCCTTTTACCTTCCTCCTGCCCCACCCTCATGCTGGCCCTTCTTCTGCCTCTTAGTGATTCCTCTCAACCAGATAACTGTCGCTCCAGCACCCCCAGGATCTCTATGTCCTCGTCGTTGTTGCCTTTAATTCCCTAGTTTGTCGCCTTGTCTATTCATAAAAAATAGAGGTATTGGCCTATGTACATATATTTATATGGCAATACATTGACAAAGTAGACAGACTTTGGGCCTCTGCTCAAGGTCTCCCTCAATGAAAGAATACTTTGTTCTTACAACCTGGCATTCTGTTTTGCTCACCCTCCTGACATGAACACTAAAGACAAAATGGGTGCGTAAGCAAATGTGGTGAAGAAAACTGATGGTGTCCAGCTATCAAAAGATATAGTGTTTTGGGTCTTAAAGGCTTGAAGATAAATAAACGGCCATCTAGCAGAGAAGAAATAAGCCCGCATGGAAGAAGCACACCAGCCTGTGCGATCATAAGGTGTCAATTGAATCAGGTATCAGAAGACCCAAAACAAACAATGATCTTGATGTGAATGAGGGGGCAGGGTTAGGGGGTGTGGAGTGGAGACCCAAAGCCCATCTATAGACAGTTGGACATCGCCTCACAGAAAGATCACAAGGAAGGGATGAGTCAACCAGGACACATTACAGCACTGATAAAACACAAAATTTTCCTTTGGTTCTTTGAGGCTTCCTCATCTACTACTTCCTCCCACCCCCCAACCACCACCATCATGACCCCAGTCCTGCCTTTCAGTTCAGACTAGACTGGAGCATGTACACTCATGACACACAGAATTCAAGTCAGATAAACCCCTCAGGAGAAGAAATGGGAGTAGTGATACAAGGAGAGTAGAGGGAAGGTTGGGGGAGGAGGGGAGAAAGAGAACTGAATACAATAATCAACACAAACACCCTCCCCCCCACCCCCACACACACACCCAGAGAGGGACGAGCAATAGAAACGTGGGTGAAAGGAGACAGCAGTTGGTGTAAGACATGAAAAGAAAAAGGGGTCATGAGAGTGGGAGGGGGAGGGAGGGGAACAAAGTGGAACTGATGCCAAAGGCTCAAATAGAAAGTAAATGTTTAGAAAACAATGATGGCAACATATGTACAAATACAATTGATGCAATGGAATGTTATAAGAGCTGTATGAGCCCCAATAAAATAATTTAAAATAAATAAATAAAAGCACTCAACTTTTTAAAAAATAATTTTATTAGGGGTTCATATGACTCTTATCACAATCCATACACACATCAATTGGGTAAAGCGCATTTGTACATTCATTTCCCTCATCATTCTCAAAACATTT
>NW_022109491.1:52588838-52590456 GCF_000313985.2 Echinops telfairi
ATTATCTTCTAATTCTTCTTTCCCATGAACTTTTTGAAGCCTCTGTGTATTTTTATATCATTGGTGATTCTACATTGGTTTACTTTGCCCTTATTTTATTTTTATATACTTGCAGGTTTGCCATGTAGGGTCTCGCCACCTCACTCCCGATGGCTCTAATAGAGGATGAGAGTGCGTGTGCAGTTCTTTTTGTACGGTGCTTACACTGTAGTTGGGGTGGACCATGCTGGTGCTGACCGCTGTCTACGTTTGATTAGGTCTTTCAAGAGTTGGTGGTGGCCTCGAGCAGTAGGTGGCACTCGAGGTAATGCCCGTGTGGTTGGGTAATGTGGGCACAGAGCCTTTCCGTTCAGCAGTTACTGGTATCGGCCCTGGTGCAGACCTAGGTGAACAGAAATGATTATCCATTTGATGTCACAACCACAACACTGCTTTCAATATATAAAATGACTTAATCAGGATGGATGGCAATTAACTACTGTTTGTGTTTGTGTTAACTGTTTCCGTTGTTTCTGCTTCTCAAACAAAACAAAACCAAATCAGACTCACTGCCATCCAGTTGACGCCAACTCATTGTGACCCGATGGGACCGGGTACAACTGCCACTGCAAGTTCCTGAGACTGTCACTCTCTGTGGGAGTAGACCCTCGTCCTTCTTACAGGCCTGGCCGATGGCTGTGACTGCTGACCTGAGGATCAGTAGCCCGATTTGTAACCACCAGGTCTCCAGGACTCCTATTAGTCAATATTAAATCAACTTCATCTTTTCCTTTAAAGCTCTGAGTTCTAGTGCTATCACTTGTACCTGTTTGCTTTGCTTTCTCATCTTTTCTTGTGGAGGAGCTGGGTAGTTTATTGACCTGCTCCACCATTTTGCCACACATTCATTTTATGTTTCTTATGTTGACACATAATTTTCATGTAAGTATTTTGTTCTACGCTCTCCTAGAGTCAATCAACATTAGCTCGATGACAGTGGCTTTGGGTTTATTCTACAAAATACTAAGGATAGCAATTTAATTAAATCTCAAGTCAGGAAGGAGCTTTCAGTTAACCAGGAAGACATTAGTCAAAAGCTACTATACAAAATGCTAATATGTGAATGAACCTGGGCCTCTGAGACACCTGTACGTAATTTTTTCTGCTTCTATTACTGGCAAAATAATATTGGTAACTTACTTAACATATCTGAACCTGTGGTTTCTAAGAGCAAACTAATAAATTTGCCTCATTGAATTTTTTGCCTGCATTAAATGAGAAGTGCCAGTCACCTACCTCACATACGTTGTTGTTGTTGTTACTGCCACTGAATTGACTCCGAATTCCTGGTGCACCCACACAGAGCAGGATCAGATTGCTGTGATCCAGAGAGGTTTTTTTAGCTGATTTTCCAGATTGGATCACAAGAACCGTCTCTCCAGTTCATCTTATTTTGGAAACTCTGATGAAGACTCTTCAACATCACAGCAACACACGCGCCTGCCCTTAAAAATAAGTGGACACTTCTGGGCCAGGAGCTAAACCTAAGCTTCCAGTAAGAAAGACAAAAAGTCTGCCACCGCCTCATCCTGACATGGTAGGTGATAAGTAAATATCCCTGATATTATTTGTCCAATAT
>NW_022109491.1:52591889-52596182 GCF_000313985.2 Echinops telfairi
GTTTATTTTTGCTTCTGTCAACTTGACTGTAAGCTACGTGAGGATTGAAAGTTTTTAATATACCCAATAAAGATCCTCCCACAGAATAGGTGTTCAATCGATATTTGCTGAATTAATTAATCCTTTATATAATGATGACCAAATAGGAAGACGTTTCCACAAGTTTGTGGACACATTTCATTTTCTTTTAGTTATATATTTTTTTCCCCATGCACCTTTTGAAGCTCCCTGGTAAGAGACCATTATAATCTGAAGTTGAAAGATGGGCCCCTAAACCATGACAGTGGTGGACATGAAAAGTGAATGCTTCCGTTATGCATGATCAGGTTCATTTCATTGAACATCCAGTCAAGGCAACAGGACGAGTGCCTTGGAAGTGCCAGGTAGATGATATCCCTGGCCTCCTTCCTCAGCAGTGAACAACAACAACAACAACAAACATAGACGAGACGACAGCCAGACCGGAATAGGCATGCTGGAGGAGGTAGTGTGTTGTGGAGTACAAGGGAGAGATTTCCATCAGAAACATTTGGAGGGATAATTCTAATTGATTAAGTTAAATATGAGGAGTAAATAAAGGAGAATGAGAAATCAATCGGTTTCCATGTGGACTGACTGTAAAGATGATATTTCTGTTGAGTGAGAAGAGAATAAAACACGAAGGAATGAGAAAGGAGAAGAGATTGAACGCTGGGGGTCAACACGGCGTCTACAGTATGCAGGTGGTCAGGGCTAGGTAAGTAGAAGCACCAGGTTACATTGTTTCTGAAGAGGGGAGTTGGCCGTGAAGTGATGTAGAACAAAGAGAACATAGCTCCTGAGGAAGGCTTTCGATTGCGTTGCTTGTGATTGTCTATTATTTGAGATCACTTTGACCATGTTTGTAGACTGTCATTAAAGGGATGAGTGAAAATAATATCTCAAAGAACCACTAGATTTGATGGAGACAGACTAGGAGGAGACTGAACAGTGGGGAAATACCAGCAGAACACTTATCCCACACAACAGAGGTACATTATTTCTCAAAGCCAGGGCAAGAGATCATTTAAGACATGGACAAAATTTTATTTGGAATTGAGTTAAGATTTTTTTATCTTCGTCTATCTTCTTCTTGCCAAAGACTAGTGAGATACTTGATAGGATTAAATTTCAACGGAAACGAGAAGATAGTAGTAGTATGATGAATGTACAGCAAAATAATTGGTGTCCTCAAAGGCAGCAAGGGGCGGGGGGCACAGAGCTAAGTAATAGGGAAAGTTCCTCTGGGTACTGTCCATACAGTTTTTATTTTGGTTCTTACCACAGTCCAAAGGAGATTCTGTTGTTATCTATATGGTAAAGATGGAGAAATATGTCTCAGAGAAGTTAAGAAACGACAGAAATTAGTCAGCTGCCGTATAGAAGAACTGATCATTGAATCCAGATGAGTGCATAGATCTGAGCATCTTATTAGTTAGGTGTCATTCTTTTAGGCTTCCTATCAGGTGGCTGTTTGCTTAAACGGTTTCTCTTGGCTTAGTGCGCATTTTAAGATACAGCCCTCTTTTGGGGTCCATACGTCAGAGCTGCTTTCTAGGAGCACTGGAAGGAGCAGCCATGAGAGTGTAGCTTCCCTAGAGCAAGTTGTCAAAAAGCAGCTCAAGCCTATAATCGGAATTTGTCTATACATTTATACAGGGGCTAGGGTGCCCTTTGCTTTGATTAAGATTAGAGTATGTTCTGGAATGAGATTCTGAGATTACAAGCAAGTGTATCTTGGTTCCTTCTGCAGGGGCACCCTTTGCCATTAACTAACCATTTGGCAATGCTGCCCAGTTAATCAGCTTGTGTCACGGTGATTAAAAAAAAAAAATCTGAACCTGACCTGGATGAGATTTTTGATGTTTCAAAACTAATATATGTTTTATTGTTGCCACGCCTTGTGACATTGTGGATTTGTAACCACAAACGACCTGGAGAGATTCCATGCCTGCCATGCCTTCTTTAATTAAAGCAATTTGGAAAGGCTGAAGACTAATTGAAAGGTAATTTCTAGATGGGTTTTCTCGTCTAAAAGCGCTAGTTTGGCAATTAATAATAGTGCAGTGATTAATTGGATCAGGTTCAACAAATAATGTGACGGAGGGATCTCTAGTCACAGGGTGACAGGCCCCCTGATATCCTGTTGAGGTCCACTGCCTCACGGGGGACAGAGGGGCAGACTAGAGACTGTCTGGAGTAATAGCGAGAAAGAAACTCAAGCCATTTGGGGGCTCTAAGTGTGCAGTGCGACCCTTTTGTAATGCAACTTTGTGTTAGGTTCGTGAACTTGGCAGCAAAGGCTAACCTGTGACAGAACCACCAACTCGAGAATAGCCTTCCTCTCCAATCAGATTTTATGTCAAAATCCCACCCCAGCCTTTTAACGATGCCCAATCACACTTGTTTTTCTTGTTATTGTTGAAGGCATTGCAGTGCCAACTAAACAACTTACACATGGACAACTCGGAGACATTGATAGCCTTTCTCAAAACCCACAACCAATTTGGCTCGTCTTTTCCAATGACTCTTCCTCATTACCATGAATTCACCGTCTCCAGTGCACCTCTTCTGACCTTTTCAGTTGCTGCTGTCAATTTGATCCCATATAAATACTTCTTCAAATGAGCACACGTTCAGGGGAAATAGTCTTTACTAAATAAGCTAACCTATTGTGCATTTGTTTGTTTAAAAACAAAAACAACTGGGATGTTTTTGCTTCAATGTATAAAGTTGATTTGAGCCTTATGAGACTTTTTAAAAGCTTCCAAGACCTCAGGCATTACACAATTAAATGAAGGTGTAGAACAGAACTACAAAACTCTATTAAGCAAATTATCTAGGTGTTCCATGAAACCAGGACCCTCAGATTCCAAAGTAAGAAACTAAATATCGTCAAATACCATGAGGTGTTTGAGTGTATATAATCAGCCTTAGCAGCTGTGCTTCTGTTTTTTGCTAAAAAATATTGTTTTAGATTGGGTATTCTAGAGAAGAAAGCAGTTAAACGTGTGTGTGTGTGTGCAGAGAGAGAGACAGAGATTTATCTCAAGGAAATAGCTCAAGTGCTTATGAGGATAGCGAGTTATATCAAGGGCATCTCGTGATTCACACAGCTGCTGTGATTATGGTTGTGAGGGGCCATCGAGTTGATCCTCACTTGTAGTGACCCTGTGGACAACAGAGTGAAATAATGTCCCATCCGGTACCATCCTCAGAATTATTCATATGCTTGAGCCCATCGATGCAGCCCAGTGTCAGTCCATGCTGTCGAAGGTCTTCCTCTCCAGCGACTGGTCTTTCCTGACAACATGTCAAGAATATATGACAAAGTTTCATCATCCTTGCCTCTAAGAAGCATTTAGCTATATTTCTGTCAAGACAGATTTGTTTGTTCTTTCGAAAATCTGTGGGAGTTTTGTTATTCTTCACCAGCACCACAATTCACATGCATTTTGTTTTCTTTGGTGCTGGACATTATGCAGTGTCCACCTTTCAGATGCACATGAGGTCATTGAAAATGCCATGAGTTAGGTCAGGCCCACTTTAGTCCTCAAAGCAGCATCCTTGTTTTTCAACACTTTAAAGAGGTTTTATGCAGCAGATTTACAGAATGCAATGCATTTTTTGAGCTCTTGACTGGTGCTTCCATGAACACTAATTGTAGATCGAAGCAAAATAAAGTCCTCGACAGCTTCAATCTTTTCTCAATTTATTGTATTGTTACCTATTAGTCCAGTTGTGAAGAGTTTTGTTTTCTTTACATTGAGTTGTAATCCAGACTGAAGGTTATAATCCTTGATCTTTGTCAGCAAATGCTTCAAGTCCTCATTTCAGCACGCAAGGCTGTGTCATCTGCATATTGGCAAAAACCTTTCTCCAATCATAAAGCCACGTTCTTCTTCATATAATCCAGCTTCTCTCATTATTTTCTCAGCACCCAGATGGAACAAGTATGGTGAGGGGATACAGCCTTCTCACACACATTTCCTGACTTTAATCCATGCAGTTTTCCCCTGTTCGAATCCCACAAAGGCGTCTTGATCCACGCGCAGGTTCCTCATGAGCACAATGAAGTGTTCTGGAATTTCAACTCTTTTCAAAGCTCTCTGTAGATCGCATGGGTCACAGAGTTGAACGGCTCTGCATTCACAATGAAACACAACCCTCCTTTTGATCATCTCTGAATGCATCTGAAATCAGCATGAAATCTCTTGTTCCAAATCCTCATCTGCAAATAGGTATTACTATAAGAAAGTACATAGTCTAAACAAG
>NW_022109491.1:52596928-52617350 GCF_000313985.2 Echinops telfairi
GTACTTAATCTTAAGAAAATTCTATCATCTGATCGCCAACTTCATTGCTAACACCAGGACCATATTTCCAACTATTGTACCTTCTTCTTTGTTTCCACTTTTTGCATTGTAATCCCAATAATTATCGATGCATTTTCCTTGCATGTTGATCAATGTCCAATTGAAGACTTTGGTAGAATTCCTTAATTTCTTCATCACTAACTTTTGTGTTTGGTGCATAAATTTGAATAATAGTTGTATCAATTGGATTTCCTTGTATGTAGGCAGATGCTGTCCTACCCCAGGCAGCATTGTATTTCAGGATAGATGTGGAAATGTCCTTTTTGATGATGAATTCAATGCCATTCCTCTTGATTATGTCATTCCCTGCATAGTAAACCCTATGATTTTTCTGATTCAAAATTCCATTTCAGCTCACTAAAACCAAGAATATCAATCTTTATGCATTCTACTTAGTTTTTAACCACTTCCAATTTTCCTGGATTCATGCTTTGTACATGTCAAATTCCAATTATTGTGATTTTTCAGCTGTTTCTTCTCATGATGAGTTATGCCCCATCAGCAAATGGAGGTCTTGGAAGCTATAGTCCACCCTCATCATTATGGTGGACTCTGCTTTGAGAAGGCAGCTCTTCCTCAGTCATCTTTTGAGTGGCATGAGGGGCTCACCTTCTGGCATTATCTCTGACAGTGTCTGACTGCTATTCATTAGGCCTATAGTAAATGACAATGTTTTTATGTTATCCATCGGCTTTGTTCAGTGAATAATTCCTCTGAAGTGGACTATTCATTCATTCATTCATTCATTTATTTGTTTAGTTATTTATTGTACTCTGTTATTCGTCTGGAAGCGCCGCTGAAACTTGCTTACCTTGGGTGACCCTGAAGATATTTAAACTAACAGTGACATAACTTTCAGCATCAGAACACACATGCCACCACAGTGTGCCACACTGACTGACAAGTGGTCAGACAATTAGTTGCAGAAACTGATTAACACAATATCAGTATGTCATACGGCATCCTGCAATGGCAAATGATTCCAAGGTCAGTGGGCAAGATAGCCGGAAGCTCACTCACAGTCTGCAGAAGGTAATGATTCCGAGGACCCGTAAGCAATTTGCCAGGGAACTAGCTCAAGAACAAAGAAATAGAGATCAGAGGATGGCAAGCCAGATGCAGGACTCAGATTCAGCAAAATGCAGAGGTATGCCAGTATGCCCATATATATGAGAGGACTTTCAAAAGTTTCTCAAAAAATTCCATTATTTTTCCATTAAATTTTTTTCCTGGAATTTTTGAAGCCCCTTTGTTTATTGGAAATGGTTTATAACCTTAAGGAAACTGCCTTTCAGTTGATTGGCCACTGTATTAGGCTGAGCTCTCCCGAGAAGAAAATCTGTGAAACTTATGTATATATATAGAAAGGCTTATATCAAGGAAATGGCTCCCATCATTGTGAAGTCAAGTAAGTTTGCAATCTATGGACCAGTTAGGCTGGAGGCTTGTGCTAACTCATGTAACTGTGGAGAATGATGAACTCAAGATCGGTAATATGGTAGGCTGGGTTACCTAGAGAAATGAAACCAGTGATACTCATATATATATAAGAAAGAACTTTATATTAAAAAGTAATTTTGTATCAAGAAATCATCTCAGCCCAGTCTAACATAAGCCCGTGGGTCTGATGCTATCTGGAGCACTCTTCAGACTCACATAGATGAAGCATGATGATACAGAATGATGATGTAAGGTGCAGGGAGAACATAGACTGGAGGGTGCAGAGTTGGGGGATCCAAGGGTGGTGGGAACAAGACATGGAGCCAACAGCTCAGGTATTGGCTGCCATGGTCAGCATCCAACATGGGGCAGCTCCTTGAGAGAGACAGAGTCCAGGCAAGGATAAAGGCAATGGACAAGAGAGAGGACAAGGTCCTAGTGTCTTCCTTATATCTAGAATCTAATCCCAAGGAGATATCATCACGTTATGATGATTGATAGGTTGGACTCCACCCCTACACTTTCACACAGGTGCAAGTTAACATAAAATCTAACCACCACAGGCAGGTTAGATAGCAGACTTCTGGCTCCAGAGATGAAGAATCTATGTACAGAATGTAAGATGTTGGATTGCCAATGACTCCCACGATCAGGATGCTATTGGCTGAAGTCCAATGAATCACAGAACAGATGACAACCAGATACAGGATCCAGACCCAGAAAAAAGCAAATGAACTAGTGTCCAATAATATTGGAAGCCAGCCACACCCCAAAGGAGAGCTCATCTTGAAGGATTACTGTATCTTGGTTGTCAAGAATGCTGGCCCAATCAAATTGACACAAAGCCTCAGCTATCAAATTGGCTCAGCATATCTCATTCTACAGGTGGT
Source organism: Echinops telfairi (assembly GCF_000313985.2). Lineage (NCBI taxonomy): Eukaryota > Metazoa > Chordata > Mammalia > Afrosoricida > Tenrecidae > Echinops > Echinops telfairi. Next base: position 52,599,319 of record NW_022109491.1, read on the forward strand.
TGAATTCTTTCATGTCTCATTGTGGGTAATAGCTACATCATAACTTCCAATTCACAGAGATTCATGACCTACTTCAGTTGACACAGCTTTAACCATCACAGTCTACTTATATTCAACTTAGCTCTGTACACATCATCTTAAACCATGCCTAATCTCTAAATGAGACAATTATAAAGTCCAACGTACACCTCACCTGATACCATGGATGTGTACAGTGGAAAACAATCTACATTTATATATAATATTTTATAAGTGAATAAAACAGAAAACTATTTTATACACACACCAAGGAAGAATGACAACAAATACAAGCCTCACTTCTGCAACAGACCACATGGTAGATGCTGGTATTTAGAACTCCCTTCTTCAAACACTCATTCTGTATTAATTACACTCAGCAAGCACTTTAGCTGGTCATACTTAATTAACTGGCATCTTATGGAATCTCCTGTATTCTAGACATACTCTTTTTTACCTCCAATAGGTAATAAGAATCCAATTTCCCCTGCGTAGTCAATATCAGCCATACCAGCCAATACACTAACTCCTTTCTTCGCTTGTCTATCCAGAGGCATTTGAGCCCGAAGTTGCCAAGCGGTGTTCTTAAATTTCTAGATCAATGGACTCTGTGTTCTTCACAGGTGGGAATGGTCCTCCTTTTGGAACTAAGCCCTTCAGATCTTCAGAGTGTAGAGTCACAAGGATTGGAAGCAAACTTTGGCAAGTGAGTAAGGAGGGGTAGTAGGGAATAATGCCGCTCTCATACTCGCCCCTCGATTCCTGGACCTGTGAATTCTGACTATTGGATAAACAACACCATAGAAGGTTAGAGTACACACAGCTTCTTGTAAAATATTGCTCCATCCCTCAAAGCATTGCCACCTTGCTGGTGCCATGATTGTGTCTTTAGAAGTGCTTTCCATCATCCTAAAAATCCAGCTGCTTCAGGATAATAGGGAACATGGTAATACCAATGAATTCTATTAATATGGGCCCATTATCAAACTTCATTTGCTGTGGGGTGAGTCCCTTGATCCAAGGTAATGCTGTGAGGGATACCATGATGGTGGATATGACATTATGGAAGTCCACAAATGATAGTTTTAGCAGAAGCCTTCCATGTAGGATGGCAAATCCATACACATGGTCTCCAAAAGCTTGGCTTCTCAGCAGCACTTTGTCATTTGGTGGTTCCATTTTATGTAGTCATCTTGCCATGTCACATTATGGACTAGCAGCACATACTTTACTAATGAAGACAGTTATCAGCACCCTTAATGCCAGTCAGACTTTGAGAACTGATGTAGAAAACAATCTTTTCATTTTGTGTCTGTAGAGCCATTTCTGCTACCAAAAGTACTCTGGAGGAGCAAAACCAGTGGAGCTTGGATGTGTGTGTGTTTATCACAAGGCAATAACTCCCATGAGTATAATGGCTGACAAGTTAAACGTTCATATGTTCTCCTGACTCACGGAGCTGCCGTAGCTGATGGACTCGAGACTGGCAGAGTAGATGTCAGACTTTGAATGAACCCAAGGTCAGCAAGTAAAGAGCAAGGTGCTGACTCAGAGGCCGCAAAGGCTCATGACTCCTTGAATAAGCAGACAATGTGGCAGGTGTGTTAGGCTAGGTTCTCTAGAGGATCAAAACCAGTGTTGCTTCTATATGTGTACATAGAAAGAAGTTTATATCTAGAAAATGCCCCATAGAGTTGAGAACCGGTTAAACCCAAATCCACGCAAGTTCTAAGGCAACAGGTCAAATTGATATTAGGCTGGAGACGTCTCTCATCTCATGCAGCTGCGGGGGTTGATAAATTCAAGATTGGAAGGAAGGTGATAGTCTGGTGACCGCAGCAGTGAATGAATCCAAAACTAACAGATTAGATGGCATGCTACTGGAGGCTCCCAGGGTACACAATATGGTAGGTGGTTGGCTTACGTCCAAAGTACCAGAGGCCAAAGAGCCAGGTGCAGGATGGAGACCCATCAAGAAGGCAAGCAAACTTTTCAACAGCATCTTTATATATGAATTGGGCTACATCTCTGAAGAAACTTCCTTTTCTTTGCAGCAGGACCATGGCCTGAGCAAGAAGGTTGTACTTCACCCTGATAGGCTGTTCAAAAACATCCCATCGTGGGTTTGGTTATACTGTATTAGATTATTTCATGGAGGGTCACTGGGTCTTGACTGCCAAGCCACTGAGATTCCTGATCAACACAAGTTGACACAACACCTAACTATCACAGCAGGTAATGAGCTCAAATCTAAAGAATCAGAAGACAATAATAAGGACACATATCCACTATCCAGATCCATTAAAAACTCAGGAGATCCTTGCCAGAATGTTCTCCAAAATATTGGAAACAGAATATGCCTCAGTTGAAATCATAGCACTTGAGACCATAGCAGATTCCATCATGGAAATCATTATATTATATCACTTGCCATCATGAGTGAGGACTACTTCATAACTGCCGAACCCCTGAGAATCACAGGGGTTGACAAGTTGACACACAACCTTAACTGTCAAAAATATTTATCTCTCAATTTGTCAATTCATGTTTTAATGGTGTGAAATTTATTGATAATACAGTAATTGATATGCAATTACCCTTAGTCACTGCAAATTTTCCATCACCATAAACAGTCATTTAATTATTTATTTGTTATACTGCTACTTATACATTCATTGCTGAGCTTGATAACCTACCATTAAAACCATAAGATCCTGTGCTCACTTTGGTAGCACATATACACAAGCCATAAGATGCTATATCTTCACCCCTATTTTCTGTCAAAGACTTTATGGTTTTAGATTTATCATTTCGGTTCTTATTCAGTTTTAAATTTGTTTTATATGTGGTGTTAGGTATGGCTTTGGCTTCATTTTTCTGTATGTGGAAATCCAGTTTTGACGGAATTGTTCATTGAGACTAGTCCTTCCCCATTAGTTGACTCCATGTGTGGTGTCATTGGATTGAACTGTGTTCCCCCAAATTATGTTTTACAAATCCCAACCTCTATTGCTGTGGTTATAATTCCATCTGGGAATAGACTTCATTATAATGCTAATGTGGAAGTATTCCTGTACAGTGTGTCTTAGATAAACCTCTCGGAGATCAAGAAAAGGGGTTTCAGCCAGCAAGAAACCAAGCAAGCTTGCTTGAGACGAGGGAAGAGAGGTGCCATGCCCCATAAAAACCACAGAGGAGCCAAAGGATAGAAGATAAAGTGCAAAGCCCATTCCTCAAGAAGATGACAGAGATTGAAAGCCTTCATCTAAAGCCAGGAGTCTGAATTCATTCCGACTTCTAAACTCCAAACAGAGCTTTGGTAGTAGTATACGGGGTTCAAGTTGGGCTGCTAACCAGCAGGTCAATCAAAGCCATCCCATGGGTGGAAGAAGAAGCCTTCTCCTCCTGTAAATACAGTCACAGGGTTGGAAACTCAACAGGGCAGCTCACGCTGCTGTATAGGGTCACTGTGAGTCGGCATCAACTTGGTGGCAGTGCATTTCTTAGCTCCTCTTCAACTGAGTGAGAAGGAGCCCTGGTGGCTCAGTGGTTAAATATGTGGCAGCCAACCAAAAGGACAGCAGTTCAAAACCATCAGCCTCTCCATGGGACAATAATAGGGCACTATCCTTTACTCTGTCCTCTAAGCTTGCTGTAATTGTAAAGCACTCACCAGGAATGGGTAAGCCATAAGTTTGTTTGTTTCAGCCATCCATTTGTGGTATTTCTGTTGCAGCAGTACTAGGAAACTAAGATATACTTTAAACAAACACACATTTTTTAAATTAATACATCATCCAGGCATCATACCATTCAATAGTCCTGTCATATCAAATAGTGTTATGCTATCTTTAGCACAACCAGTTTCAAACACTTTCTTCCTTCTTGTACTCCTTGATATCAGTTCCCCGTTGCCCCTCACCACCCCTGCTTTACCCTACAGGAACCCTTATTCCAGTTATGGTCTCTATAGATTGACCCCCCCCTTCAGCTTCATATACTGAAACATAAAGAGACATACGAAACAGAGAGTCAAGGAGGCTACCAACAATAACAAAACAGAGATAAACTCGACTTGGCAAAACAAACAAACAAACCAGAAAATATTAAAAGCCAGATCAATTGTCTACAGATGGGCTTTGGGTCCCCACTCCAAACCCCCTCATTCCCATCAATACAGTTGATTGATTTGGATCTTTTGAAACCTGAGACCTGAGCCCATTGATGCCTCATGATCACACAGGCTGGTGAGCTCCTCCGTGTGCTTCTTTCATGTGGGCTTATTTGCTTCCCTGCTGGATGGCTGCTTGTTTAACCTCAAGCTTTTAAGACCCCAGATGCTGTATCTTTTGATAGCGAGGCACCATCCTCTCTCTTCACCACATTTGCTTATGCATCCATTTGTCTTCAGAAATCATGTCAGGAAGGCAAGTATCAAAGAGTACCAGGTTATGAGAACAAAGTGTTCTTGTATTAAGGGAGGCCTTGAGTAGAGGTCCAAAGTCCATCTGCTAGCTTAATACTTAACATATACATTTATGTACATTGGCCTCTATCCCTTTCATAATAAATTAGTATATTTACACATATAAATGCCTATATCTATACCTCTATAAATAGTTTTTGCCTCCTATTTCTTTTCTCTATTTCACTTTACCTTCTTCCTCTCCCACTATCGGGTTTCATGAAGGTGGGATGTTGCGGGAGGGGGGCAGAAGTTTATACCAAGGACTCAAGTAGAAATTGTTTTGGACATGATGATGGAAATGATGATACGTACAAATATGCTTGATACAGTTTATGTATGGAATGTTATAAGAGCTGTACGAGCCCAAATAAAATGATTTAAAAAACCAAAACAAAACAGATCAATTTCAAAGTATATCAAAAGGGAGATCACATGAACAACTTTTAACCATTCAACTCAGATTTATAACTTGAATCTACTATAATAGTCTCTACATTACTTACTGTCTGATAACCAGGTTATTCCCATCTCCCATGTATGGTCAGAGGGAAATCACCAGAGGCTTATGTGGTAGTTACATAATCTGGTGTCAACTTGAGAGGATTATGAGTGAAAGGGTAGAGTCGAGTCTGTCAATTGGGCCATAGCCAATGAGACCTCTGTGTGGACATGGTATTCTCCTGAGAATTCTGGAAACTCTGAGATTTCCTCCTTGGATGCGGGAGACATCTCTTTCTCTCTCTGCTCCCTCCCTGAGAGACACTCTATTCACAAGATACATGGCACTACACCTTGGATGCTGGAGAAACCACATGGATCTACTCTGATGCAGCTGGAGAAGTCACGTAGAGACCCCTGCCAGTGCTGAGATGCCTACAATACCAGTGGATCAACAAGACTTCCAAACCACTGGCATGTGATCCTCCTGCATTCGGCATCATTGCATGCATTTCATGAGTCTGAAGAAGACTTTATAGATTGATATTGGACATATGGGCTAATATTGGATTTTGGACTTGATCTGGACTGGGCCGGGATATTTTCTCAATATTCATTTGCTCTTGTACACAAACCTCTTTCTTATATAGATATGAGTGTCTATGAATTTGTTTCTCTAGTCTATCCAGACTAACACAGCTTATTCCATGTGTAGATCCTGCAATGTATTTGAGATTCCACTGTCATCCATAGCTTTCTGTAAACCAGAGTTACATAGTTTAAGCTCTGATACCATTCCCTCCTTAAGAGTTGGATTATATGTTATAATCCTTGGACCATGGATGTTGGTGTGTTCCTTCTATGTGGGAGACATATGTTTTATTCATGTATTTTCATTTGTATTCACTTGTTCTATGTATCTGTCATTAAACTAGTACAAGAATGTTTTGAATATTTCACCTGTGTAACGTATTTTTAAGTTAAGAAGTGTCAGGCCTCCACCTTTGTTCTTCAAAATTGCTTTGGCTACTGTCACCTCTTGCCTAGTTATGCTTCTTAATAAGACAAATTAAGTGCTACTGATAGAGGCAGACAGAACGCCCTAAGAAATCATACTATAGTTTGTTTTTTAAGACACTAATGAGCGGGAAGATATTAACTTGCTCTAACTCACTTTTTGCACAGCTAATATTTGTGTGTGTGTGTGTGTGTGTGTGTGTGTGTGTGTGTGTTAGTAAGTTCTACAACTGAATCTCTCTCCACCAGCGTTTGGAACCCCATGATCTTCTTTACTTCCTGGTCAGATAGAGAAGATTGCACTGCATGCTCATTCTATTTAAATCCCCCAGGCCTTATGTCAGAAAAGAGAAATCTGATGATGGTGTCCTGTAGGTAAATACATCCCATTTGCAGTACCAGAGGCATTCTCAGTTGTAGACCTTGCTCACTAGAACCACGTTTGTGTAACCTTGGGGACTTGGGACAGAATTTCACTGAAAGATATTTTAAATGATAGGGAGAGATAGACCTCGGTCCTTGGCTCCGTGTGGGAAAGAATTCACGCAGAAGCCTGGTTTGTGATTCAAGTGAGTTTTATGAGAATTAGAAGAAGTTTCAGGTTTACACAGGCACCTGTAGGGCCCCTCACTCTACGCAGCCTCCCTAGAAGCTGCTCGGAAAGGCACGAGTTGGCTCCGGACTCTTACCTTTTCAATTATTCCGTAGGGAGGCGTGGTGCACGACCCTGGTCGACTCCATTGGCGGAATTGAATTCACCTAGCCTAGGTGGGCCAATCCAGGTGCAGTGCCCACCCAGGTGTACCTCCCCCTCCTGGCCGGAAACCTGAACCTCTGAGCATGCATAGTGTGCCACTCCTTCGCGGGCTAGTAGCTCGGACCTCTACGCATGTGTAATGGAGACCCCAGTCCCTAAGCTAAACTACCTAACATACCCACTTAAGATCCTTTCATCTGCTGTCGTTCTGCTTTCACGATGGCAGAATCAACCGCTTCAAATGTTCTTGGTTGGAACTTCTGAGGTGAAAAGCGGTCACTGCAATGGGCACATGGTTACAGCAGGAAGACCTGAGGCTGCGAGTCGTGAGGACTAGTGTCTTCAGCATCTCAGCATCCTCAGGCTAAACTCAGCCCAAGAACCCCAGACCTTTATATTTTAAACGGTACCTTTGCTCTAAATGACCTAGGAGCAACCTTCCCATTCTGCAACTCTAATTCATGGTCAGAGAGCTAGTTCATGGATGATCTGAATACATAATCCAGCATATGTGAATGCCAAGGCAGGGCTTGTTGCTTTTTGCCAGACCCATTTGAATGATACTTTAGCACCGTTTGGGAAAAGTGGTTAACTTAATGAAAAGTTATCATGGAAGAGAAACAGGAAATGCTAGGAGGATGGTCTGAAACAGCGACCTCACTTTGTTCAGTCAGTTAGAAAAGGGACAGCAGCTTCCAAATCTATTTCATGTGGACAGCGGCTACTAGGCCTGATTTGAAAAGTCATTGGCATTGGCATTGGCATTGACTTTAAATTCGTAAAGCTGTTCTCAGTCAGTTAACTCAGAGCCCTTCACCTTACATTCAACAGGTAGTCCCTTCATTAAGCAAAGTAGACCTTGTGAACTTTCCCTCACAGGTAAGTGGAATTGAGAGCTTTGCAAGTTATTTGCAGTTTGGTCATTTTCTGTCACGTTCATTCCATTTTTGTCCTCTTGCCCCCGTTGAGATTGTTCTTACTTCTACTGAAAAATGCTCAACTGTGTATCTATTTCTTTAGCAACCTGTTGGGAAAAAACAATCTTTCTTTTTTTAAAATCATTTTATTCATACAACTCTTATCACATACATCAATTGTGTAAAGCACATTTGTACATTCATTGCTCTCATCATTCTCAAAACATTTGCTCTCCATGTAAGCCCCTGGCATCAGATCCTCATTTTTCCCCTCCAAACAATTTTTCTAAATTCAACATACTAGGTGTTTGTCTTTTTCCTTTATTGCTGTCATTTGCAAATCAAGCCTCTTGAACTGAATATCTTTGTGTTGATGAATCTGTGTGTTGTGCCATTTGGCAGCCCCTGGTCTTATTTAAAACTAGTATCATCGCTCCACATACCAAGCACCTTTGTTCCACAACCCTCACAATGTTCAGTATGCAGACATGTTGCACAGCTCTTACTCCCAGTTAGCAAATGACAAAGTAGAGGCACTTTTAAGAGCTGACTAAGGTTAAAATAACATTGTTATCCAGGTTGAAATGCTTTATGCCAGGTGTGGTCTAGAAATGCTTAGTGCCTCTCTGGTGTGTTTATAATACGGGAAGCATAATGTCTCCATCACAAAAGGAAGTCAAAGAGTATGGTTAAAGTCATAGAAACCTTTGTTACATTAAAATGTGAAGCTCTTATTTCTCAAAATATACTTCATTTAGGTCCGTATACTTGTGTTGGTAGTATTTCTTTTCTCAAACCCTTCCCCAAAGAATTCTGTACTTTTCAATGTACACCCCATGCACATGGTAGTTTTGTCATCTTGTGGCCTCAAAGTATGAGCCCTGTAAGTATTCTTTGAGTTTGGGGAACAATAGAAGTTGGCAGAAGGGGCACAATCAGGCTAAATGGTGGCTGGGGTAGTTATCTGATGTAATTTTCATAGGACAGCCTAAGAGCATAAGCAGGTGCATTTTGTCATAACTGGAAATACAATTCCTTGGTGCAACTTCCCTTTTCTCATCAGTACAGCTTTCCACCTCCTTAAATCTTCTTCCTAATAGGCCCCTGTGTATTGTCCTGTGTTCTTCAAAGAAAAATATCAAGATTGTCCCGTTTGAATTCCAAAAAGTCTCCATTATCTCTGAAAGGTCCTCTGTGCCTTAAATTATAGTGGCCCCCAGCACACCCCCCTGGAAGACAGTGTGTTTATAGAGAAAACGTGTCTCCAGCCATTCATTATCACAAAGACACATAGAAACACACTTTGCTTGGAATAGATTCATGTGTACATGAACTAAACCACTAGTAGCAACACTTATTGACTTACTCTAGCAGCACATTGGTTACAGACCAGTCGTCTGTAGTTAAAGTTTCTGGATTTGATTCCAAGTTGAAATTTGCTAGCCACGTAGGATATAGACTTTCTATGCCTCTCAATTGTGACTGTAGAGTGGGAATAATAATATAGCTGCTTTAGACAGTGGTTGTATTGTAAGAATTCAGTATTATTTGCTTTTGCTATCTTTTTTTAAAATAACCATTGCTAACACTACCACTATCGTGACTATAGTCATAATCATTGAGTCATTGAATGTCAAAGGGAAAAAATGAGACACATATATAAAACTCACTGACTTCAAGCAATTGAATGAGCTCGGTTGGCTTATATGTTGTACTGCTCAACTGCAAGGTTAGTGGGTCAAACCTGTCAGCTGCTCTGGGAGAGAAAGACGAAGCTGTCTTCTTCCATAAAGACTCACAGTCTCAGAAACCCTATAAAGCAATTCTGCTCTTTCCTACAGGGCTGCTAATATGGAATATAATGTTTTCTCTAAGTGACCTATGAATCCAATAGACCTAGGTCTGGGATGCTAGAAAACATAGTTGATAGAGATGTTGGAAATTGTTGCAGTTGAAAGAGCTTCCACTAACACCTGTTTGGAAAGAATAGCATCTGTGGAGAGAAAGGGGTAAGAGGAAAGGTTGATGATCGACATCTGTGGAGAGAAAGGGGTAAGAGGAAAGGCTGATGATCGGCATCTGTGGAGAGGAAGGGGTAAGAGGAAAGGCTGATGATCTACAACTATAGCCTCTAGCAAGCCAGCAGAAAAGTAATGGCAGGGTCATTTTTGTTTCAATTTTCTTTTGGGGATTTGGTAAACATCAACAGGGTCACTAATCCCACTGGAAGGGTAATGTTGAGACCTTCCTAGAGGTCACCCTCTCTAATGGGGAAAACGCACGTGTGGAACCTTTACTTTTGTTCTATCCACATCACCCAGAAATCTGAATTCTTAAGAAGCCACGGGATAAATTCAATCCACAAACAGTCTGGTTTGGTGGCAGGGTGGTTGGAGTCAGAGATCTAGCCTTTTGCCTGCTATGCCAAGCTTTTATCAGTTGGGAGACAGTGACAGAACAGATCAATCAAGCCAGATGCTCCCTTCTCCCCCAGGTGATAAGTAGCCAGTATGGAGGCTTAAAGAAAAAAGGCAGTATCTCTTGGATAGATATGGAAGATCGTGACCTTTTCTCCTTGGGAAACTCGTAATAGAAGTTGGGCATAGATATTTAGACATACAGTCTCGAATGGAGACAACATTTATTGCCACCTTTATATCTTAGAGAGTTTCACCATTATTCCATTTAATCTAAATGGTAACTGTTGGCGTTGTTATTCACATTTAATTGCTGAGAAAACTGAAACCAGAAAGTCTTATATTTTCCCAAGATCATACAGTGAAGCTTAAATCTATATTCACTGATTCTAAGTGTGATACTTCTGTCGTAATCTGGCTAAGCCCTTGAAAATGTCACTTTTGAGGACAGTAGTGGAAAAGAAAATTTCCTCAGTCCTCAGGGCTTTACCTTTTTGTGTGTTCAGGAAAACCTCATTCTTCTATATACCCATCCATCCATTCATTGACCCACCTATGCACTCATACATTTGTTTGTTTTATCATTTCTGAGCACTTACTCATCTGGGAACTATACTGTATAGAACTATATAACAGTAAAAAAGAAAATCCCATAGCCTCAAAGAGATTCATTTGTACTGGGCCAAAATAAGTAATAAAAATACAAAATACCCTTTAAAATGTTTCCTACAAAATAGGAAAATTATAAAATGTCAGTTGTGATAGTTGAGAGGTACTTTATTTCAGGCTGTCAGAAAAGGTTCCATGAGGGTAAATGTGACATAGATGCTTTGAGATCTAGCAAAAGAACATGCCTGACAGAGTACAAAGGGAAAGCTCTCTGTCTGAAGTGGCAGAGGCTGCCAAGACCAGCCAGATGCACCAGAGGCTGTGACCCAGAGACTCAGAGGAGCATCCCTGAGAATATAGGGCACTTCCTCCTCATCTGACCCGAGACTATGGAACCGTGGGACACAGCAACTGGCCAGCTGATGTCTTGGTCCATAGAAACTAAGGCCAGGAAACCAATGGCAAGAAATTGAAGACCAGAGAGACACTCTACTGCGAGCTGAGAAGACGCGCTGTTGTCGACCAAGGCCTGTGCTCTTACTGTTTGCTGAGCTTGACCTAATAGTAACTGATGAGTTTCCCTAATCAACCCCTTTACTTGTGTGTACTATCTGTGATTGAGTGGCCACAACAGAAATTATGAAATTCAGCATCGAAGCTGAGTGCTATGTGAGGACCTGTTAGCGTTAGAACAGGTAACAAAGGCTGGAGCGTGGAGGCATGTCTGACCATGCCTTGTGGCAATAGAGAAGCCAGAGGAGGTCAGATATGTCTGGTTTCCATGATCGTTTGTCATAGCAATGGAAATAAAAAATAAAAAAAAGAGTGGAGATGTTCTTTGGCCGTGGAACAAAGATGCCTGACCAATATATGGACTATAGGATATGAGAGAAAGAGAGAAATTAAAGCTAATTCTAAGGTTTAAGTCCAAAAAAAGGTAGTTTCCCTTGCTACCATGGAATGATCTCAAGGATAGATGTGTAGAGGGGGCATTTAGTTCTTCTTTTATTGTATTACACGTACGAAACTTATTTGATAGTCTATAACAATGGCGAGTGAGCCCGTATATGTAGTTAGTGAGTACTGAGGAAAATTGGCTGGGTAGGATGTGTATTTGTGAATTAATGTGGCATAAATAGTTGGAACCACAGGACTGTTGGAGGTCAACCTAAGAGATAGTGGATTGAGATAGGCCAGTTGGTGATGGAGGACTGAACTCAGGGCACGGCTTCTTTTAGAATATCCTTCAGGGAGAAAAAGAGGTCAAGAGTTAGCACGCAGGAACTGCTCTCTGGTAAGAACAAGGACATAAGCAATCAGGAAAGTGTGGAGTCACTGAAGCCTGGAGAGAAAATACATTTTTACAAATGCTGCTGGGGTGAGAGAATCAAATGGGAAGAGTGAATGAGTTTTGGTAATTTGGTAACATGGAGTAACTGATGACCTTGATAACATCTGTTTTGTTGGAATGGATGGAGCTGGAAGCACAATGGTAGTGGGCTGAGAAGAGAATGTGGGGTGGAAAAGAGGAGAGATGGAGAACACAGACAACACTTTCTGCAGGCCACTCCTAATTACACTGAGTTCCATACCACAAAAGCGAGATATTGACAGGACTTTGAAAGGCCATTCACTGCTCCTGAAATCACAGTGCAAAGGGGAGGAAAGCCAGTTTTGTGGTCCCTCTTTATAACTCTAATCATTTTCCAACACCTTTTGCTATCAGGAATGTATTCCTTCTATTAACCTGACAGATTTATATCCATCCTATGGAATGAACTCTCCCAGCTCTGCTAAATAAAGTTTTTAGCATACTAAAAGTATCAGAAGAGACCAGTCCCTGGAATAGGACATCATGATTGGAAGAGCACAGGGTCATCAAAGAAGAGGAAGACCCAGAATGAAATGTATTGAGATAGATCAACAATGTACTTAAACACAGGGATGATTGTAGGTATGGTGCAGTGTGTTAGACTGGGTTCTCTAGGGATACAAAGCAAGAATGCTAATGCTTTTATATATATATATATATATATATATATACATATATAATATATTAGATAGATATATAACATAAGAAATAAACAGTTAATTAAATTATAAAACAGTACAAATGGCTCTGTGCAACTCACTCCCATGAGACAGTTGTGAGACACTGGCAGTCCTTCAAGTCTGGAGGGCTGCCGGGTAGTCCTCTGTAGAGCAATTCAGGCTATCCGGGCACAGGCGGCAAACAGCAAGGCAGGTCACCAACAGTCAGCCAGATGACAGTGTCCTACAGTCCCCAGCTCAAGAGATGTAAATTCCAATGGTGCAGCGAAGCAGGTCTTGAAGGAACCTCAAATTACAGTGACACAGTCCACGGGTTAGGTGTCCCACAGGTAGTGTAGCTTACAAACTGAGGCAAAGAACAAGCAAGGCAGCTGCACACTGGTCCGATGATCAGAGAGCAAGAGACAAGAAAGGCAAGGCTCACCGAGCCCATATATCTCTCCGCCCTTCAATTAATCCCACATGTGTTTACAGGCCAGGTTGGCATAATAAACTAACTATCTCATGCAGAAACAAGTAGTGCTGCATTGTGCTGTGCATAGATTTGCTATGAGTTGGAAATAACTCCACAACACTTAACAGCTATAATAATAAAGTTTCATTAGTAGGCTACCCTGTACTTACATGGTAGCATAGCCTTTTAACCTTTCTACACTAATCTGTCTATTCCCTAACTATTTAAGACAGATACTTTATATGGGCTTTCATTTAGTTACCACAGGGCATTGAGTCTGTTGGTATATTAGTTTATTTTAACAGTGTGTGTTCCTAGAGAGAAGAAACTACCTGCTATCATGTTTATATGGTAAGATCTCACTAAACTTTGATCATATAAATATTTCTTAGTAATTCTCCTTGAATCGACATTTATTTGCCTGCTTGTTCTTAATTTAGAATGAGACCTTAAGCAGCCCACTAAACATGGATGTGCATATGATACAAATTCACAAATAAAAGTTCCTTGGGGAAGGAAGTATGATTTTCTCCCAAGCCAATCCAAATGTCCTTAATTAACTTCTCATTTTTGGTGGAGCTATACTCCCTGCTATTATTTGTTTGACGTTCACATCTTGATTCTTCGTTTCTTATAAAGAAGGCAGAGGCTAATTCTTTACAAATGCTTTGCTTCTCACGTCCCACTGTTGTTTTCTCTATAAAGGATGAACAGTGCCTGGGTGATTCTCCATTGGAAGTGTGCTATTAAAATTGTCAATTTTCTGAAATACATGGTTGAAAACCATCATTTTTTCCCACGCTGCGTGTTATCCTAAACTATTGGCCTGTCACTAGGCAGTGCTCTAGTGTGTGGATACAGAGAAGCTGTGGGAAGATCCAAGTGGCACTTAAATTACACTTTCTCTTTGATTTTGAAGACATTTTGTGCCACTTAGAAGAATTCCAATAAAGTTGCTTCTCTAGAGGAGGGGGTTGTCTTTTTTAGAAGTAGCATTGCTACAATAACTCACAAAAAGAAAGGAAGAAATTAGGTGATCAAAACAGCAGGGCTGGCTTTCTTACCAATATGATCATGACATTAGAAGGACCATGAGATGTTATGGACGCCTTTGCACTCTTCCAATGTTGTTCATGGCTTCACGTCCACTCTAATGCAGGGTAAACGACCGGTAATCAGGTCATACGTGCGTAGTCTCCCAAGATCTCTGTTAATGTTTCAATAGAAAGTTGTTTCTTCAATGGAAGCAGTATATAGAGAAGAAAAAGAATTTTTTTGTGGATCAAACAAAGCTCTCTCATAACTTCTGAAGAAGCCGTGTATCTACTCTGATTGCTTTGCTGCTGTACTATTTCCATCTGGGATCTGAATGTCCAGCTCTGCTCTTTTGGTCTCACACCTCACCTTCCGAGAGCAGATCCCCAAAAGAGAGCGTGGCCACAGACTGCAGGGAGTCTACAGGGAAGAGAAACACTGTGATTGACCACACTTCTTGCAGACTGTCTATAAAAACCATGGGGATGGGGGCCAGCATCCCAGAATACCATCAGCATGCTCCTTAAAAGCAAGATGGCAACATTTCATGTACATACTTTGGATATGCTATCCGGAGAGACCCGTCCCTGGAAAAGGACATCACGCCTGGCCACGTAGAACAGCGGCAAAAAAGAAGACCATTAAGGAGATGGATTGACACAGTGGCTGCAACAATGGCCTCAAGCATGAAGAATGATTGTGATGATGACACGAGGCAGATGGCATTTCTGTCTGTTGTGCACAGGGTTGCTATGAGACAGAACTGACTTGACGGCACTTAACAACATCCCTAAATAAGATGGGATCACTGCTGCCATGCTCCACCAGCAATATGGCGTCTTATCAGGCAGGGTATACCTAGCTCAAACTTCATCCTGGATGAATTCTGTTTGTCTCCCATTTTGAAAACCTTTCACAGTTTACGAAACTGAAACACCTGGTTCAGATACCTTTTACTGAAAGCCGTTAAAGGGGTTTTCTTCAGAATTGAAGTGGTAGTCGAGAATTGCAATGCTTCATGATGAACGAGCACTTAAGTCAATTTTTCTTAAAAATTACAGATGGCTAAGTAAGCAGCTAATTTAATCATAAATCTATAAGCCCCATTTTCAGTTTTAATGGTATTGTCAGTCTTTCCTTAAGAACAAATTATGAGACATTTCCCAGGTTTGTCTCAGGGGTTTCCATTTCTCTTGACGTTTATCTGTATCTCCTTATCTTCTCATAAAGGTAACAACTTAGAGTTATTGACTGGTGACCACTTATCAAACTTAAAGGTACCTTAGGTATAAACATGATTAATGTATTTTACCTCCTATGAATCCTTCTGCTCTTTGTCTCCAGCTTGTAGTAGATGCTAAATGATGACAATTTTACTATGATTTTACTTTTGTCAATATTTTATTCTAACTAAAAAAAAAAATCCAAGTTCACCACCATCGAGTCAATTAAGTGAAACTATAGGACACAATAGAACTTCCCCTGTGGGTTTTCCAAACTGAAAAGCTCTACAGGAGTAGAAAACCTCTTCTTTTCCCCTCAGAGCGACCGGCGGTTTAGACCTATTGACTTTGTGGTTAGCAGGACCATGGCATAACTCACCAGGCTGCCAGGGCTCCTATACTAACTCAAAGGAGCAGGCCATTTCCATCTGAAAGCACTCACAGATTACACTTCAGAATCTACTGTTTATATGTTGTATTTCCTATCAAGTCCTACATTGATCTATGAAATTTGGAATTTCAAAATTAAATTCTCAAAAATTGCTGGAATGTCTAGTTGTGAATGGCTGCTTCTCTCAACAGCACAAGTGTAAGAGAGTAGGAGACTGATACACCTCTTGAGAAGGTCACACACCACCTAAAAAGGCCACTCCACCTGCTTCTCTCTGGTTTCTTCATGAGTTCTATTAGCAAACACATCCCTTCAGCTAAGAGAAGTATTGCCTAGCAAACATTTCCACAACATGTCCTTTCTGCAAGGCAATGTGCTAAGTGCTGTGTGGAATTCAGAGCTGAATTAGACTCAGTCCTTTCCCACAGGCAGCTCACAGTTGAGGTGTGCTAGCTGAGAGTCAATGGTCATTTGCACTCTACTTAATCAATGGCTCTTATTTGTAGCAGATCATCTGTCCATGGACCATGTAGCAAATGGTCATTGAACACACACGTTTCAGTAACAGATTATAGTAGACTAATCAAAGAAGGTGCATTCTAGGACACTTCCTGCCCTTAACCCTTCCTCCATCTCAGAGAAAAAGCAATATCTGTCAACTGATCGATAGAACACATGTACAGTTGGCTACTTTTTCAAATGTATGTAATAGTGTGACATTTATTTGTATATTATCAAGGTTGAAGTAGTTTGCTTTTGATTGCCTCTTCTTCAAGGTTCTCCCCCTCCCCCTGTTCAGGATTATTTTCCTCTTCCTATGAATCCTCTCATTTCCACATTCATATTTTATGAACACACACTCATACAGGACACTTATGGATTCTTCTTTCTTGTCTTATTCTTAGTCTCACCTCAAAGTGCACTTAATGTTCAGATGAGTCACCTACAACTTCAATTCCATTGGTGAAGAGGGATTTCGCCAATGAGTGGAGCCATTAGTCTGACTCATTTGGGTTTTTCAGCCACCCTCAAGAAGATAGAAACTTTTTTCTAGTTCAAAATAATTTATCTGTTTATTTAGAAATACTATCAATAGATTGCTGCTTTGTTCAAATGTAGATGAGTTATTTATATGCTAATTACCCCCAGTTTCCATCTTTAGCCTTGGTTTCATAAGCTTGGGGCTTTGTATGTCCTTGTATTGTTTTGGTGTTTTTGACTCACGCCTACTCTTGGTTTACAATTACCATAATCTCAGTTTTCAATCCTGCTGATCATGTCATCTTCCCTAGGTCTGACTAAGGGATTATGATGAGTTTTAAGACCCCTTTAAAGCTATCTTTATACTCTTTGCATGGCAGACAAAATGGCACAGTACCTAAGAATCTTGTAGTTGTGTTGGTCTTCACTCCAGACAGAGGGAACAATGGGATCTCCACTTCACTCTCTTGTCACAAATGGTTCCCAAGGTGCTTAAAGCTATAGCCAAGATTCCAAATTAAGATTAAAGTCCCAGGAAGCAAAACAGTGCAAGCAGTACGTTTTCTGGTGACAGAATAGTACATAGACAAACAAAAAGACAACTGTTTTCTTAGCCTAATGCAGGGTTTTATTTAGGTGTATCTTTTCCTGCAAACACCGTTGAACCAGAAACCAGGAATGATGGATCTCACTTGGGCATAATATTATGAATTATAGAAGATACACATTAAAAGTACGATCGTTCACGTGAAGTCTAAGACTTGATTTTATGGATACATTTTAAAGAGGTGGAGTGAACTAGCAAAGTTCATACAGCTAGTGAGAGGCAAAACTAGGTCTGGGGCACAAGTTGTTTGCTCTCCAAACCTATGTTCTTCCCACTGCTGCCATCGTATTTTGAACTTTATTTAGAGCCTACATGAAAATGGATATGGCTAAGGTTATTATCTAATCCACGCTGGCCTTTCTAAAGGCTGACATGGCTCTGCAGAGATTAAGGACCCTGATGACTGCATTACCTTCCTGGATGGGTTCACAGTTTTTAGTGAATTGTTCGGCAGGGTACATTTTTTAAATTACATTTGCATTTCTATTCTTCGGTAGTCTCCTAGCACCATTCACATCTCTAGTTATTGGCCTCTGTTCTTTCTTCTGATTTTCAAAGCAGGAATTATCCAGCCAAATAACCAGGATTGCCTCTCACACATTGAGGTTTATTTTACAATAGGGCTTTGGCGAATACTGGAACTTCCTG
>NW_022109491.1:52617985-52629993 GCF_000313985.2 Echinops telfairi
CTCTGCCCTTCAATTAACCCCACCTGTGTTTATCGGCCAGGTTGGCACAATAAACTAACTACCTCACGGAGGAACCCAACTGAGTCAAACGACTGGCTCCATTATAGGCTCCGACTTCTAACCCAGACCAATGGCAATGTTGACGTCTCTTGCGGTGATCAAAATCACACTCTCATTCTCTGTAAGGATCTTAGCACTTTGGTCATCATTGCCATAGGAAGAGCCTATTCACCTGGGTGAGTTCAAATACTGATTTGAGCTAAGAATTACTTTAAAGTAGATACAATTGCAGTTTATTCTGGCAAAAATAGCCCAGTTTTTTAGAGGTGTGGCAGGGTTCAGAGCTAAGAAAGGACTAGTCTTGCTTTCGTTTGCATTCATTAGAGGAGCTCTGGGGAGGCTATGTGCACTATAGCCATCACACTAAATGAGATACACTGCTCATTGAAGAGCAATTAGCAGAAGGAGCAGACTCACGTTAGCATGTGAAATGATGTTATTGGAGTAATTACTGAAGGAGGCTTGGGTAGATTTTTATCTTGGAAGATATAAATAGGTGAACCATAAGTGTTTTCGTTATACATCTGAAGACTAATTAGGTTCGTTGTACATGGCCTGCAAATTCCGAAACGGAAGCTACAAAGAAGCAAATTTTGGGTTGGTGCAACAAAGGATATTTTGAAAAAGGAATGGCATGATATGGTCATGGAGATACAAAGAGAAGTAATTATGGACCCAGAAGTAATCTTTCAGAGGGAAAGTCTAGCACTTAATAAGGGATTGGTCTGTCCAGTTATAGAACATTGTGCATACTTGAAAATTCTATCATTATATTATTCATTACAAAGTGTGGTTTGGCCATATGTAAAATATTTGGGGGAAGGAAACACTACATTTATTAGTTTTAGTTGGATCCATTTTTCCCCCCAATGCATTTGATTGTTACCACAGTTCCATTTTAAAGTTATTTCCTACTTATGCCCTCTATTTCCCATTGGAAAATACTCTCCTGCCCTGAGATTTTATAGACCAAGAAGTTCTGAATTCCTAGACACAGACAGGGCTTTAGGGTGGTGACAGTCCTTTTAAGCCTTGTGATTTTCTATAATAAGAGTGCTGTTACAGGCATCCATCTATGGGGTATACTGTAATTGATGACTCCTGTCAATTTGTCCCCTGACTCCTGGTGAGCCAGGTGCTTGCTTACTTATGTCACTTGATATAAATATACTGGTCTAGATTAAATTTAAGGAGAGGTGATAGAAAACATGTAGTTTAGAATGGCAAACGAACTATAAGTATCTAATAATTGAGCGCAGAAATCTCTAGAGGGGAAATGCCTTCCCGTCAGTGTGTCTCACATGATTCAAGATTCCCAGAGATGCCTCTGGTCCTAAGTCAGAGACAACAAAGCGCAAGTCTTCAGGGCATGAGTTCTGAGATGTGTACCTTGTCATGAATAGAGGCAGCATAATTTCTGGGCTTTCTCTCTGTCAGGAGAGCTTATCTTCCATACTTTTACCAAAGCAAGAAAACCTTTTGTTCTTCTTCAAATTTGGAGATGCAGAATGTCACACCTGGATACAGCAGAGGTGTGAAAGACAGACACTTAGGAGGGTCAAGCATCCTGAGCTGCTTCGGGCCAAGGTTGGTGGCCAGTGTGCCCCATGGGAGGAACCAGGGGCTGTGATTCTCCTCCGGCTGAGTAGCTCATTTTTGCTGAAGTAGAGGGTCTTGCTACTGTGAAACTGGGAGGGCGGGCTTTCCGGATCAGGCTGAAGTTGGGCGTTTCCTGTTTTGCTGGGAATTAGGTATTGGAATGTTCAAAATGCTTTTGGAAACAGGCAATTTGGGTACAGTGGACCCGGATGAGAAAGAATAATGAGCTAGGACTCTGCTCGTAGGGAAAATGCTTTTCTCCAAGAGAAATCGGCTCTGGGGCAAAGCCTCAGAGACTGCTTGAAGGTTTCAACAGGGACTCAGCAGGGCCAACAGAATCTGGGGTTCAGATCTTGTCATTCATTCCAGCCCCGAGACAGGACGGTCATTGTGTCAGTTTAAGTAAACTGGCTATTTGGGAGAGGTGCTGCTGACTGCTCTGTGGTCTGAACTAATAGAGAAGGCGGTCTTTCTGCATTGGTGCGGTGGGTGGGATTCAGAATCTGTAATTTACCTTCCGGTGTGTTCGCGTGCAAGTCTTAATCTTTCTTCCTGAGGCTATTAGGGATTTCATTCTCTTCTGCCTTGGCAATTAGTTCAGAATAAACAGAGAAAACAGCAGGGATTTTGCCGAGGAGACTTTAGCCTTTGCATTTGCAGCATTTTTTAAAAAGTGAAATAATAACTGTGTTTACATTATACAGAGATATTTATAAAAGTGATGAATTTTCAAGCTGTTCTGAGGAGATGTATTACCGGGGGGAAGAAAGAGAAAAGGGGTGAGTTAGGGGGTAGGGAGGAATACCCTGGCCACCTGACGTTAGTCCTTCTAGCCCTTCTATTTTTGATCTGTCAAGTTATTGAGCTTTATTTTAGACGTTTTTGTTTCTTTACTAAATTCATGAAGGTGGATTTTCTGAGCGTTAACAAGAAAGAAAAGGAAAAAGGAAATGGAATTGTTAGTGAATGATAGTGAAATTTCATCTTAATCCTTGTCATTTCAAAGTAAATAGCTATTTATAGTCTAAAACCGGTTCTTCCCCTGGGGGAGAGAATCCTCTCATTCTCAGGTTAGCAAACCATGCAAAGGGGAACCCAACTGTGTGGCTAGAGTACCATTCTGGATCAGAAGGAAAGTATAATATAAGGCTTGACTCTGTTTCAAAAGAACATGCCTGATAAATTTCATGGCTTTTCATTACTTTCTTTAATAAGATGTGATTTTTTAAAATCAAATGAGGATGATTAGGCCATGATTAGATGTATGGGTAGAAGAAGGCAAGATGGCAAGTTCTGGCCCTAAGTTCTGGGGCGGTGGGGGGGTTGGGAGGGTGAAGTGTGGGGTATTAGAATGACTTGGTCCAGGTGAGGAACGAAGGAGCCAACATGAAGGGCCCCTGAATTACAATCACACAAACATAGGTCACTTCACCAGTGAGCGCTCCATGTCTCCCTCTTATTGCTTGAGCCTCCCCTTCATTATTGGGAAGGACTTAAGCCTTGCTTTGTTGTTCCATTGTAACGTTAGATCGCATGGCTCTCTTGAGTCCTAAGGGACCCTAAAGTGCCCTTGAGGGATTAAAAACAAAAGCAAGAAACAAAGAAACAAACAAACCTTAAGGTCCAGGTTCTCACTTCCTCTGGATACCACATAGCCTCCTCCTCCTCTACAGCCGCCTGAGTTGGGGTCAATCATTTACAGGTGAGTCTGTCTGAGGTCCCTGTCATTGCAAAAGCAGGGCTGTAGACCTTGACAGTCTCATGTCTGTAAACTGCCACTCTTCTCTTTCCATTTCTACAAGCTCCTCCAGTACCACACATGTTATCCGGCTCAGCTCCAGTCATTTCTGGGGGTTGACTTACAACCATTCTTGTTTATGCGTCTGACATCAGTAGGCGGCAAGGAAATTTGCTCCTCATCGGTTTGATCAATCGTTCTGCCATTGAAGCTTCTCAATGAGTTGAAAGTGATTTTCCCTGCTGTATGTACAGGTAGGAGTAGATCGCTTTCAATTTCTAGTAAAACGACACTAGCACTTTATCAAGCTATTGCCTTGCATAACCATGAGCGCAGAGCGTGCACTGCTAGTGCTCAAAGAGTGATGGCAGGCTTGGCTGTGTGATCCATCTTAGCCCTGTTTGCTGCTTTGCTTCATGTCAAAAGCACAGATATTTCTAGTGCATTCACTTCCCTCCTCCCTCCAGGGGACTCTGAGATAGCAGAGGACTCTGGGGAGGGTTAAAAGGAGATCTGCAAAACTGCTTGATTAGTTCTGATGCCTTGAAAAGCTAATGGGAGCCAAAAGAGACCCAGAAGCCTCAACGCTGTCTTCCTGCCTCTCTGGAAACGTGTTTTCAATTTCTCCTTAAACATAGCTCAGACAAGTTCTCTTGTGTGAAACTCAGCAGAGAACGTTGGCTCTTCAGAGCTTTGGTGACTTAATCCCTGATTATTATCCATAAAACTAGCTTTCTAAAGACACTTTAAGGGCAGATAATTCTTCCTCCTGGAAAACTAAAGGAAAATGTCTGAGGCTTTGCAAGCAGGTCTCCAGGTGCGTCTTTTATGAAATGCTCCTCAGAACTCTACCTTGACCCCATGGATCCAGGGAATAGAATTGTGCACAGTTACAGACAGTCAGTTGGAGACTAGAGTCTCCTGTAGCCCTCGATTATGCCCAAGGGATTTAGGAAAATCTAGAAGTACACAGCAGTAAGTATCTCATTGACAGATAAGAAGACCCGGATGCACAGAGATGAAGTTCCTTTTCAAGATTGTGTTAATATTCATTTGAGAATTAGGATTCAGGACCTATTTTATGTGTTTTTGTTTGTTTGTTTAGAAGTAAACCATATGCTAGTATACATTTTTTCCTTGATTATTAATGAGTACCCATTATGAGCCAGGCATATCTACCTTTAGGTATTAGGGATTCAGAAATGGTTTAGGTGAAATCCCTGGCCTTGTGGAGTTTACATTCCATAGAGGGCAGAAAAAGGGATAAGGAAAGATATAGATCGCGTTCGTAGTATTGGTGCTTTGCGGAAAGCTGGAGGGAGAAAGTTAGGAAGTGACAAGGAAGTAGTAGGAACACATTCCTTTAACGCCTCACAATGAGCAGAGACGGGGGAAGTGAGAGAGTAAGCCACAGGCCTCCCTGGGAGGAAAACACTCTAGACAAAGGGAAGATCAATTGCAAAGTCCTTAATTGGATGATTTTTTTTTTCTTTAACATTCCACTACAAAAATAGATCCTTAGAATTTATGTATTTTCTAACACATACACTCCAGTCTCTCTTTGACTCACGTGCACACACTTACTTAGTAGGCTACAACGGTTACTGGGTTTTGACATACGGAGAGAGAGAAAGGAAGAGAAAGGTGGCTGTGAAGTTATGGGCTTTCCTGCCTCTTGCTGAATCCAGATTAGAGCAGACTCCAGGGCAGAGCACCCCCCCCCCCCATCTCCGGTCTGCTCTGACCAGAGGCAAGCTGCTGATGGAGCCAAGAAATGTCTGTTTCGTTGCTGGAGCTGGCCAACATTCCCCTGTTGTGGGCCTTTGAATAATATGATTAGTCCAGGGATGCTTTTAGGGGGTCTGAATAACGGTCCCCGTTTCTCTCCCTAATTTCTCATGTTATTGGACAAAGGAGTGGTGTCCTATTATAATTCACAGAGCTATTTAGGGACAAAGCTAGGAATTATTCTGAGTTTAGAAATTAAAGCAATTTTCTACACCCAAATGGAAGACCAAGACCATGGGCATCAGGGGTGGATGTACTTGGACTCAGCTGTGTGTGGCATATCCTGTTAATTTTTCCTTAAAGTATTTTTTTGGGGGTAAGATTTTGGAGTTAAAATGGTCTTAGAAGTCATTTTTTTTAAATCTAATTGAACTCAATGTTTGTTACAGTCCTAATATTGGTAAAAGTCTACCGGGGATGCAAAATAAATTCAAAACAGTTCCTTTCTCAAGGGACTCTGTCTTTCATAATAAGGCAGGTTGCAGGCATACTCAATAGGGGCCCAGCACACAGTAATACATGATTCTATGCCAGCGGGCGCAAGAGGATGCGAGCAGAACCGGATGTTCTTGGAAAATACCGCATGGCAGCTTAGAGGTGGATGGCACAGCAGCCCACTAAGAAAATGGGTGGGTCTAAGCATGGCTTGCCTTGTACTGTTGTTACGTGCCATCCGGTTGGTTACCCATAGGAAGCATTGCCAGGTCCTGTGCCATCTTCACACATGTTCTCGCCTGTGAACCATTGTTGCAGCCACTGTACTCATCCAGCTTGGGCAGGGGCTTCCATAGTAAAGTGATATTAAGGAAACTAGGTCTGACCTCATAACTATTTTTTCCACAGCACAAAACGCATCCCGCCCTTTTATTTTTCAGGTGCCCTAACTAGAGAGAGATGAGCACAATGCTGAGAGAACTTGTCCGCAGCCATCTAGAGATTGCAGAGCATGTTTAAATGGGTATTTTGGAATAAGTCCATGCATTTATGAAACAGAACCCGGGTTGCAATATTTTCTGCCTTACCCTGAAACATATCCTCAAGTCATAAAGATGTCAAGTATGTAGGAAGTTCTCCTGGAGAGGATTTTATATTCATAATGAAGTCTTCGTTTGCTTACATTGAGGGTGACAGTGCTTCACAGATAGCGAGAGAGTTGGGGCGTCCTATAAAATAAGATGGCAGTCATCTTACATAGAAATCAATCAAGGACTGGTGTGAAGGTGGGTTATACTGTTGAGAGACGATTGAAGTGAAGCGTGTACAGGCCTTGGCTCAGGTAGAGATGGTGAGGTCATGGATGGTGGTGAGGAGAGCAGATAGATTTGAAAAGGGAATCTGCAACTCCTCTCCTGAGAAAGTGACCCAGAACGAGTGAGCAAGGAGACTAAGGGCACACGGGACCCATCATGCTGCTGGCCTGTTGGGTACCCAGATGCTGACTGGCTTCTCCAGTAAGAGATGCCCTCCGGATCTCAATTGACCAAAGAGTACAGAGAAGGTTGGTGGTGAAAGGAGTCCAGATTTCCCTTTGAGCAGGCTAGAATGAGGTGCCCTCTGAGCTTCCTTCCTTGGTTCTACCCACCCTAAAAGATCATCCTTATCTAAAGGGGTACTGCTACCTTCAGATCCTCCTCTCTGGCATTGCATCTGGCTGACTGGCTCGTGGGGCTGGGAAGGGAGGCTTTTCTGGTGGGGATACCTTCTAGAGGAACCCACGTAACAGAATGCAGGAGATGCCAAGCACTGGGGAAGACACCTCTTAGTTCCATTCCCTTTTGTCTCTAGCACCCCATTCCAGGCAGTTGGGGCGCTTTCCCTGCCCCACTGGATGGCTGGAACAGGGCTCAGCGTAACTGAACTAGCAGCTTTTTAGGTGAGAGACAGCCTGTGGCGGGTAAGTGCCTGCCGTGCTGTTTTCGATATCACCTCTGAGATGAATTAAATGTCTGAAGACTTGCAAAATTGCAGCACTCACAGGCTGTCAGCGAAACAATTCCATTCAATGGAGAAACTAACTCCCTGTCCACTGGTGGTCGTCCCGTGATTCTGCAGAAACAGGAGCTAAGCTGATTGAAAGGGAGAAAGGAACAAAGCCCTTGTCCTGATAACTCATGAGTTAGAGATCTGATAGCCCACACACTTCTTTTTGCTATTGCTTAGCACACCGTGGGTTCCTGCGACTTCAGCAGGTAGCAGGGCCGGGTGCAGAAGCTAAAAGCGCTTGCATATAGGGGGCAAAGAATGCTTCAGACACTAATGTTTAGAAATGGTTGGTAAGGACAGTTTATGGAACTCTACAATTTCAGAATACAGCCTTGACATTGATATCATTTTCTATCGATTCAGTATCTTTACCTTTTTATTTAAGCTAGGTGTTTGTAAACTTCAGGGAGTGGGGGTGGAACTTTTGTGTATCTGATTTTGCCCTGGGTAGAATCCTAGGTCGAGTAGCCTTCCTTGATTTATATTTGAAGGCTACCTTCACATGGAATTTGTAATGAAGAGTGTTCTTCAATGTACAATGGTTAAGCAAAGGGTGAGGATTGACAGAATGAAGAGCCTCCTTCCTTACTCAGACAGAAGTCATTTGATGGTAGACTATGTGAGTGTTCTTTCCACAGTAGAGAATGGCACGTATTTTCTAGCTAATTCCCCACCTCGCTCAGGATTTCACAACGCATGTTACAAGTTTATGGTGCTTGAACTTGACATCGCTGTTTTGCTTCACACTGGAAGTGAAATATGCAGACTGCCTTCATGACTCCATAGTTCCCAAGGTAAATGGACTGATGATCCTTGTGTCTGGTAAGACCATTCATCCTTTGAGAGGACGTTTCTTATCACCAGCACCATGTGATTCAGGGAGTGATAGTAGCCAGACACGGGGGTGAGGGGTGTCCTTTGTATTTCCATGATGTGCACAGTGGGCCACACATGCAATAGTTATGCAAGAAAACTCTGACAGTGATGGCAGACCTTAGACATCCTTTGCCTTTAAAAACGTAAAAGAGCTAGTGATATTGCATGTCTTGCTTTTTATGTCTAAATTACATGGTATTATCTTAACTACTGGTGCTATTGAAAAAATATATTTCCACGACATGAGAGGTGTGTGTGTTTTGTTCCAGATGCTGTGACTACAATAGCTAACTCCTGGTTATGCAGTCATGTGGTTATCTATCATCCTTGCAAGTGTAACAACCTTAGGAATTGGTGCTGCGCACTGGCTCTATAATGAAGTAGCAATTTCTCTCCAAGTCCAAATCCAGGTGTAGCTGTGCTAACTTGAAGCCTGGCCTTGATCATCTGGAGAGTGGAAAATATGTCTCTCTGGGTGTGAGAAATTCTTGGATATCAGAAAAGGGGTGGTGGTGGGGGGGATTCATTTATTTTAATAATAAAGAAATGTGTGCGAAAGTAAAGATGGAGATGTAGCTATAAGCAAGGTCATTCGTTCAAACGAGAATTTCCGACAGCACAGAAATCTGTCTTTCCTTTCATCTCAGTCCTCGACTGCAAGCTGATCCTGGGAACAAATCGTTTTCTCGTAAGCTGCTATTTACTGAGTTTTCACTGTTTCCGGCACTGATATTTGCCCTTTCTATTTCTTTTTCACCTCATTTAAATTTCCCAAAATTTAAATGAGAGCTTTTCTATTGATCCTCATTTTAAAAAAACAATGATACCAAGTCTCAAAGACAGTCAGTACCTTTCCAGGGTCACAAAGCGATTAGAAACATGGAGTTTAACCTGATTT
The DNA here is from genome assembly GCF_000313985.2 of Echinops telfairi. NCBI lineage: Eukaryota > Metazoa > Chordata > Mammalia > Afrosoricida > Tenrecidae > Echinops > Echinops telfairi. Next base: position 52,626,928 of record NW_022109491.1, read on the forward strand.
TTCTGATCATAGATCCTAAGCTCCTATTTACTAGATCCTACTACTGGAGCTTTCTCTCTCTCTCTCTCTCTCTCTCTGTCTTTCTCTCTCTCAACTAGGAAGACTTCTAAATTCTGTTATGCCCAAAGAAGCTAATGTGCTTTCCAAAGGCCAGTGACCTATATCCTGCATCTCCACCCTGGCAGGGCTCTATTCTCCCCACTTTGAGGATTCCCCCTGGCTTGGTAGTAGTCACTCCTATCCTGCTGTCCATGCCCTGTCCCCTTAAGAGGCCTTCATTTTGAATGCCGCTTTGGCTTGGTACTCTCCTCCGTGAGACAGACCTCCCTTTGCTCTCAAGCCCCGTTTCTGTAACAGCATTGGATCTACTTCCTTAACCAGCCTGTTCGTTTCTCTTTCTTCCTGTCTTGCCCTTAATGGTCTCCTTTGCACCTACTGAAATCTTTCCTGGCTGGCTCCTGTTCCGTATAGCTGTATCGTCTCTGCAATGCCTCCATTTTCTCTAGATCTCTGTCTTTGTTCTTTTCATCTCATAGTCATTATTGCCAACTGTCCATCTCCTGCTTGGACAGCACAGGCCATGGAATGGACCCTTGTGGGCTCTGTGGATCATTACCATAGGCTTCCCTGTGAATGATCACAGCTTCTGACCTTTGGCTGCATTACCACCCTCCCAGCTGACTGTGGGGAGCTACAGAAGTAGAAGTGGGTGATGCTGAAGGCTGGAAGGATGCCGCTCCACTGCAGAGTCTGCTGCTTTCCTGATGAAAAGCCAGCTTTTGCCCCAGCCAAGAGGCCCTTATTGTGGCCTGGATCTCATGGGCCTCCTTTAATCTACCTGGTCGTATGGTCCAAAGAAGCTGTCTGTGCCTATGGCAATCGCTAGACTAGACAGAGGTCCAGTTTTTCCTGGGGAAGCTCTCAGCAGGAATGGCGGTCTAAGGTGTGCATCAAAAGTGCAGCCAGCCAGTTATTGTCCATGTGCAGTCTCAGCCCTTACTGGGATGAGTGACATTGAGAGACAGTGAAAGACTGGAAGCCAGGAAGCTCAGGTCTGGTCTGGTCTGCTCTGCCCCTCTGCATGGCCTTGGACAAAGTACGCACTCTTGGTCTTCATTTTATAAAACGAAAAGTGATAGTGGCCATCTTGCTTCTCTTGAGAGATAATGACTCTATAATTTTCAGACTAATTGAACTTGGACAAAAGGGTTGAGACTCCCATTTTCCAGTTATAAATTACAAGATGAAATGATAATAAATATTGTGAATTACAGAGAGAAAAGAAGGAACCAGTCAGCGCCCCTCCATTGGGGACTATGTTGATTCTGAGGAGACATGTCCCAACCTCAGCAGATGTGCTTGCTTCCCACAGCTAGACGCAGGGGTGGACACCGGTAGCCAAGGGGTAGGAACCTTGGAAGCTCATTAACTCCCCAGTGGTGCACAGAACAGTCACACACAAAGATGAACCCAGCCCAATGTGCTGAGGCTGGGAAATGAAGTCATTCACTCTATTTCCGAGATCAGGTTCAACAGCACCCAGCCCAAGGTCAGTTGTCATGGGCTTTATCAGTCAGGAAGAGCAGAGAACGTGCTGCCCAACAAATGGACTTGTGTCCGCGGTGGTCTCGCAGGTCCCACCAAGGCCTCTGGTGTCCAGGATCACAGGATCTGGGGAGATGGTTTCATCTAGGTGGTTAAGACGTGGGTGTCAGGGTCCCTTGGGTCCAGGCTCTGTCATTGTCAGACTAATTGGCCATGGGCAAAGGCCTGAACTGTTGGAAACTCCAGTTCCCTTACTGTAAATTAGAAGGTAAAATGATTATAAATATATTGTGTTAAAATGAGGAAATAAGGAAAAATAAAATAAAAATGAATTAGAAATTGTCATAGGAAAATTTTAAAACATGAGATGAAGGTTGTTTCTGCTTGTTTTAAAGGAAATAACCTTGCACTTAAGAATGAAAGAGACAGGAAGGGATCAGTGAATATGTGGGTGCCCCAGCAAAGCCTGGGGAAGCAACCAGATAATGACTAACTATCAGAATGTGTCCGGGGTCTTAAAGACTTATTTTCCAACAAGCAGCCATCTAAGTGAAGCATCAACTAAATCCTGGTGAAGAAGCACCCCAGCCTGTGTCATCTGAGGATTATAAATAATAAATAAATTCCAAATCCGAAGGATGGAATGGTATCAGAACTTAAATTCTAAACACAGATGTTCATAAGATTGCCCCATGTTCCAGATTAAATTTAGAAGCCAGGAACTTGAAATGGCCCCCCAGCAAATTGAAAGGTTTTCCATAATAACTTAAAGACTGCTTATTTATTTTAAGAAGTATGGGTATTAAGAAAGAATTGAGTAGAGACTGCTAAAGGTCAGGGATATTCCACTATGCCCTTAACCCAGACATTGTTCTCTAGAGCTTTGTGCCCAATGACTTACATGTCTTCACAGCATTTATAGTAAAATCTCACTGAAATGAGAGCAGCTTCAACATCACAGTAAGCCTCTTGGGCTTGGGACCCCGTGGATTGGGACCCCGGTGCATAGACACCTCAGTGTTAGAGAGAATCGGTTTTACTGGATTCAGAGCAGGAGCCCTCGCATGGTTATGGTCCTCACTGCCACCCTGACCGCTGTAGAAGGCTGTGTGGCCAGCATTTTATGCCAAGAAGAGACACAGAGGTTCAAGTGCTGTTCAAAGTCTCACAGCTCTGAAATTCAAGCCAAGCACATCCCCCTGTCAACGTAAGCTCTGAGGGCAAAGTTAGGTAAATGACCTGACTGAAAGAGTTGGATGAGAAATGGGGTAAACTCAGCCGTTAAAATACTATCTGCATGTACGTGCAGGTTTACCAGCGCTGGAGAGTCCCTCGTGTAGAAAAGCCAGTGCTAGTCCCACTGTTTCTTTTGAAATTGCCTCCCTGCCTGGGAGTCTGACCCGAAAGAAGTGTCTTGATGGCCGGCCCTCCAGATGGACAAATGACGCCATATTATCCCTGCAGTTCACGGACAGTTGGAGCCTGACCAATAATTTCAGAATCTGGGAAAAAAGCACAGGT
>NW_022109491.1:52630140-52631525 GCF_000313985.2 Echinops telfairi
CACACACACACACACGATCATCTCTTTCTCCATTCCCCACAATAAGAAGAGGCAAAATTGGTTGGAGTAAATTACTTATTATTTTTGGTAAGAAAGATGATTTAGTTATGAAGTGACAAGAAAATGAAGCCGTAAGAAAAACTGGTTCAGCAATCTACTACTCCATTTTGCTGAGAAAACAAAAGAAAACAAAAAAGATGAGCAAGACATGAGGCTTAATTTTAATGAAGGGAAATGTGTGGCTAAGTAAAGAGATTGCAGGAAGTGGAAGTACTTGGGGCTTCAAACGACAGCAAGGCTTTGCATTCTACAGTGTCAGGCAAGATATTTTCCCTTTAAGAACTAGCACACAAAAGACGGACACAAAGCTCTGGATGTGGAATACACAACAGATGGATGTGAGACAAGGGGGAAGGGCCTTGTCTTCCCAGATGGGCTCTGTAGAGGTTGACTTAGGACAAACCTCTCTTTCTCTCTCTCTCTCTCTCCCCCCATCATTCCTAGGGTCATTCAAACTCCCTTACCTAGAGGACCTGATACAATTTCCCATTCATGCCTTCTTGGAACATTTTTACAGCTCATCCCTATTTATCACTTATTAATATAATTTAAATTAGATATATGTATTTATATTTCTAATATACTTAAAGTAGGTTATACATATAAACATATAGGCTTCAAAAGTATGTAGAAAATTAGTTTATTTTATAATTCCACTTCCACATACTTCTTTAAGCTCCCTTGAATATATGAGTATCATATACACATGTGCATAGTCAGGAATCAGACAATATGTATGTGCACACAAATGTGAATATGTATGTACACACACACTTTTCTATCTATTATATTTCCCTCAATTTTGATAGATGTTAAAATTACTGCAGTGGGAGTAGAGTTCTTGCGTTTGTTTCTCTACATAGTAAAAAGACAAAAGGTAAATTGTCTCGTCGTGTGAGATCATAGTTACCACATTCCAAACAATTGGTTAGCAGAATTGGTTTCCTGAACGAGATGCGGGATTTGAGAATGATCTTAATATATGACGGGGATTTTAAAAGTTTGTGGAATATTTCCATTATGTTTTACTTTGATTTTCCCCAAACTTTTGAGGATCCTTCATATATGCTTTATATATGTGTCTGTATCTGTATATGTTACAAATATATGCTATGTGTATATATAATCTCCATATAAATGTGTACATTATATACTATATAAATTATAGGTTATAGCATAATATGTATAACATATCGATGGTTAAGTGTAACAAAGGAGGGATGACTCAATCTATATTTTTGCCAGATTAGTACTTTCAATGCCGACTGCAGCACACAGTGTTGGGAAGCAGCAGGACACAGTGGAGACTTATGGGCTCAAGGAGC
>NW_022109491.1:52631943-52635979 GCF_000313985.2 Echinops telfairi
GGGCAAGAGAAGCAGTTTGGAACTAAAAGCCACACTTAGGGAGAAAGAGAGGCTTTACAGCCTTGGAAATCCACAGGGGCAGGTCCGCCCTGGCAAAGGGGGTTCCTGCCAGTCAGGTGTGACTGTGTGGCGGGGAGTCAGATGGTATATGCACAGATCTCTCCCAGCTGAGGATGAGAGCCATGCCAGGTTCTTCCTCAGGTCGGCCTGGGTGTGGATGTGGATGCTTTTAACACTGCAATGCAGCAGAGAGGTTAGGTGGCCCACCTGGGGTTCAGGCCACCCTGAGAAAAGCAAATTAGCTGGGGTGGGAGTGGGTGGAGTCAACACCTTCTAAAAATGATTTGTTTCCATTACAGAGAAATGTTTTGCTGTACACAACCAGAATGCCTCATCTTAAAAAGTCGAGGTAATTTTAGACAGCAAAGTTTTCTTCATCTTGAGGCAAGCCTTGCATTCTTAGATAATTGATTTTTTCACTTTGGCTGAACAGAGGCCACATGGCTATAATTGCCAGGCGGTGACATGCCTTCCCTAAATTCTCTCCTCATTTTCCTCTCTCCCACCCAAATGGCCCACCCTTTGCGTGTGAGCAATGTGGAGAGGCCAGCTCTTCAAACTGTGGACTATTCAGGAATCGGACAACATTTGCAATTAAAAAAAAACTCTCTTCAAATATTCAGGGAGAACCACAAAAAGCTGAAGTAAATCCTTATCAGGAATTTTAATGAGGAAAATAAAATATGAGATCTGTGTGATTAAAATCAAATCTTTCCCCTTATGCTCGCCTGCAGCAGGCTGCCAAAAGGAAGGCACAGCGCAGGCCAAGGGAGGCCTTTGTGTTTAATTAGTGCCAGCTCTTTCCCTCATTGTTCAAAGCGCTCTTCTGAGCCCCCGTAGGGGTCATGGAGAACTGGAGAGAACAAATAAGCTCTCTTCGGAGTGACTTAGAAGCCTGGACAATAAACAACAAACATTTTAATGGAATTGAACAGCCCTGGGTTAATTTGGCTTAAAACTTAAAATAAGTGAATTTGGGGGGTGGGGGGCCACTGGAAAAAACACTGGATTACTTTCCACCTTGCCTGGACCCGTCTTGTCTCCTGCTTTAATTGCTATTTCCAACCCAGCAGCTTGGGATTTGGGGAGGGGAGGATTTCATTCATAGGCAATCGATGGCCCAAATTTGGGGATGGAGTTAGCTCTGTCAGTAGTCTTTCAGCTCCTCTCCTGAACCCCTGTACTTACTCAAGACTACTCATAACCTGACTTTTAAAGAATTGACCTCAATCCTGAAGTATCTTTTTCCTTTGTACTTATGATCTTTGCTTTCTTAGGGTGTCTTTTATCTGCATATTATTTTGAGATGCCACTAACCACAAGGTCATTAGTTCGGAATCGCTAGCCACTCTGAAGTAGCAAGATGAGGCTTTCTGCTCTTGTATTGATTTTCAGCCTCAGAGACTCACAGCAAAAATCGACTCTGCCCTATATGAGTCTGGATGAACTCCAGGGCAGGGAGGGGTGTGTGTGTGTGTGTGTGTGTACACACGCACACGCGCATGCATGTTGGGTTTTGTTTTTAAGGCAGTGCCTGCTTTGTAGGCTCAGTGCAGAGTATTTTCCATTTACATTCATTGTAAGCCATAGTGATTTCCATTGCCTTTATCCTTCCCCAGGCATAAGGGTGGTTTATGTTAGCTTTAGAATTATATGAACACAGTGGACCAGGGAGACTCTCCAGAAATCCAATCCTCTGCTTCTCAGAGGAAGAAGTGATAATTGATATTTTGCCACCAGATACCCCCGTGTGGGTTGCGAGGCTGGGAAAGCTTCCCCACACTCACTTCCCCCGCTGGCCTACTGTGAGCTGGAGAGAAATAGGAAGCTGAGGAGACACAGGTCACAGGTGCGCATGTCTCTGGGAACTCACGGTGATCACCGCGTCATCAGGGTGTTTCTCTCGGCTGCGCCGTTCAACTCATGGCGTGTGCAATGGAATAGACCTGCGTGCGGTCGGTTGCTATGGAATTATCTCCAACTCATGGGGACCACATGTGTTATAGAATGAAACATTGCCCAGTCCTGTTAGACATATTAGAAACCTTCTTCTTAATTCCATTTCTATTTATACCAACTGTATCTTTATATGACCGGTCTTGTGTAACATGGTTTTGAAATAGATACCAACATCCAAGAGTTTTCCTACCGTGTCAAAAAATATTGATCAACAGACAAGTTGTGGCTGGCACTGTGCTAATCTTCAGGAGTAAACCAGCTACCAAAATACATAAAGTCCTTGCTGTTATTAACTGAACAACCATCCAACATACCCTCTTCAAAGTGGTGGTCGGGTGATAAACTTGACTGAGTTGGTAGCTTTTCAGTACTTTAAAGAGGTCTTGTATAGCAGATTTACCTAATGAAACTTGTCTGTTGATCTCTTGACTCCTGCTTCCAAGAGCATTGATCATGGATCCACGCGAGACAAAATCCTTGACAACTCCCACCTTTTCTCCATTTACCTTAATGTCACCTAATCGTCTAGTTGTGAGGGTTTGGGTCTTCTTTACATTGATTTGTAATCCATACTGAAGGCTGAAGACCTTGATCTTCATCAGCAATTTTTTTCCAGTTCTCCTCACTTTCAGCAAGCAAGACTGTCATCTGTATATCACAGTTTGTTAATAAACCTTTCTCCAATCCCGATGCCACGTTTTGTTTTATTTTTTTCCATATCATCCAGCTTCTCTGGTTATTTGCTCAGCATATAGATTGAATAACAAGACCTCTTTAGATTATTGAAAAACAAGGATATTTTACGAAGGCTGAGACAAGCTTGACCCATACCATGGTATTTTCAATTGCCTCATATGTGAATGCTGAGCACTTGATATAGAAGACAAAAGGATCAAGCCATTTGAATTGTCATGCTGGAGAAGAATATTGAAAGAGCCATGGACTACTAAAAGGACAAACTAATCTTTCTTGAAAGAAGTACGGCCAAAGTGCTCCTTAGAAAGGACACTGAGACTTAGTCTTACTTACTTTGGATGTGTCCGGAGAGACCAGTCCCTGGAGAAGGACATCTTGTTTGGTAAAGGGGCAGTGGAGAAGACGGTAACCATGGGTCAAACATAGGAACAGTTGTGAGGGTGGTGCAGGACCGGGCAGGGTTTCCTTCTGTTGTGGATGAGGTTGCTATGGGTCAGAATTGACTCAATGGTATCGAACAACAACAACAACAACAAGTTGGTAGCTATGACATAGAGTAGAAAAATGGGCTTATTAAGAAATATTTGGAGATAGAGCTAGGGAGTCTAGATGCTGGATTGAATGAGAAAAATGAGTAATCAAAGTTTCCATCTATATTGTTATCTTGGAAACTGGATTAGTATTGGTACTATTAATATGTCTTGATTAAGAGTAAAGGACTCTTCCTAAGTACCTGTACATGTCTCACTTTTTAAAGATATAATATGGTGTTTTCATCAATGCATATCAGGATCAACTGACAAAGTTGTTCGTTTCTTAAAAAAATCATGATTGCTTAGATCCATGCTAGTCTTATTCATTCAAATTACTTGGATAATTGGTCTTAAACATCAATGTTTTTAAAGGAAATTCAGGTGATTTTCTGGTTTCATATCCTTGGCTTAAAAACAAATAGTGCTAAAAATATACCATAACCATAAATGGATAATATGTATAAGAGGTAAGCATAATAAGCTTTTAATTTGAAGAAGAGTTCTCTAAATACCTGCCTTTAATTCATCTTTTCCTACTTACCATCAGTCAGTAGCTGCTTGGATATTGAAAGCTGACTTTTATAAGAGTTTGAAGATTACATAAAGGAATGAACAAATATTTTAAGAAAAAAAGACTGTATTATACATTCTATAGCCATCAGTCATTTTTTATTGATTCTAAAATACTGCCCCTTTATCTCTTTTATTTTAAAAAAGTTCGATTGCCTTTTACTTAAATGATTAGTTGAAATTGAGGGTATATGTCAATACAAAAATCAGTTGTAATG
>NW_022109491.1:52637129-52649564 GCF_000313985.2 Echinops telfairi
GGTTTTGCCCTTCCAGTCTTATATGTGCTGACAGTCTGATACAATCTATCTTTCAAATCTACCATGAAAACCAACTATGAATCAAAGAACTTTAACCCAGCTCTTTGATGGCCTGCTGAAAATCTAAGTGGACTGAAAGCTCTGAAGCGGCACCCCTCTTCCTTGGCAAATGAAGCTCTTGTGCATTTGATGTTAACGAGGACCTGTGGAATCTTCTGTGTCCAACACGGTACCTATTAGCAGAGGGGCTTAGGAGCCATTAGGGAATGGCTGGAAACTGAATACATGAATGGCTTATTTTAATTTTAGACAATATTTCCTCCTCTTCATGTCTACTAGAGAATGCCTTTTGGGGCCAAACCCTACCTTGCCAGTTCTGTGCTGCTGTCATTGCTTTCTGTGTATCTGGGCAGGCGGTCGAACCCCGAAGTACTTCCCCTCCCAGACTTTGCATCTAACAGAGGGGAGATACATGAGATGGCACCGAACCCAGGAAGGCATCCAATTCCAAACTGTGGGCTGACCCAGGTCATTTGTTCACACATTGGTGAAGTTAGTTAATTTGTTGGGAAGTTTCCAGAGAATAATGTACTTTTTAAGAGGTTTCATTTTAAATTATGAACTGACTACTTCATAAACAACTAAGAGGATCTTATCATTGTGAAATTGGCAACAACATGTGACTTTTTTTTAATTTGCAAAGGAAGAAGGTGATTATATGAGCTATCATTTATTAATTTTATTTTGACTGTGGAAGACATGCTGACACTTCATGAAAATACTCTATTTTAATTATAATAGGAAACTCTGGCTTAGCTAGAATTATCATTCACATTTTATCTATGAGGTAAGCAGGGAACCTCTCTAAACTCCTGCACCGATGAGTCGTGAAATAAGAATTCCAATCCAGTTCCATCACCGTGACTGAGGTCCAGGCTTGTCATCCCAAACACGCAGTCAAGCCAAATGGCTCTAATGAAAAGAAAGAAGGTAAGAGAAGTGATCTAAATTCTCCAGCCAAATTGATTGTCTCTATCGATTTAAAGAACCGAGTACTTCGTCAAATAATGCTTAAAATGTCACTCAAACATTTCAGTACATTTCAGGTTATGTGGGATTAAGGACAAATAATTTGAAATTCATCATCAATAAACAGTTACAACTGGGAAATGGCTAGTGAATATAAAATTAACTAATTGTCATTCATTCCATGGTAAACACAAAGCAGATACTAAACCAATCTTGTCAAGGTCTTCCTTAGAAAGCTTTAAAAGTCGAAGACTATGATTCTACACCAGCCTAACGCCAATCTTCTGGAAACTCCAGGAAATGAAGCTTTCTCGGAATGACTTTCTGTCAGTTTGTCATAGCATGGTGGCATGCATGTTTTTGTTCTTATGGAAGTTTTGCCACTGGAATGTGAAATATCATCAGGGTTATTCAAGATCAGCAGGTTTCAGCAGAACTTCTGGTGAAGAACCGACTATAATGAAGAAATAAGTGTCTAATTCTGAGAAAGCAGCCAGAATGCGTGCAGCACATTGTCAGATGTAGTTCCACAAGGGGAGTTCCTCAGATTAGAAGGCACTCAGAATAGGATGGAGAAACCACTGTCTTCTCCAAGTAGACTCTACCATTCTGGTAGGAATGAGCAAGCCTTCTGGACCTTCACTTCCTTTATGGGGCATGACTCAAAATGAGAATAACACTTTTCAAAATATTGAATGTGCAAAGTATGGATGTAGGAAAATTGGAATTCAAGGAAAGTAAGTGGCATCCTCGGCATCAGTGACCTGAAAGGTCTGTCACTGGCCACTTGGAATCAGATCATCATGTGGTTTACTATGCCGGAAATGACAAGTTGAAGGGGAATGGCACCACATTCATGATTGAGAAGTACGTTGTGAGAGCTATCCTGAAGCACAATGACCTCAGGATAATAGCTATATGCATACAAGGGAATACAGTTGATATAAGTGTATACACTAAGCACTACGGCTAGTGATGCAGAAATTGAAGAATTCTACCAATGTTGTCTTGAAACTAAGCAAACATGCCTTCAAGGTACATTGATGATAAGTACTGGCCATTGGAAAGCTGAAATTGGAAACATGGAGGAAGGAACAATAGTTGGACACTGTGGCCTTGGTGGTAAAAATTAAGCTGAAGATCACATGATAGAATTTTGCAAGAGATGTACTACTGTTTATTCAACAAAGAAAATATCACTTACACACATGGGCTTCACCTAACAGAATACACAGAGATAAATTGAATACATCTTGGAAGAGACTGGCGAGAAGCTCAGTATCAACAGCCAAATTGAAGCTGAAGGCTGACTGTAGATCAGACCAACAATTGCTCACATGTAAGTTCAGGTTGAAGCTGAAGAAAATGAAAACAAGTCCAAGAAAGAAAAAGTATGACCTTGAGTACACCCTGCTTGAATTTGGGGAACATCTGAAGAACATATTTGAAGCATTAACCACTAAGGATATAGACCTGATAAGCTGTGGGATGACATCAAAAACAGTATATGTAAGAAAGCAAAAGATCTCACCCCCAAAAAAGTGGATGTCAGAGGAGACTCTTAAACTTGCTCTTGATCTAGAGCAGCTAAAACAAACAGAAGAAACAAGATCCCACTGGGCAGCTGGAGAAAACAAAGTCAAGTATTATAATGAACTAAGCAAAGACTTGGAGTTTGAAGAACACATTCAGCATATCTCAAGCTGAAAACAACAACAACAAAATCACAGCTTCAGTTACAATATTTTAAGTTTCTCTGGTCAAAATATCAAATGAAGCAGGAAGCACCGAGAGAAAAAAAGATGGAAAAATACACAGCGTTACTGACCAAAAATGAACTTGTTGACACGCAACCATTTTAAGAGACACCATACATACAACTGATGGTTCTGAACAAGGGCTATCTTTGCTGACCTTGGCCCAAAACAGAGACCATCAAAAAGATATCTGCTTGTTTTTGCTGACTCTGCAAAGTCCTTCAATCATGTGCATTATAACAAACGATCAGTAGCACTGAGAAGAATGGGAATTCAAAACCACTTCATTGCACTCCTATAGAACCTGTACATGGACGGAGAGGCAGTTGTGTGAACAGAACAAGAGAATACTGTGTGGAAAGGTCTACATCAAGGCTGTGTCCTGTCTCCATACTTATTCAATGAATTTCTGTGCAGGTAATGTGGAAAACTACATGAGGAAGAGCACAGCATTAGACTCAGAAGAAGGCTTATTAACACATTGGCATATATAGACGATACATCCTTGTTTGATCAGTGAGGAGGGCTTGAAGCACTTGTTGATGAAAATCAAGGATTATAGCTTTCAGTATGGATTTCAACTCAATGTAAAGAAAACAAAAAATCCTGACAACAGGACCAATAGATAACATCACAATATACTCATGATAGACAGAGAGAAGATTGATTTCAAGGCTTTCATCTTGCTTGGATCCTAATCATTGCTCCTGGAGGCAGCAGTCAAACATCAGATGATGGTCTGCATGGAGTGAATCTGCTGCACAAAGCCTCTTTAAAGTGCTGAAGAGCACGGATGTCACTTTGAGGACTAAGGTGTGCCTGACCCAAGCCATGATTTTCTCAACAGTCTCATGTGCATGTGAAAATTGGACACTGCGTAAAGAAAACCAGAGAGAAAAAATCATGCATCTTAATTTTGGTAGTGACAAAGAATATTGAAAGTACCATTGACTGCCAAAAGCACAAACAAATTTGTCTTGCAGGAAACAGCCAGAATGATCCTTAGAAGCAAGTTTGGCAAGATTTGTCTCAAGTAGTTTGAACACATTTTCAACAGAGACTAATCCCTCAAAACAAAACAAGTTTGTTGGAGTTTGTTCCACCAGATCAGACTGTTAATCAAGCTTTCCATTCAGAGGTTCCGAAAAGATTGCATAACAGTGTGTGACAGAAAAATGCCTGATTTGTGGCAGATACAGGACTGGTTTTGCCACAACAATGCACCTGCTCACGCAGCTATCAGGGAACCAGTTTGGTTTTTTTTGGCAAAAAACAGCATGGCTCTCTTGCCCTAGGCACCTTACTTACCTGACCTCACTCCATGCAACTTATTTTTGTTTCCTTGAAGGCAGAGGGATGGATACAAAGGGACAGCAATTTGATGACATAGAGGAGGGGTAGGGAAAAAAACGAACAAGGGATGTGCTGTCAGCCATCCAAACAGATGAGTTTGAAAAATGTTTCCAAGAATGCCTCGCAGATTTGACAAATGTATTAAGTGTAAGGGAGAGTACTTTGAAGGTGATGAGGTTATTAAAACAAAGGGCATTTATAGAGGTCTACATACAGGCATGCACATATGTAAATATATTTATATATAACTATAGGGAAATAGATCTGTGTACATATGTTTATATGTTAAGTATTAAGGTAGCAGATGGATGTAGGGCCTCTACTCAAGTACTCTCTATGTGAAAACACTTTGTTCTAATAACCTGGCATTCCATGGTGCTCACTTTTCTGACATGATCATTGAAGACAAAGAAGGTACATAAGCAAATGTGAAGAAAGCTGATTATGCCCAGCTATCAAAAGGTATAGCATCTGGAGTCTCAAAGGCTTCAAGGTAAACAAGTGGTCATCTAGCTGAGAGGCAACAAAGCCCACATGGAAGAAGCACACCAGCCTGTGTAATCATGAGGTGATCGGGTATCAGGCATCAAAGAACAAAAAATCAAATCACTGGGAATAAGGGGGAGTTCAGACTGGGGACCCAAGACCCATCTATAGACAACTGGACATCTATAAAAGGGTCGCGGGGAAGAGATGAGCCAGTCAGGGTACAGTGTAGCAGTGATGAGACATACAACTTTCCTCTAGTTCCTAAATGCCTCCTCTCTCCCATTATCATGATCCCAACGCTAGCTTACAAATCTGGCTAGATCATAGGATGTACACTGGTACAGATAGGAACTGGAAACACAGGGAATCCAGGATAGATGATCCCTTCAGGACCAGTGATGATACCAGGAGGGTCGAGGGAGGGTGGGATGGAAAGGGGGAACTGATTACAAGGATCTACATATAACCTCCTTGGGGGATGAACAACAGAAACGTGGTTGAAGGGAGACATTGGGCAGTGTAAGATAGGACAAAATAATAATAATTTATAAATTATCAAGGGTTCATGAGGGAGGGGGAACAGGGAGGGAGGAGAAAAATGAGGAGTTGATACCAAGGGCTCAAGCAGAAAGCAAATGTTTTGAGAATGATGAGGGCAACAAATGTACAAATGTGCTTGACACAATTGATGCATGTATAGATTGTGATAAGAGTTGTATGATCCGCCAATAAAATGATTTTTTAAAAAGAAATACATAGCTTAAAAAAATCTGTTTTGGGGGGTACCCCTTGTATTTTATTCATTCTACATTATATAATTCTTTAAAAATTGTGATGTATGTTTGATAATATATTGTAGTTTAATTGACACTATATTTATGTCTCCTTTATAGGTTAAAAATATATTTTACAAGCAATGACATTTTCAATTGAACAAAATATAGTACTTGAATTGGATTAAAAAATAAATTAGCCATTGAATCATTACATTAATGTGGGGCTAGGTAACAGAATCATAACTCTTCAATTCATCACATTTGACTAATGCTTAATATCTTGGAATATGTAGAAGATATTGTCATTTTTTTCTGTAGTATACGAGCCCTGTTGGTGTACCAGGTCTGAGAGGGGCTGCTAACCCTAAGGTCAGCAGTTCAAAACCACCAGCCACTCCATCTAAGAAAGAGAAATCTTCCTACTCCTTAAGGAGTTACATAGTCTCTGAAATCAACAGGAGCAATTCTACTTTTTTCTATAGGGGCGCTGTGAGTCAGAAACCAATCCATCGCAGTGTTTTTTTTGTTTTGGATTTGTTTTGTTGAGGGTTCAACCACATATGTTAAAATAAACATGACAAAGAACTAAAAATTTAATGGCTAATGATATAAAATACATCTTCAAATTCTTATTCTCTTCTGGTTTTGTTATTCTACTATCCTATTCTTTACAGAAAAAATAAAAAGATGCTGACGTCTACATTCTTTGTGTGAATATGTATATTGCTCATGCTTGAGGGCTTGGGTTTGGCTCTTCATGTATTTAAAAATACACTTGCCTCTCCGACTTTGTCTTTCAGCTACATTCTCTCTCTGTTTCCTTCAGCTCTCTTGGTCTTCCTCCACCTTTCTGAGCACAACTTGGCATGGGCCCTGCCTCATACCCCATGTACTCTTGCTACCTTGGCCTAGGCCCTCTTCCTCCAATCAATTAGTTTTCATACTTCCCCTAGATTTCCTACAACTTCTTAACCTTGTCTTTATTTCCCCCACCCCAATTTGGCATGTACTTCTATCTGAAGCACTACTATTTTACTATTTCCTGTTAGGTATGAGATTGAGGAGAGCAAAAGGTTTGGACTATTTAGTTCTTGTATTTACAAAACCTAGAACTCTTATCTACCACATTGTAGGAACTCAATACACTTGATTGAATTAAATAATTGATCAGGAAGACATTGATTCTCTGGATTTTCACAATACAGAGAAAAGTGATAGAGGCATACACTTTGATACAAAATGGTATAGATGCCTTTGGGATAGCAGGGAGCTCAGTTGCGAACTCTTCTTTCATCTTGAAGTGACTTTGGGAAGAAAAAGGTTTTCCAACTTCGGTATTGATGAATGAAGTATTTGCCCAAGTATCAACCAATATATATGCAAATATGTACACCTCGAAAATGAAGTCCTTTCAGTCATTGAAGCTATGTTATAGGCAAATAAGTTAATATATAGCACTCAAGTTAATATAGTACCACAAGTGTAGAATGTCCCAGGCTAGTGAGAGTGTCCTCTTACAAGTGTAGGGGACTCATTGATTTTTACTGTCACATGGTTCCACTTGAGAAACTGTGCAAGCCTTACATTTTATATTTTAGAAGAGGAAAGTTAGCTGCACGGTGTGATCATTTGAGTTTTTGTGCCAACCTGGCACCTGTAAGAGGATATGGGTGAGGTTTAGCCTGTCAGTCAGGTCACAGCTTGATGTTTTCTTTTGAAAGTGCTACCAAGAAAAGTGGCTCTATGGAGGCCACCCCTCTCTCTTGGCCTTCACCTTCCTGCCGATGAGCCTCACTGAGACCTGCACAAGCCCTGTGATGTGGCCACCGCCGCTGGAGCCTCACAACTCTGCACCCATAGGCTGGTGATCTTCCTGCATTCTGCATCATTGCATGAGGCTCTGAGTCTGAAGAGGGATTTATGGACCAGTATCGGGCTTATGGACTTGATCTGGACTGGGATGGGATGTTTGCTTGATATAGAATTACTTCTTGATATAAAGCTCTCTCTCATACATATATGAGTGTCACTGGATTTGTTTCTCCAGTCAACCTGGCCTAGCACACAAGGCACACACATGTACTACATAAACCCTTCCATACCTATATACTATGTATACCTTACCGACATAACCACATTTTTAGTTGTTAAAATGGTTGTTGCCGAATTATATGCTATAGCATTCATCACAGTTGTCCTTTATTTTTGTGAACTTTTCTGTCTTGCTTTGCTAATTTCACCCATATTGTGTATGGTTTTTCCTTCACAGGCCTTAGGCTGCATCTATTATCCAGAAAGCAATTTTCTTTCCCTTCCCCTCCCGTTCCGTTGGAAGACTTTTTCTTTAAGATCACATTTTTTTTAATGTAGTGCACACGCATTTGATTTATTTTTAACAACCTCGCAAGGTTCCTCATTTTACCTTATTCATCTAGTATTTGGTGGGTGCAGTTTTCCATTCCACAAGCTACCCCGCACACATGGTCTCTCTTCAAATACACACAGGCACACACAAACACATGCTGAGGTGTAGCTTTCAAGGTCCTATCATGTTTAGCAAATATTTCAGAGGAAATGCTATGTTCATCTGTTACACTGATTGCCAGGATTGTAGCACAGCAACAAACATCATTTGATGGATAGAAGCTTACATGAGTGCATCCTTCTCTTTCTGCCATGGGCAGATGCACGTCCATTTTCTGTAGCAATATCTGTGCCTTAGAGTTGTGGACACATGGAGTATGATTATTACAATCAAGCGTGTCTAGTGGCTCTGCGGTAGGGGTAATCGAGCCAGTCAGCTGGCAGAAAAAGCATACGCCATCAGGTCCTTTGATTGGAGTCAGGATGGCTATAATAATTTGTATGCTGAGGAAGAAATGGATATAACATTAGATAATGGCAATGGGAGCACTTTTTTTGTTGCTTTGCTTATTTATTTGGTTATTTTGTTCATGTGGGAGGTCTCTTCACTCATGGAGCTGATAGTGGATTCAACTCATCAAGCTTTCAGTTGGCAGCCTGGCACCTGCCCCGCAAGGGGTCCTGAATATAGTGTGACCTACTGCTTAATGAATAGTGTGAGAAAGCAACCCCACATATCCACAGCAGAGAAAATTCGTTTAAGGCCCCAAAATTTCCTTATAGCCATATGGGTGGGGGTGGGTGTAGGGGGGAGGAATGACTTACATTTGGCTTCCAGTTTTGAAATATCTAAATTTGGGAGACTCTTTAGAAAAATAGTTTATTAAATCCTAATTGAAAGAATATGAAATATTATCTCCTATGATGTGTAAATTGATATTTTGTGAGCAACAAAATTCCTCAAGATGGTAATGCTCACTCTAGTATTGTATTTTTTTCTACTATTATTCAACAAATCACGAAAATGAGTGCCCTCGAATGATAGCTATGTGTTATCTGACGTAGAAAGTCCCCGGCTGCCTTGCTTCCGGGCACTCTAGGAAAGAAGGTGCCTTCTGGCTTTTCTCAGTGCTCTGCATTCACTGGCCCTTCCTCCT
This sequence comes from Echinops telfairi, assembly GCF_000313985.2. NCBI lineage: Eukaryota > Metazoa > Chordata > Mammalia > Afrosoricida > Tenrecidae > Echinops > Echinops telfairi. Next base: position 52,646,055 of record NW_022109491.1, read on the forward strand.
TCTTCATCTCGCTGACTCTGCGTCAGGTGCCACACTCCTTTCTCTCGCACGTTTATTCTGACTCTAATCAGGGGACTTCCCTGCTTCACACACTCATGAATAAAATATTATCCTGGATCACCCATTCAGGTGTGATTTCAGCATCCTTAACTCTCCTTTGCTGCTTCCCACCCCCACCCCCACCCCATTTTGGCAGGTTTTAAGTGAAAATTTATACAGCGAATTAGCTTGCCATTCAACAATTCGTAGATAAATTGTTCCATGACATCGGTTGCTTTCCCACAATGGGTCAGTGTGCTCCCCGTTCCCACTCTTCCTTCCCAATTCCAGCCCTCCGTGCTCCCCAACCTTATTGCTTCTCGTCTTCACTTTTGATCTAATGTTGCCCATTTGGTCTAGTGCAGATTATTGTTCTAAGGAGGACATTCTTCAGGAAATGTTATTGCTCGTTTTATAGGCCAATCTATTTGGCCGAGAGGCATGCTGCAGGAGTGATTTCAGTTTCACGTTGAAAAGGTATTTGAAGTTGGTAGTCTCAGGAGTTTCTCAGTCTCCATCACTCCATTAAGATTGGTCTTTTTTTTTTCTTTCTTTTTATTGAATTCGTGTTTTGTTATATATTTTTCCCCTATTCTGGGACCTCCTATTGTTCACAGAGAGAGCAGTAGGGTGCGCTAGCAGGGCACCATCTGGTTCTGCTCTTACACTTCTGGTTCACCTGGGCAATAGCTCTGGGTCTATTTGCTTCCTTGCCTCTTTTGTTTCCCTCATTCTTCTTTTACCCAGACAGGAAGTAACCAACGGTTGTCTCTTAGCCACTTGAGAGCCTTATGTTGCCAGATGCTACTCCTCAAACTTGGATGTAGAACATTGTATTTTTGAACTGTGTTTTTCCAAGTTATCTAGACTAACCCCTGGGACTGTGGTCCTTAGCCTTCAAGTCCAGCAACTCAGTGCTTGTATATGTCTAAGGATTTTCTATCACTGTGCCCTATATGTTCTTCTCTCTCTCTGCCCTCTATTAAACCTATATATCCACATACATGTACTCATATGTCCTTCCACACGTATACACCATACATGCACACCCAATGTAACCTGCAGCCGTTGTTGGTTATTATTACTGTAATTGCAGAAATATATATATGTTACAGTATTAGCCATAGTCCTTTATTTTTGTGAACCTTTCGGTGCCACCATTCACCTATGCCTGTTTTGCTGACTTCTTCCATATTGTGCATTGTCTTTTCTCTCATTAATTAACATGTAGCCACTATCTTGAAAACAATTCTCCTTCCCTATCGCCTCTCATGCCTGGTAACCACTGAGGAATGTTGATTTCTATAGATTTTTTAAAATAAAAGTCATATCGAATAATATCTGTCCTTTTAAAATTGACTGGTTAGCATTAATTGATTGATTACCGACTGAAGATTGATTGAAGATTGACTATGCAGCATGGCCTCCAGATTTATCCATGTTAAAAAGATATTACTAGGACTCGTCACTATTTTACATCATGTCCTTTCAATGTATATATGTAACTTTTATCTATTTGTACATTGATGGACATGGGTTGATTCCATTTTGTTCTGCTATTGTGAATAATGTTGCAATGAACATATGGATGTTTACATCTCTTGGGCATTACTCTTATTTCCGTAAGGTCTCAGAGTAAATCATAAAGCAGGGCTATTGGGTTCTAGGGCACACATGCATGGGTATATTACAAGCAAAATACGTTACAATAATACTCCATAATTAGTGGATGGTTCTTTAAGTAAGAAATCGAATGCCCCAATATGGAATGAGCTTACCATGTATTTAAGGATGCCTTAAAAAGAGGTTGAAATAAAACAGTGGCATCTGGGGGAATCTGCTGGACCAGTTACATTCAAGAGAGGTCAGTTTAAAGGTATTGGTGAATGATTTGGATGACATCAATCTAGTTATGTATTCTCCAAAGACATAGGAGAATTATTGGGGCTTGTTCTAAAGCCCCAATTGGTGAGGGGGAAAAAGGCAGGGCAGCTGCATCGGGGCTACTTTTCCCCATGAAGGCATTGCACCTGCTCATTCTTGAGGGATCATCAAACTTGTCTGAGCCTTTCATTGGGAAACCACACCCAAGCCATCCTACAGCCTCGATCTTTACCTGTCTGATTCCCTTCTCTTCCTCTTCCTTCTCTTCCTCTTCAGCGAACATCTCAACGCGACACAATTTGACTCCCTTGAGACTCAAAATTGATGGTTCAGCATAGTGGAAATAAAAAAATAGAATTCTTCTGGGAAGAGTCAGGGAGATAGATGTACTGCTTCAGAAATGCATAGACCTGTATGGAGGATAGATAGAGAACCAAGAGCCTCATATTTTGAAATTTGTGTTTAATAAAGGCTCCTATGATTTTGTAGCAATACTTTTTGACTCACCTTCATCTACCTCTGTATGGGATGGGTGGATCATCTGACATTTCTATTTTGAGTGCTTTGTGAGAAAGTTACATATTGTTTTCCATAGTGGTTATACCAAAGTGGATGTACCTAAACAGTGTTTTCCATCGTTGTTTAAGAATTCCAATCTCCCCACAACCACATCAATGTTTTCTATCTGTTTTATTATTTGTTCTTCTAATCAGTACTGTTTTATCCAGGGTAAGTTGAGCCATGGTGTCATAAAGGTTATGTGTTGGGCTGCTAACAATTCAAAACCACCAGCCAGTCTGCGGGAGCAAAATGGGACTCTCTACTCGTGTAGTACAGATTTCAGTCTCAGGGATCCAGAGAGGCAGTTCTGCCCTGTCCTATAGGGTCGCTATGAGTTGGTATCAACTAGATGGTAGTCAGGTTGTTTATTGAGATCACTTATATTTAAGGTTATTACTCTACCAACTTAATTTGCTATTTTAAAAATATTTCATATCTTCTTTAATTTCTTTAATTCTCTTTTCTTTTGTTTATATTTGGCTACTCTTTATTTATGATGAGTCCTTTTTCTTTCTTCCTTCTTTTCCTCTGGATGTTTTCCTCTTTGATAATTCCTGGTCATATAGAGCGTTACTCATTGAGCTACTAACTGCAAGGTCAGCAGTTCAAAATCACCAACTACTCTGCAAGAGAAAGATAAGCTCTCTGTTCCCATAAAAAGTGACAGCTGATGAAACCCACGTGGGAAGTTCTACTCTGTCCTATCTGTCACTCGAGTCAGAATTGACTCAGTGGCGGTGAGTGTGTTTTTCCCCCTTGGCTTTCACCAGATATATTCATTAACATATATTTTAAAAACCATTTTATTTCAGGTTCATACAACTCTTCTCATAATCCATACATACATCAATTGTATAAAGCACATTTGTACATTCATTACCCTCATCATTCTCAAAACATTTGCTCTCCATGTGTAGCCCCTGGCATCAGCTTCTCATTTTTCTCCTCCCTCCCCGCTCCCCCCTCCCTCATGAACCCTTGATAATTTATAAATTATTATTTTGTCATATCTTGCCCTGTCCGACG
>NW_022109491.1:52650405-52651919 GCF_000313985.2 Echinops telfairi
CTTCAAGCCTTTAAGACCCCCCACACACTATATCTTTTGATAGCCAGGCACCATTAGCTTTCTTCACCACATTTGCTTATGCATCCTTTTGTCTTCAGCAATCGTATCAGGAAGGTGAGCACACAATGATATGATATTTTGTTCTTTGATGCCTGATAACTGATCCCTTTGGCACCTCATGGTCACACAGGCTGGTGTGCTTCTTCCAACATAAACATATTTTTTTACATAAATAGCATACACCTTTTATTGTTTGTGAACTGCTTCCTCCCCTTGGGAGTTATTTTGTAATCATGTTATGATAAATTACAGTAACTTGTAAAAAAATTAATGGAGCATCATTTATGAAAAAATACTTGTTGGGGAGGGGAAGGAGTTGGCAAACAAAGGTAGAAGATATGTGCTAAAATATGGTACACACGAACAATTGCAATAATGTTTATGAACAACAGTTGACATGTAATGTTAATGTAATAACTGTATCACCGATATGCTTCTTCTGTGCCTAGTTCTGTTAGGGTGTCTCCATTAATATCAATATATAATCTCTAATTGTTAAATATACTTTAGGTTTAGTTCTTTAAAAAATTGATGTTTTGTTATTTGTGGGATTTAATTATTAAGCTTATTCCCTGGAAATATCATAGAGTTGCATATGCCTAGTGCTCTTGTCTTTTCATTCGAAGTACTCCTTTGAGTAATATTTGCAAAGCTGGTCTGACTGTGGCAAACTCTAAGAGCAATTCTTTTGGAATGTGTTGGTTTTCCCCTTGCTTTCGAATGACCACTTTGCTGGGTTGGGAATTTGGGGTAGGCAATGATTTAGGTTGTGTTTTATATATGGCATTCCATTGTCCTTGTGGCTTCTAGAGTTCCCGGGGGCAGAAATCTGAACCCATTCTGATAAATGGCCTATACTATACTATATTTTTCTTTCTGCTACTTTCAGAATTGTCTCTTTGTTTCTCAGGATTTTCATTAGGATACAGTGTGAAATTGTTCTACTTGTATTTCTTCTGCTTAGGGAGATTGTAGGTTCTTGAATTTTCAGACTTGTTTGTCTGTACATGTGTGGGAAATTGATTATTCCTTTTAAATTGTTTGTATGCCCTTATTGTTGTCATAGTGTTCGGGGATTCTGTTAGATGATTAAATTGAATCCTGTATTTCCTAAAGGAAATGGTGTTCTAAAGGAACTGTAGGATTTCCATTTATTTCTTGTACAGTTGGGTCAATTCAGTTATTTTGTCTTCTAGTTCATCTACATGATCTTCTTTCTGAAAATTTTAGTTCTTTGCCTTCGTCTAGCTGCCGCTGCAGAAATGTTCTCTCCTTAGTTTGCTTTTGAAGAATTCTTTCTGGGGTCGGGGACCTTGGGCTTGCGATTTTGTTTATTTGTGTACTGTTTACTATGCTTTTTTAATTCTCACATCTGTGGGGTGTTTTTCTGGTTGTGCTCCCTGATGGCACAGCCAGCAACACTCAGTTGCCAAGGAAAGGTCTGGATCAGCACC
>NW_022109491.1:52655185-52665353 GCF_000313985.2 Echinops telfairi
ATGCCTTGCCCTTGCCTTGACTTTGTGCCTGAATATCTATTAAATGATTCTTCTTGTGCCTCAGTCATTCCCAAAGTTGGCTCACGTCTGTTGCTCTCCACTGCAGAACACAACCCCCAGCCTGTAGACTGTCCATCAGTTGCAAGACCTCATCTAATTGCAGGGTGTCTGATTTGCTGAATCTCCTAATCTCTGATTCCTAAACACACTGCAATATATCTCCCCTGACCCCTCTGAATCATACTTTCTTTGAACATTATGTCCTGTCTTCCGAGTCGGAATTTGTTTCATCTTCTCTAGCTGGGTTGGGTCCAAGCAGCCCATCCTTCGCTTCTGAGCTTCTGTTTGGACACAGGCTGGCTTTTCTTGCTTTAAGAGTCTTAAGATTTCACCCCTAATAATATGGTCTTGCTTCTTAAAAATCTCTGGAAAGTCTAAGCCAAATGCTCAGTGTTTCTAGCAAACAGGAAGAAAAGTAGCATATTATATAACAGAAGACATAAAGGAAACACACATACACTGTGGTCTGGATCATTTCTTCCAGCTTTGCTTTTTTTAACCACCCACCCTTCCAAATGTCTACCCCCTCGGAGAGCTGCAAGGAAAATGTCAGTAAGCACACACATTATAAATTAGTGGTCCGCAGCAATACTTCAAAATGCCTTTTTGTCCCTTCAGTGTATGCAGGCAGTGAGAAACTGAAAGGGGGAGGAGAAACAAAGAGCCCACCAGCAGCAGCACCGGATTGTGTGTGTGATGCACACTGAATGATACACACATAGGGTTGAAGCTTTGTAATACCTTTTCTATTGCTGCCTGCCATCTGGTTGCCAATCGTTAAGCATAAACGATTCAGGTAAGCTTCATTTTCCCAAACAGTGCACTGTGATGGGGATTCCAACAGCCTACGAATCTCTTGAAAATCATTACATTTCACTGTTTTCCAAAGCAGCACGCCATGTGAACTATGCTTGCAGGAAGTTTCCAGGGTGCTCAGAGAGGTGTGTGGAAAGTGCACAGAAGGAAATGTCGCGCTATGCGAGGAGGGGGCGGGTGAAAGCAAGTTGTTCCATTCTTGATTTGAGCCAGGAGTTCCCATGGAGGAGCAAGGACTGAGTCATCCTCTGAGAATGCTGGCGGGGACATGCCGTATAGGGGAGAAGGACACTTGGTCATTTAGCAAAAAGTATCAGAGTGAAATGAGTTTCTGCAAAGCCTAGGACCCCAAACTAAAGAAAGTCCTATATTTTCCCATTGTTTTTTCTAAATACAAGATTATTGATTGTTTTGTGATTCTACTCCATCTGGTAAGGGAATAAAAGGGCGGGGTATCATTGGATAATATTCCATTTAAAATAACTTTTTTCCCCTTCCAATATCTATTCTTCCAGGTACCTAGGTTTTTAAATTGTGAGGAAAAAGCACCTCTTAATTAAAGTGTGTGGATTGCTATGAGGATCTCACAGAATGAATGCACCAAGAGAGAAATTTAAACTTCAGGGTAATCCTAGTATCCAACGAGGGGATCCTGTTGTCATCGATGGTGCATGCAAGCCCATGTTCAACACCTATTTGTGGCTATTTCTCATTTTCCAAGTTCCATAATTAAGTGATGAAACCCTAGAAATTAGTAAGCCATATCATCGATTCCATAAAATGCTGTGAAATAAAGTTGATGTAAATGCATATTAACGTTCCATTTCACCTGAGATTCCGTCCACCATTTCTGCGTTCTCTAGAATTTGATTTGTTTCATGCCTATAACACACATTTAGATACTGGATAATTTGCAATTCGTATTCCCAATTCAGAAAACCCCTTTGTATTCTAGATACAGTTATCAAATTCACCAATTTGCATGTCTATCCGGATGTCCCAGAAGCAATTTAAGTGCAGCACATCCCAGATGGAAGCAATCATTTCTCTGTCCAAATATGATCTTTCACCCCGGTTCCTCACATGAGGTGAAGGACCATTCATGAAATTTCCCCAAATGGTAGCCTGGGTATCAGCCTTGACTCTGCCTTCTGAGCAGTCAACCGGCTGTTAATCCTGCTACCACTTCCTTGACCCACCTCCACTCCCATGGCTAAAAGCTGGCTATCTTTCCTTTCTGAGCTAAATTTGGACTTAGAAACAGGTAAAAGGTAGTACAGAGTGCATCATACACCCTTCATTCGGTTTCTCTTAATGAGTTATTTACTTTCAATAACCATGCCACAATTGTAAAATTAGAAAATTCGCTTTGTAAAAATTCCCTTAACTAAACTTCAGAACTTTTGGGATCTCATCATTGGTCCATGTGCATACATGAGTTAGGGTAACTCTAAAAGCCAAACTCATTGTCATAGAATCATTGCTGATTCATAGCGACTTCCTGTGGGTTTCTGAGAGTGTAACTGTTTACGGGAGTAGAAAGCCCCATTTTTCTCCCATCGAGCTGCTGCTGGTTTCGAACTGCCAACCATGAAGTGTACCCACTGACACTAGTTGTCACTGTGTCTTATCCATCTCAGTCACTGTATTTAGGAAATATATGTACATATTCTGACTTATCCATGCATATATTTTCCTATATCATGGATATATCATCATCCTATCACTTTTTCATCCATCTGTGAATCTATCATTGATCCACTGTTCACAGAGACATGTGTGCAGGGTTCAACATGTTCCAGAGCATGTATGAACTGTAACTCTGGTATGAATACTTTTTTACTTAGCTAGCCTTGTGTAGTTTACTGTCTCTGCTTAGGTATTTCACATCTTTGAAACTCATATTTTAGAATTCCATGACAAGAAATTGTTCCTTGTAAGTCAAAGCCAAAGTCACCATTGAATTCATTGAATCAAGTCATCATCCAAGCTTACATTCTGTAGTCATTTCCTTAAAATTAATATTTCCAGACATGAAATTATCATTGTGTTTGTGTTTTTGAATGACCCCTTTCATTTAGATCCAGGGAACAGCTCATTTCTCTTTTGTGGTATTCATAGCATCGCTCATGCTCTCAGGAATCCATACAGATGTTGGCTTGTTTTTGTTTTTTAAACGTATGATACATCTAGCAAACAGACTCGTCGTTAGGAATCAGAACCTAGGAGTCACCTTATGGGTTTCTATGCCTGCCTGCCGGCTAAGGCTGTGTAGGATGATGTCCTTGTAGTGCCACTTCAGTTGTTGTGGTACATAACAGAGGGCGCAGTGGACTGTTTTCATGGCTATATACCTTAAAGCACTTTTCAGATCTGAAAGGCTGTGCACAGATGCTTCGTCAGTTGAAATGAAGATGTGAAAGTCCTTATTCTTTTAGACTTCTAAATAAACTAGATTTTCCAATGTCAAATTACTGGTGAGTTGTCTGACCTCATATTTATTTCTAATTTCCACAAGCTGTTGCTAAGAGCTGCTGTAAATCAGGTTGCCATTGCTCTCAGCTCTCACTCCTGTAATTCTAAAATGAACTCCTCACGACTGATGCTCTGAAGGTAAGGCCTTTAGAAGGTTCTCTCAGAATACCCCGAAAATATGCCTGGGTATTAAGTATGCAGGAGATAGGAGATTCAGACACATAAGTGAGTTGTGCTGTAGAATAAGTTCCTGATGTAAATCTATACATCAGAAAAATGGAGTGTGAGGATTGGTGAAATTTCAAATTAGAGGAGTTAGAAAAAGTGACAAACATGAATGTAGTATACAATAAAAGACTATTGATTTAATCTAAAATAACTGCATATCCATGTGCAAGACACATTATGCCGCACAGGCAGGCCGCTTATATTTCATTTATTTTTACTTGAGTTCTCTTTTCTTCGTTAGAGGGGAGGCTTTTCAACCTTCCAGAGGACAATACCCATTTCCAGTGAAAATATTGTCAGGCATCCTCTTCTAAAATTGTCAACTTTGATTGGGGTGGGGGCGGGGAAGGCCATAGATTTGGAGAACCCTATGAAGTACCTTCAAAAAGTTCTTGGGAAGCTTCTGGTGTCTTTTAATGTGCTTTTCCCACAAATGTTTTGATGCATCCTCCTTTCATAAGTATTCACTAAAACCTACCAAGACAGTTGCTGTGCTGTTCGTTCATGTCTGTTATCGTATTTAATCCTCACAACATCTCTGTGAGATAAGTATTAAGAGGAGACTTTTCCTCCTTTGATGCAAACAAAAAGAGGAGGAAATGAGTATAATAAGGGCAACAGAGCCAGAAATCAAACTCTGTTTATCATTCTTTGCACAAAGAGCTACACAGTGGAGGGATCATTCACTCCGTTTGAGCTACATTCCCCTAGGAGGTGCCCGTTTGGCAATTGATAGCCCAGGTCTTGGGGTAGATGGGTTTCTGTATGCATAAGTCAGAGTTCAGAAAATTTGGTTACAAAGAATATTGGTATAAATGAAAAATATTTTACAGTTGAATGTCATCATTTAGTTTTATACTCATGAAAATAATCTGAGGTGAAATTCATCACATCATATATAACTAACCATTTAAAAATGAACAATTTTGATGGCATTAGTACGTTCCTATTATTGCTCAGTAACTACCCTATCTAGGTTCCAAATATTTTCATTGCCCCTTATTCCCTCACCTATTAAGCAGTTTCATAGTTTTATATGTAGTATTAAGTTGTCCGTGTATTATATATTGAAAATTATTTTTCCTCCATTAGAAGGAGTTGGCACCTTATCAAATGTCAACTGATCATAAATGTATGGATCTACACTTGGATTCTTAATTATATGCCACCAATCTATATATTTTATCTTTATGTCAGTATCACATTGTTTTATATATGTTATCCTTATGTCAGTATTACATTAGTATTACTGCAATTTTGTTGTAAGTGTTGGAAGTAGTGGGACTAATTTTTATTAGGACAAAACAGTTCTCAAATTTGTTCTTGGTATGGATGGAATAAGGTGACAACCAAATTATTTATTTCAAAACATCAAGGTTTCATTGTTCTTGTTCTAAGGATTATTAGTGCCATTTAATACATTCCACTCAGGTTCAAGATTACCTTCCTCAGAGCTGGGCAGATCCTTGGAGCATCTGATGTTTTGATATTTGCTTTTAAAAAGGCGTTGGCATTTGGTGTCTCAGTGAATGGTCCTAGAATGAGAGTGAAGTAGTGGAGCTAAAGTAAGCTACACAAACCCTCCGAGCATCCTTTCCTCATCTGGAACTTGTGTTGCTGGTGCAGGATGGGGGATATTGTGCCATGACCAGAGTGGACTCCACGGAGCCTTCACAATGACAAAAGGGAAATGCTATCACTTCCCAGGGTTTGGCGCATGTCTTAATCTAGGACATGCTGTTTTATGGATTGATTCTGTTCATTTTGTGACTTAACAGGTATTTCATATTCCTTCTAATTCAATAAATAGGCATTCGCTATTGTTGTGATTGTTGATCTGCGCTGCAAAGTGGGTATCTCACTTGTGACAACCTCTGCACAAAATGAAATACTACCTGATCCCTCACCAGCCCCATGATTGGTTGTGTATCAGTCCATAGCAACTATGGGGTTTTGATTGGCTGGTTTTGGGAAGCCGACATACAGGTCTTTTCTCCCTAGTCTTAATTTAGAAACTGCACCAAAATCTGTTCAACATTATGACAATACGTCAACCTCCAGTGGCAGATGGGTGTTGACTGTGCAGGGCATGGATTGATTAGGAGTAAACCCATCATTCCTGCTTGGAAGCCAAGAATTCTACCATCGACCCAATTCATAACCAATTGCCATCAAGTGGATTCCAGCTGTGTATCAGAGACTGCTGTTCCATAAAGTTTGCCATGGCAGAATTGGGGGTGGGGGAATCAATAAATATTACTAATTGCTACTTGGTTACCTTCTTTCCTTGTTTTCTTAGAAATTAAGAGGTGATTATACTGCTTCCCAGGAGTCTTCATGGGAGAGTGGCTTATGCATTACATTTGGAGTGCTAACCTCAAAGTCAGCAATTCAAAACTACTAGCTACTCTGCAGGAAAAAGATGAGACATTCTAATCCTGTAAAGCAATGACAGTCCTGGAAACCCAGAGGGGTCGTTCCACCCTGTCTTAGAGAGTCACTATGGGTTGAAATTCACTCAATGACAGTGGGGTGGCTTTGACTTATAGTGCTTTTGAGTTCCGTTTCTCAGTCGACATTGGATACATCTATGAGTCTATACTTGTCATACCTGTGGGCTGCAGAACCGTAACTTCCTTGAGGATTCAGCCATCTGGTACATTGTGTCCGCTTTTTGGAACATTTCTACATTTGAAGGAGTTTTGCATGATAAAAAGAAAAGTGCCCACATTTATCATTTCTATTAGTTAAAATTTTACACATATTCTTGAGTTAAGAAAGTTAAGCTTCACAGTAGTTTACTAGTTAGTAAACTTTTTTTGCAGCATGCTACGGATAGAGTTTTCAACATTCCGTTGTGTACTTTGATTACTTAACTTGCATGAAGAAGCTGCCTGCATGTATACTCCACCCCATCTTTGGTGACTTGATTCTCTACCTTCCTTTTACACAAGTGTAACCTTTGCTTTGTTTCTGAATACATTGTAACGGGTTTTTTTTTTTCCCTCTCCACATTTTGATCTGCTCTCTGGCTATTAATTTATAAATAACTAGTATTAGTTTATAAATAACATTCCATCAATAACTGGTCAAGATCAGTCTTAGAACACAGACAATAGCATATTATCCCAAAGTCTTATTCTACATCAGACAAGCTACAAATATCCATTGTGATGAAAGTTATTAATTGGATCCAGGTGTTCTTTGTTTTCCCGGTCGAGTTTCTGGCTCTATTATTCAGCGCAACACTAAAGAACCAATAGGCCAATTGCAACGACTAGCAGACTCAGCAATCAGCAATCTGAAACAATCTACTTATCATTTGCACTCGATTATGCAGGAGGGAGCTGAAGGCAGAAAACATGTGAGAAGGCACATCTTTGCTCGAGATTTCTCTTCTCGTGCCATATGTACGATTGCCTCTTGGTAAGGAAATTGGTTCTGCATGCTTAAATACTTTCCAAGTGCTGCGTTCCCCGTATGCCAACTTTCATTTCTACTGAATTGTCTTTTTCAGTCGCCCCCTTTTCTTCTTTTGATTCCGTTTTATTTTCCCCAAATGGATTTCAGTGTGTTTACTTTTTGCTTACCTTCCCCCACTTTACATTTTGTTTTTACTTATTCTCAATATTTGTTTATTTGAGAATAGTTTATAATGACAATAAAACCAGGTCACTAAATGTGGTATGTCAAAAAGTAACCAGGATCCAAACCCACTACTTTAATGAGTACTATTATTCAATGGACGCACTATAGATTCTTGTTCAAATTATCTAATTATTCCCAAGCTGCTTCAGTTAGTTCAGTCAAGAAATAAAGAATTTGACAATATGACAAAATCTTAATTAAATTTATTTAAATGTATTATCATCACTCTGTTCCCAACATGTAGCCTCCTGTCCCTGTCCTTTGTGAGAATATCACCCCACTGGCTCATGTCACAAGATTCAGGGCACAGGCTGAAATGTTCGGATTCATACATGAAATTGCAAGGGACGTTAGAAATATGGTAACACACATTTTAGCCACTTCAAATTATATTGTTGGCAAATAATATTGAATGTACCATGATAGACTGTTAAAAGAAGGAACAAATCTGTCTGGGCAGAAGTATGGCCCAAATTGTCCTTAGAAGCAAGGATGACGAGACTTTGCCTCGTGTACTCGAGACTTGTTGTCAGGAGGTACTGGTAGAAGAACGTCATGTTTAGAAATTAGAGGGTCAGGGGAAAAAAGGAAGGGCCTCAATGAGATGGATTGACACGGTGGCTTTAATAATGGGCTAAAACATAGCAATGGTTGTGCGGTTTGTGGGCCAGGCAGGTTTGTTCTGTTTACATAGGGCCCGTGTGAGTTAGGACTGACTGCATCATCCCGAACAGCAACAACAATCGCTCCATTTTATCCAAGTCTATCAGTTCATGGTTAGTATGACAAGGTCAGATATAGTATCCTTTTCATTCCTGTCACACACTGTTCGCCTGGAGTCATTTTGCCCGTGTTCCCATCCTGCCCATTTTAAAACCAATGTGAATTATTTACTTTGTTAGAATTCCAGTTCAAATCACATTGCTTTTAACATGTGTCTTAGTGTACAATGGACTATTCATTATCTTTATTATGCTGGCACTTAAAGTAAATTAAACTTGTGAACTACTTTTTAGATTTTTCAAGTGCCTCGTCCATTGTGACTTATGCTCAAGCATAATTGTTACTTGATTCATATAATACCTGGTTATGGCTTTTAAGGATAGCTCAGTGATAATTATATTACCTCATTAAAAAATAACCCAACAGCATGTTTTTTTGTATTTACTTATTTCTCAAATTAAATTGCTCCTGAATGATTATTTTGCTACCCTTACACTCACTGTTCACAAACATGCAAATATGTCGCCTAAGGAGTCCTTGTACACTAAGCATTGAGTACAGGACAGGGTTCATTTAACATGGGCCTTCCAACTTTCCTCTCCAATAGCATCAACTATGTTTTTATCGATGCTTGCTCTGAAATAAACTAGACAGAGATGTAAATCTGAATCTGCCTAAACACATCAATAATGTTTTTCAAACCTACCAGAAACCTTTGATGTCACCGATTTTTGAAATCTGATCCTGCATTGAGATTTTTATTCATTTTCAAATAACCATGAAGTCACATGGCAGGGGTGGGGGGTGAGCCCGACATGAAAATCCCACCTTTTAGGAGCCAACATCCTTTATTTCCAACATTTGTAGAAAACTTCTGTGTTTCAAAACCACCTATGTATGGCATTTCTACTATGTGCGTGGAATTATATTACTGAGTTCATGGATGAGGCAACAAAGACTAACATGTGGTCAGTGTTCAAGCTGTCTATATAATTCATCACCAGTGTAGGGCAGTTCTGAGAGTAAAGGGAGTAATTACACTGGGGTGTGAAGCATAAGCTGTCACTGTCCTGGAGAATCCTGTGTGCGTGGTCATCCTAGACACCTGTCTTAGTGTCCTGTGGACATTCGAGCAGACTACTGCAGACTTGGTGACTTTAAACAACAGCCATTTGTTTTCTCGCAGAGGTTTGATAACACGATCTCTCGGCTGAAGGCGAGGTGGTTGCAAGGCTGCACTCTCTCTGGAGGCCCTAGGACAGAATCTGTTTCTTGTCACTTTCTAGTGATTCTAATTCCTTGGCTTGTCACCTCAGTCTCTAGATGACAACATTGTTTCCCCTTTCCTGTCCCTATAAAATCTCTCTGTGTCCATCTTTTATAAGGGCCACCGTTATGGCATATACGACAGGCCAGGATAAGCTCTCAATCTCAGGATGCTCATCACACTTGCAAAAACCACGGATTCTTCATAAAGTGATACGTTCAGATTCTAGGGATTAGGACCTGTGATGTTTGTGGTGGTATCATTACTGGGCCTATCAGAGAATCCCTGCCTTTAAAGAAGTTACGGTTTGACTGTGAATAGAAGCACATGCTGAATAATTCACTATGATCTTAGAGGATGTGTGTGTGGCACACGAGCAGTGAGGGTGATACTTGGACGTGGCATAGCTGTCCCCTTAAAGGGTAGGTTCCCAATGCCTTCATGTCAATTCTGACTCATGGTGACCCAGCGTAGGACAGGGTAGAAGTGCCTGTGTAGGTTTCCAAGACTATAACTCTTTACAGGAGTAGGAAGTCTTGTTTTTCTCTTGTCATTTGAACTGTTAACCTTGTGGTGAGCACCCCAATGTGTAACCATGACACCACCAGTGATCCACAAAAAAAAGGATAGATAAAACTTGAAAGTATGGGGAGGAATCCAGATGCAGCACAAGCAAAGATTTTGAGAAGAGATGAGCAAATCTTGTTTAAAGCAAAAAGGATGCCACTCAGTCTTTAAGACTTTTTAACTTCATTCATCCATTTTCACATCTCTGCCCATGTGTCCCTGCATTCCTGCACATCTCTTCTTAAGCAGAGTTCCTATTAGGAGGAGTGGGAAGCTGGCGGGAGGGGTGGTAAACTTGACAGGCTGACATCAGAATGCTGGCCTTTCTTTCTACCAATTATCTCTACTTTCTCATTTGTTCAAAAATTATGACTCAGCCAGTAC
>NW_022109491.1:52665628-52667180 GCF_000313985.2 Echinops telfairi
AGACATCAAGGTTGTGTTGTGCTAATTAATGGTCTACTTGATCTCTAGGTTCTAATATCTATTGCAATGACTATGCAGAACTCACAGCCAAAATACATTATTAAAGTGTTTATTAAGATAGTTAACAACCTGAGGCATTCAGCTCAAGCTCCATGTGTCAGCAAGCCCAGATTGCCCAATTAAGTGTCCAGAGGCACCCTACTCCACAAGCCAGCCGCCTGCACAAAAGCACTCAGCTTTACTTGCCCCATGAGTTGGGAAGTCCATCAACTCTGTTCTGTGCTCTGGGGCCTGGCTCTGTTGCTGCTTCTTTGATGGCGTAGCTGCCTTCTGGATCTGGTAAGTTTGCTGCGCAGGGATCTCAGATCCAGAGGAAGCCCTCCAATCCTGGCTCTTGCTGCTAATGAAGTCCCTTCTCCTGCTTCCCAGAGGGCTCATAAGAACCACATTAAATAATCTACTTCTTCTGCAAAGGTCTTTGAAAGGAAGAACCAAAGCACTTATATCTTTGTGTCTCTGGTGATTAATGAGGCCAAGAAGTATTTTATAGTAGACTCAATGGGTGCTACGTGTAATGTGTGTTTTCTTTTTCTGTGAATTCATATATAGATTATACCTAGGACATTGTGAATTCACCTAAGACCTTTAGCTGCAGTTGTTATAGTAGCAGTTGCCATAGTGGTCTCTTTTCCTCTTCCTATCAGTCTGCTCCTCTATCACAATGAGTAGAGACATAATCAGGCACTATTTAGACAATTCTATTAAATTTCACCCTTTACTGTAGTTAAGAGCAAATACTGGAATCCTCCCCATTAGAGGGCTATAATATGTTAGGTTCAGTATTAAGACAGCAGATGGATATTGGGCCTTCACTCAAGTACTTACTCAATGCAAGAACATGTTGTTCTATTAAATTGGCATCCCATGATGTACAACTTCCTGACATTATCGCTGAAGACAAATGTGTGCATAAGCAAATGTGAAGAAAGCTGATGGTGCCTGGCTATCAAAAGATAGGGTCTTAAAGACTTGAAGGTAAACAGCGGCATCTAGCTCAGAAGCAACAAAGCCTGTATGGAAGAAGCACACCAGCCTGTGTGACCACGAGGTGTAGAAGGGACCGGTTATCAGATTTCAAAGAACAAAAAAATCATATCACTGAGTGCCCACCTTCCCGATATGATCACTGAAGACAAACGTGTGCATAAGCAAATGTGGTGAAGAAAGCTGATGGTGCCCAGCTATCAAAAATATAGCATCTGGGGTCTTAAAGCCTTGAAGATAAACAAGCGGCCATCTAGCTCAGAAGCAACAAAGCCCACATGGAAGAAGTACACCAGCCTGTGTGACCACAAGCTGCCAAAGGGATCAGGTATCAAGCATCAAAGAACAAAATTCATATCATTGTAAAAGAGGGTGAGTGCAGAGTGGAGACTCAAAGCCCATCAGTAGGCAACTGGACACCCCCTTACTGAAGGGTTGTGGGGAGAAGATGAGCCAGTCAGGGTGCAGTGTAGCAACAATGAAACATATAACTTTCCTCTAGTTCTTA
>NW_022109491.1:52667474-52679070 GCF_000313985.2 Echinops telfairi
AAGGCAAATGTTTTGAGAATGATGATGGCAACAAATGTACTAATGTGTTTGACACACTGGGTGTATGTATGGATTGTGATAAGAATTGTACGAGTCCCCAATAATATGATTTAAAAAAATTTTTTTAATAAGCAGAAAAAAAATCATAGGTAAAGTAGTGTGTATGGGAAGGGAGCTCTCTGTTCTTCATGAATTATTTGCCTCTTAGCCAAAACTCTTCTTCAAAACAAAGTCAATAAAAATCTAGTTAAATTTAAAAAAAAGAAATACTCAGAGGTGAGATGAGACTTTTTTTTGACAATTTCAAGAATGTCTTATTTTCCTTTCTCCTTAATATTAACCTACGTTTCATAATCTACCCATTTTCTGTTCTTTCTTCAGGCATTTGGGAAATATGTGCATGACTACCTCCTGTTGGCATAGGACTAGTTTTGGTGGCTGTGATTAAAAGTGATTGGAGTAGGATATATTTGTCACTATTATTAAGAAAGGTGATGCTCACAACCTGATTTACCTCTGTCCAGCTTCTAACTCTGATCCCAACAGCTTTCCCATGATGCCAGGGATTAACGGTTAGTGTAGTATTGTCCAAGAAACTAGAAGAAGAGCTCTTTGGGTCCCAGCAACAAATTACTTCTGAATCCCACCTCTGATTAATAGTTCCAGGGTCGCCTCTCTGCTTTGCATAATTAAGTTTCATGGAGTGTTACAATTAACACCCTTGCCATCACTCAGGTAGAAGCAGTCACATTTTATCTGGCCAGCAGTATCAGAAAAGACCGGGTGGTGGATGTGAAACATTTATGAGGGTGTTCGGTACATTCTGGGTCATAAATTAAATAAGGCTTAAATTGGTGTTGTTAGGTTCTACTGAGTCAGCTCCAGCTCATGTGAAACAGAATGAAACAGTGCTCTGTCTTCAACCATCCTCACAGTCCTTACTCTTCTTGAACCCACAATTGCAGCCTCTATGTCAGTCTCGTTCATAGACAGTCTTCCTCTATTTACTGACTAGATTTTACCAAGAATGATGCCCTTCTCCAGGGACTGATATCTCCTGATATCATGTCCAAAGTATTTGAAATGAAGTCTTGGCAACCTCATTTCAATGAAGCATTCTGGCTGCATTTCCTCCAAGACAAGTTTTGGTTGGTGGTATCCAGTATCCTCCACCAACACTGTAGTTCAAAAACATCGATCCTTATTCCCTCTTCTTAATTAAGTGTCTAGCTTTCCCATGTGTACGAGTAGGAGGCCATTGCAAAAGCCATGGCTTGGTTCAGGTACACCTCAGTCCTAGGTACAATTCTGCTCTTCAAAATGCTAATGAAGTCTTTTGAAGTAGATTTGCTAGATACGCTTTATTATTTCCTTTCCTTTTTTTTGTTTTAAATTTGATTTCTTGACTGCTGTTTCCTTGGGTGTTGATAGTGGATCCAAGTCAAAATGAAGTCATGGCCACGTCAGCTGTTCTTCCCTTGACGTTGATGTGGTTTATTGGTCTGGTGGTGAGGATTGTTCTTAAGTTTAAGGACACCATAAAAGTGGGTGAAGCGAGATGTCGGACAGTGTAAGATATGACAAAATAATAATTTGTAAATTATCAAGGGTTCATACGGGAAGGGGAGTGGGGAGGGAGGTGGGAAATGAGGAGCTGATGCGAGGGGCTTACATGAAGAGCAAATATTTTGAGAATGCGGAGGGTAATGAATGTTCAAATGTGCTTTATACAATTGATGCATGTATGGATTGTGATGAGTTGTGTGAGCCCCCAATAAAATGATTTTTTTTAAAAATGTGCTTAACCAATAAGCATTTATAAAGATGCTCAACCTCATTATTAATAAAGAAGACACAAAGATAAAAAACGTTTAAGGTGCAATCTGTTATTACTGTTTCAAGTCTTCTTCACTTTCAACCAACTGACATTTCAAAGGTTGTTAATGAGCCATCGTCCAATTCTGACAGCATATCTTTCTTCATAGGGTCCAACTTATCAGATTATTTGTTCAGCACATACATTAGATAAGTATAGTGAAAAAAATATAACCATGACATATATTTTTCCTGATTTTAAACTATCCAGTATCCTCTTGTTCTGTGTGAATGACTGCCTCTGGTTCTATAAATATGTTTCACATGAGCACAATTAGATGTTCTGGAATTGCTATTCTTTGTTATTTTAACTATACTTAGTTAACATCTGCCCAGTCACTTGTCTCTGCCTAGTCAATGAAACACAGATAAACATCGTTCTTGTATTCTCTACTTTCATCCAAGATTCATCTGACAGAAGTGATAAATCTCACACATCACATCCTATTTTTCAATTTAAGAAGAGAGCTTGAATTTCTGGCAGTTTCCTTATGATGTCCTGTTGCAGCCATGTTTTAGTATATTTCACAGATTTTATTTGCATGTGATAATAGTGATCATATTTGTTAAGTCTGCATACAATTGGATTGGCTTCCAGTAAAATCCTGCTGCCATGATGATCTCATGATACTTCTCCCAAAATCCCTTTACTTTTCTCCTGAGAGGGTCTAAGAACTTCCTTTTCTGGTCAAATAATAACTATGGCATTGAGAAATGTGAAGTTATGCACAACAATGGTTAGCTTCCCTTTTCTAATATTTCACTGCCTCTTAGAAGCTCAAGTGCATAGCATTTTTATACTATTTATTATCATGCCAGTGGTCACACACGCAATGCAGATGTTTTAGGATTACCTAGGGTGAAAGCCAATATGACATTAGAAGTATACTTGGATACAACAGAATGTTGGGTACTTAGTTGATAGTGAGCAGGTCAGGAAATAACCATTCATCAATGCCAAGGGATTAAAACCATGATCAGAGAGGTTTTGAGAGGCCTTTTCCTGTAGATTGGCATTTCTCTGACACCATTACTCTTCTGGTCGAGGAAACTTAAGGGACAGTGAGTTGACATTAATTGGGTATGAACAATTCTGAAGCCCAAACTCACTGCCACCAAATCGATTCTGATTAATTGTACCACTTGAAGATATAGTCACTGTCACCAAATGTAGATGCAGAAACTGTTGATTCTGTTTGTGGTTTTGCTGTGTGTATTTGAAAACAATAGCATGCTAATTGGTTTTTAAAACATAGATAGGAAGAGGAGAGCTGCAACTTTTTCCCTGGAGCTCCCTATATGCCAGGTAGCGTCTCTGGATGTCGCTCCAGTGCAGATGATAATCACACTGACGTGATAAGCAATAGGGTGGTAGTGATAGTACATCCAGTTGTACCTCAGAACAAAGGGTGATCTATTTCAGAAGAACCAACCTTGGAAAAGCAGATGGAGCACAATTCTGCTCTGACACACACAAGGGCGCCATGAGTCAGAATTGCCTCAATGGTAACGGGTTTTCTGGGTCAACTACTTCTCTGCATTTATACAAATGTGTTGAATGAAGGATTTCCCATAGGATATTTGATCACATCCATCTTTTTCTGCCTTCCTAGTGTCCTCATTATTTGTACTATTTTCCTGCCCTAGAATGCTCGTTTCCTCCTTTCCCCTTTGCTTTTCTTTCCCTCCCACTCTCTCTCTCATATTACCTTGATACTGCATCTGGAATTTGATCAAGAGAACAAAGCAAAATTGGGAGAACTGCATTTAAGTCCAGAAAATGTCATTTTCCAATACTAGGATCTAGGACAAGCTGATTCATTAAATTGGGTCCAAGATTCCATTTTTAGTAAAAAAGAAACAAACAGGATAATAATACCTGTTCTACTCTGGGTAAAATGAAAGGAAACAGCCTCTGATGGTCCTTTAAATCGCATAGGACTCTACATATTCCACTTGTCTTTGCTGACCTCCTAATGAACATTTTCAGGAATTTTACTAAGCTTTAGAGCCAAGCATATTTGGGAGAAAAAAAGAAAGAAACAAAAGAGAAAAAGACAGACTGTAGTCTAAACAAATTGGGTGCTTTGTTACGCACTTACCAGGAGGAAATGCTGCCATTCCTGGCTAAAAACCCATTTGTCTTGCAAATTTCTATAATGAACAGATTTTGAAATAAATACCATGTAATCTGTGGTGACAGTTCTCTCATTTCTTTTTTATTAGTTCAATCTTCTCAGCATCTGAACCACATGTCTGCAGAGCTTCCACACGCATTAGGGCAGCTGGGTGGATGCTAGCTAGATCTCCTTCTCCCTGGCACCTCCAGAGCCCCCAGCCTACCTCTCATGACAAGGCCCATGTTTCAGTCACTAAGGGTACCTTTCTGAGAACGCCAGAAAGAAGAAAAAATACAACAGGCCAGCAGGCTTGGTGGCCTCTGCATCAATGCCATTTTCCCTGCTGACCTTTACCAGAGTGTCTCTAAAACTTGGGCTCGACTTGGAACTTGTAGAGAACATGAATTGCATTCAACAACTCTGCTTGCGATAGATCCTCTCAGTGGACATGAATGTGCTTATGCTAACTCTAACCCCTCTCTTCTCCATTCCTTGTCCCTTTTCCTAGGTAAGTGATGTTCGATTTCCTTTGAGCTTCTTCAAGAGAGAGCTCAGAGGCCTCCCCCACACCAGCCCCTTGGGAAGGAAGTCATTGGCCAGTTGTTAGTCATCCTACCTAGCGGCTGGCTCCGTCATCTTTTGGCTACCGAGCATGTTGGGGTGCACGGAGGTATGGCTGCCCACTGCTAGTGGGCTTCATCTGTTCCTTGTATAGCTGAAGGGAATGTTGGATCACTGGCAATGATGCAATTAAGAGAAATTACTGGGAAGGGAATGCCAAAAGACCATCATTTTAACTCTGAATGTCAACACATTTTATAGGTTCTCGTAAGTCTGTCAGTCAATTTCCTTGTTAAAAGTGAATTTTCTAAAATATTAAATCAACTATAGTTATTTAATTTCTGCTATGGGATCATGAATTGGGAATTTCAGCATACTTAAACTCAAAAACCTTGTTCAAAACATCAGGAAAAATTCAAAGGACCAATGAAATTCTGATGACTAACAGTATACATGTTGTTGTGTCTATTTCTTTGGGTTACTGAGGCTGCAAGAGTTACTGTGAAATTGTTCTCTCACCTCTAGTATTAGAATCTTTCATGGACAGGTCAAGAGCGACTTTGGGTTCATGAGACTTGCCCTAGAATGCCCAAAGCAATCTTTTCATTTAGATGGTTGTGATAGTCCAAAGTGGTCTAGTTGAGAATGATAGGAATTGTACCAGAGAAAACTGTGGTGATATTATAAACAGTTAACAGCAGGCATCAATTCATATGTAACACAGGTATAACTATAAAGAATTTCTGGTATTTCTACTACAAATATCTGTCCCTCTTTTGGACCGGTGGAGATATTAGCCGGCGGGGGGTGGGGGTGGGGTGGGGTGTTGTCCAAGAAAATGTCTCACTTTCTTTAGGCAAAAGATGTGTTTTTCCTTTATCATGCTACTTCTATAGTCAGTGACATTAAACAAGAAGTGTCATGATGATCTATGTCAGTTTGATGGTTTTCTTTCTTAGACTGAGTACATATGGCGTCTGCGCTTATATTAACTATTTGTTAAAGGAACATTTTCAGAAAATGTAAAGTCATAATTCTCATTTAGTCATAAAATGAACTTGAATTAAATATTTTATCAAACTCATTATTAATGAAGGAACCAGGCTGGTAGTATGTATATTTCAAAGGAGAATTTCTTACAGTATACATTTATATAGAAGACAAATATATTAAAGTCAACTTACAAGTGACTTCCACAAGAAATTGGCCTATTCCCATGGAAAAGAGGGAAGTCGGTTGAACCTGCGCCAAGGATAATTTATTTTCCTATTATGAATGTGACAAGAATTATTTTGCATTGCTGTCAACTGTCTATAATTTATAGAGTTGCATAATAGCTTGAAGGCAATGAAAAGCTAGAAAGAGTCATCTAAACGGGTGTGCACGAATATTTTGTTTTCCGTTGGAGACACCTATTTTTCCTCTGCTTCTCTTAAATTTTGTTACATCCTCAAGATGTAAAAAAGGAATTTATCATCCCCCATAATTTCATATCTAACGCTCCCAGTTCCTCTATCTGAAAGTTCATTATCTATGCAAAGTCTGCACCTTCCCATGGTACAGCCTCCCAGTGGTTTTGCAAACATGCTGGGTTTTCAACTGCTCGAGTGTTTTAGCATTTCCCTGGAAATGATAGATTCTTTCTTCATCAATAAAGTTATGAATTCAATAAATATATATTTAATTATTGGTT
Organism: Echinops telfairi; assembly: GCF_000313985.2. NCBI lineage: Eukaryota > Metazoa > Chordata > Mammalia > Afrosoricida > Tenrecidae > Echinops > Echinops telfairi. The sequence goes on from NW_022109491.1 coordinate 52,673,724, forward strand.
ACTTGTTGAATAATCTAGTGAGTGGAAAGGGCCCAATTTGAAGTCTTCTGTTGGTCAAAATGTGCTTGTTCTTATACCACTGAGTGTCCCTAGGGACTTAGGGTCCTGTTACAAGAGACAGCATGTGGCTCTCTAGGTGGTTTAAGTGAGCAGAACTATCGTGTGGTCAACTCCAGTAACTATGTATTGACTTTTTCTAAATGTGAATGCATTTCAGAATATCTTGTTCACCAACCTGGGGCCAACCCCAAATCAATTAGACCCTAGAGGTTTTAGAAAAGAATTGGCTGGGGCCGAAGGGCTAGTCATTGCGCAGGCTTCGCAAGGGGTTTCCGGATGCAGCATTGTCATTCCGGTCCCGATGTTAAGCATCTGGGAAGCCCACAGGTGTGCTTTCAGTTTGTGCCTGTGATTGCCCCTTAGCTGCTGTGCGAGCGTTGTTTCTGTGTGTGCCATTTGCCTCCCAGATCACTGCTCCATGCAGTTGTCTCTGATGGAAATCCCACTCAGGGGTCTGAAGGTATCCCATGGACCCACACTGATGACTTTTTCAGGGGAGTGGTATTGTTTCCACCACTTCTCATGGAAAATCACATTAGTTTCACTGTTTTCCTCTCTCACTGTGATTTCCCTAAGTCCCCCTCGCATAATACATCCAACTGTGCTTCTGAAAGAAGTTTGAAAGAGGAAAACAATATTCTAATACTTTTTATTCTTCCTCATAAACCATCTGGATATTTGTGTTTGTTTTGCTTTAATCTGGCTTTTGGCGTGGAGACTGTAAAGAAGAAGCACCCTGAAAGAACCCACTCCCCAGCTGAACTTGGGCTTGACCCAATCCTAATGTATGTTTCTCATGTAGAGTTCAATAGCACTGTCCTGGGGGCTTCAAAAGGTCCATGGAAAAATTGAATTAAAAGATAGTATTTTTTTTCTCTGTGAACTTTTCGAAGCCTCCTCATTTATCAGATGGAGGGTTATTGGCTGGATACGTTAGACATAGTTGTTGCCAACGTGTTGAGCTGATTTCTGTTCACCCCTACCTTGGATAGTGAAAGAATAGTACCAGATTGCAATCAATCTCCTTCAGAATATTGCTGCTATTATTATCATTATTATTATTATTATTAGTTCTCTGCTGGTATACATATCATACAGCCTTTTTTTTTAATGTTCTCAACATCACATATTTAATGAGTGGTAAAGCCTGAATTTGAACCAGGCAGTTTGACATCAGGCTTTCTTTCTTTTTTAAAAAAATTATTTTATTGGGTATATAGCCTTTTTTATAATTTAAAGGGAAACAGCAGAATTATACTGCAGGGTCACAGTACAGGTGTTGTGTTCCATGCAGATTGCAAAGAAAGAGATGCTTATGGGGAGGAACTGGGCAATTTTGAAACCTAGGGGAATTTTCTGAGTGTATGGAAGGCCACAAGGAAAGGAGCTATATTGAATCTATATCGCAATGAGCTTTTCCAGGCACTGGAAAAGACATTATTACTCTTAAATAAAAGAGCTCCCCAACTTTGATTTAAATTTCTGTGGGTCAAAGTACTCTAGTTTTTAACGGTCTATTTTAAGATTAAAAAGGTTCCTTATGTTTCAGAACACAAGCTTGTCCCAGATAACACGAGGTTTCATTTGATTATAAAGTTTGTTTGGGATAGATGATGTTTTCTTAGCTTCTGCTTTGCTTCACCAATAGCCATACTGATGTAGTTTTCCAGAGCAAGCCTAATAAATAGTTTATAGGCTGGTCTCCTGAGCAATGTCCCACTGCACCTTCTCAGACTGCAGATCCACTGTCTGAAGGGAGCTTGGCTCTCATGCATAGCTGGCCTCAGGCCACAAAGCAGAAGGTTCTGTGTGTGGCTGTGCACCTCTTCAAAGGACACCCCTGACATTTCCTGTGAACATGTCGGAGGAGCAGTGAAGAGTGAAGGGTAGAGATTTGGTGTTTCATTAATCTCGCTCAATTTGTGTTCAGATGTTGTGGCTGCAGGAAAGATTGGGCTCAGGCACAGCTGTGGAAAACCAGCCCTGAAGTGGTTTAAGCTTCTGTGATCTCAAACATTTCCAGAAAATCAGGAGGAAGTTACAAGAAGGTGGAAGGATAGTGAAGCAGATATGCTGGCACCTCAGGGCAGAGGCAGGAAGGTATCACAGCCTGCTCACAGGGCAGAATGTTACCAGCCTGTCCTGAAAACCCAGTCCTTTCCCATCTCTAGATAGCTTTCCCAGGTGGAGGACCCAGGCTCACCCTCTCTGGGAGCTCAGGGGTTCTGATGCTACTGACTCACCTGCCCTCCTTGTAGCGTCCTGACAGCTGGGACCCAGAGGGGGATGGAGTTTACTGAGAAGGGTCATCTAACTCCACTAGGGGTGTTGGTGAGGGAAGGCGCTGTTATCCAGACTTAATGATGCTCAGCCCTATCATTTATTAAGCGATGGCTCCGGGACATCATTTTACCCACTAGATGAGATGATGTATGTAAAATTCTTAGCACGGTCACTATGCTCAGAATTTTACATACATCATCTCATCTACTAGGTAAAACAACCTCATCAAGTGCACATTGTTGTCTTGACTTTATAGATCACGTAGTAGTATCACAGAGATTCTCAAAAGCACAAGACTAAACCCTTAAAACTCCCCTCCCTGGGGCTCAGCTAATAAGTGGCAGAGGTTGAACCCTGTTTCCATTTGATTATGTGGTCTTGCATATCGAGCTACGTGTGGCATACATAATGTTAGGATTATATCTGCCTACAAAGCCAGCAACTCCTATTCATGCGATGTGGTTTTGAAAACTTGGGAAATGTCCTCGTAAAGAAATCCCCACTGCTCGAAACATTTCAGGCTTGTATCTGGAAGCATTCCCCGAGTTTGAGGATTTTGAGATTTATTAAGATTCAAGTGTCCCTGCGAGAGATTACAACTTAAGCTATTATTCACTGTGAAAACTTAATTTCTCTGGTCCCCGCGCAGGGCTTAAAATAGAGTCACAATAATCATCCAAACAAGTATTTCCCGAGTCTGCCTCCACCAACCCCGTGGGATGAAAGCTCTCCTTCAATTCCTCATAGAGAATTCCATGAACCCTAAGATACGTTACACGTGTCTTTCAGAGAAGTCATCCCCTTGGTTTCTGGGAATTGTGGCTAGTTTCCTCTCCTCCTGCCTTTGTTTGTTTGGGGGATAGCTCCTGGCATAACAACCCCACAGTTGCTTTTGTCTGCCCAAGGCATCTGGTCTGTGGACAGCTCCCTTTGAGAAAGCTCCTGAAGTTAATGTGGAGGGAGGCGCATCTGCACCCAGGGACCCTGTTGCTTCCCCTCCAGTAGGCACCATCATTTCCCTTTACAACGGCCTGAGAGCACTGGTGATGATCTCTCTCTTTCCAGTGGTCCAACTGGGTGGGGAGAACTAGCTCTTTGCTGTTTCCCTGTTCATTTACTGTAGTCCATGTCGCCCTGTGGCTCAGGTGCAGGTCAGGTGGCAACCTGGAAAAGAGGTGCCGCCATTCGATGTTGATCATCAGCTCGCTATCACGTTGTTTTCAAGGCATAGCAACCTCATGCGACACAGTAGAATCGCCAGAGCTTTGTCATAGCTGTAATCTTTATGGAAATAGTTTGCCTAGTCTTTCTCCCATGGAGGCACTGGCAGCCAACCTTTGGGTTAGCAACCAACCACTTACCCATTGGCATCATCAGGTTTCCTTGTCAGCTCTCTAACCCAACACTTGTGAACTCAAGGCTAGTATAGAACTCTCATTCGGTTAAACTCAGATTCCTCACTAGGTGTTTGGCCCTCCACTTCTCCAGAGACGCTGAATGTGCCTGACTGTCAGGGTGAAGCAGTCGAGTTTCTCATGACGGAATTCTGAGATGCTGTATTCACCCCGTGTTTCCAAGCTCTCCTTATTTGTGCGCCTAGAGCACACTTCTAGGTGCAGCCTTTGTCCACTTGGACGAGGCGGTGTTACGGAGAGCAGATTCTTTCCGGGGGTAGAGGAGGGAGCACTCCGGGAGGTGCGGTCCTATAGAAGAGATTCCAGGGGCTGTCTATGGTTTGCCTGCTCTACCTTCTTCCAAGAGGACACCCATGTCTCTAGAATGCTGGAGGATCATGGGGAGAACCCTCCAGAGAGTAGATGTTTGCTGTTCCACCACACACAGCCTGCTAAGACCCAGGATTCATTACAGGTAGGTCATGGAGAGAGTTCAGAGCAGGGTTTGGGGCCCCTCAAAATTGTGAAAGATGCAAGGAAGAAGAAACAAGAATCTAAATCCTTTTCCAGGCTTATGCATTAATGAACTGTGTGACTTCAGTTAACTCAATTCAGCAGACCTCTCTCAAGTTCACATTCTGTAATTAATTGTAGGTAGAACATAGCAATATCAGCCTTACTTTACAAGATCAAACTGATAATGAAAATGTGTAAATAAATGTGACTATTTCTAAATCAAATTAAATTGCTATAAAACAATAGAAAGTTGGAATGAGAACTATTTACCTCATCTCTTAGCAAAAGTTTCTTCTGTCAGTGTTGGTCATTCCAAACAAATAACTGGACAAATAGTGTCAACTTAAATTGTTATTTACTCTTCTCTCATTTGAATGGCAACAACAAATTTACATCTTCTAATCTTAGGAAAATTCTCTGCTTGTCATTTCTCATTCAAATTACAGTATGAGGTCCTTGCTTCTGAGCTCACATCTTCTACTCATCCTCCACATGTCTGAGAAACCACCAGCTCACACTGCATATCCACTCTGACCTAGGTTGGTGGGATTGAGGGGTAGTTAGCTGGGCTCCCAAAGTTTTAGACATTAGAAGGCTATTCTTTTTATTTTTTGCATGTATTATATGTTTAAATTTTATTTAGCATATAATTTACATATCATACAATTCAATAGTTCAATCATATTAAAAAGAGTTCTACAATCATCACCATAATAAATTTTAGAGGTTTTTTTTTTTCTTGCTTGCTATTAGCTCCCCATTTCCCCTGATAGGCCCCCAGTAAACCATTATCCCACTTACTCTTTCTGTAGATTTACTATCCTGAGTTTCATAAACAGAAAAACATACCACCCCCCAAAATAATAGTAAAAGTAATAACCCTCACCAAGAAACTACAATAATATAGCAAAGTAAACCAGAAAAACCTCTATCGAAAAGAAAATGGAAACTATTAAAAACTAGAACAACAAATTTTAATGTCAAAAAAGAGATCCACACGGAGTAGGGAATCAGTGGAGAGGTGTAGGGGGCTGGTCCCAGCCCCAAATACTAAGTGGATGCCTGCCCCTCCCCTGAGAAGAATATATCTCAAA
>NW_022109491.1:52681128-52713810 GCF_000313985.2 Echinops telfairi
ATCACAGAGAATTCACCGGAAACTTAATCCAAGTACGTTTGCCTTCACTTCTTCTTAACTGAAACAACTTTTAAATGGTTGAAAAGGGTGATCAAAGGATAAGGTATTATATTTTAACCTAAAGATATCTGCCATAGTCAACTTTACAATGCTTTCTCTCTGATAACAATACTATTCATTTCCCTCCACTGTCATTTGAGGGCGTTCACCTGAGGCTTAATCCTACAAATGGATTTTAGCCTTTCACTGTGATTCATAGCTTTCTGCCAACAAGCTGTTCACAGTTCAAGCTCCAATACCAGTCCCTCCTTCGGATTTAGAGTTTGGTATTTACAATCCTTGCTTCACACAAGCTCGTGTGCTACTTCCATGTGGACATAGTTGATGCCTCACTAAGAGGGTACTTGTTTGAAGACAAGCTTTTAAAACCCTAGACCCTACTCCTTCTGGTAGCCAGGCACCATCTAGTTTCTTCACCACTCTGTGCTATAGCACCTATATCTTCAGTGATCTCTTCATGAGGGCAAGCATCAAGCAGAGCCATGACAAAAAAAACTGATTGTTCTTAGACTGGGGTTATTATTATATGTGAGCCCCAAATCTATTCATAAATCTATGGTTTATATATGTCTTTGGTTTGTTTAGAGACATCATTATCGTTTTTTGTTAGGAAACATTATGCATCACCCCCCTGGAGTATAAGGTAATTCTATTAATAGTGTCATTCATTTAGCCAATGGTATAGAGTTTAAAACACTGCTGAGAAGAGGAAATTATAAAAGTATAGGCCAGCTATGTGCTGAGACACTATTTGCACAAACAGTGGGGTTTGGTAATAGGGCAAACCATTCAATAACATGTATTCATGGAGTAGTCTATCGCACATGGCCTGGGCCACCAAAGGCTGGATAGAAACCAGGTCAAAAGTTTCTAATTTAGAACACAGTATGAGACACATTCTCCCCTTAGGAGAATGTATAAACATTGCTAAGCATTTTCTTTCCTTCCCAATAGGAGGTTGCTTCTCTCTGTTTACATACCAACAGAAATGCAGAGATATACATGTCCCACCCACCTACCTCCACCTCCACCGACTCCCTCCCACCCCCCATCTTGACTTGAATTACCATACCAGCAAGATCTGCTTATCGTTCTGGTAATAGTGCCTGTTAATTTGGGGTGACCTTAGCACAGCTTTGTATAACAGAACCTGAATGGTCTTCTTTCTCTCCCCACATCTTGAAAAACTGAGCCCAGTTGAGGGGAGGTCTCCTCGTTTGAAATCGTTTCAAAGATGTATATATAGAAGGGATGCTACACGGTGCATGGGTGCCCCGCAGGCTTTCCATCTTGTTGCTTGGCAGACCGGATTGGATTTCATGAGCTGGGAGCAGAAACCTGCTCAGAAGGCTACTCTTGTCTAGCATTTTATCACCCTTGCCAGATTCTAAAAATAAAGAGCCTACAAGCCAAGGCCAAGTAACATAGACTCTGAATGACCATGTGCCTCGGGCCTAAACTCTAGTGTACTCAGTAAATAGTTTGTTAGCCTGGTGGCAGAAATCTGCAGGCTCCAATTCTTCTTTAGAATCACCTTGGGTATTTGAAAAACAAAACAAAACAAACAAACAAAAATCACTAGTACACAGGGCTTTTTCCTGAGGGATTAGTATTTGTGTGGCAAGGGGTGGAGCTAGGCATCAGTATGTTTTAAAGGTTTCAAGGTTATTTTAATGTGCAGCCATAGTTGAGATTCAGGGATCTGGGCAATTCGTTTGCCCTCACATGGCTTGGAACCAAAAACAGGCTTTGTTTCCTAGCTCTCCAGGGCCCTATCCAGTGTTGGCTTTTCCCTTTCTTAGCATACTAACAAAACAAGACCACCCTGGGCCATCTAATCATATGAATGACTGACTTAGCAAACTAGAAAAGGCCAAATGCTACTTGTGTAGAATGAGTGTTAGGGCATTATGTGCTTTTTCAAAGATTAGGTGCTAATTCAGCGACTCAGAATGTCCCATGGTGGACAATTGAAAGCAGGCGTATTTTTAGGCCAGACAACCTCTCCATTCTCCCTTCTCAAGGATCCTGAAAAAGGCATAGAATGAGGACCTGCACCAGGATCCTGTGTGATGCCTTTTCAGGACTTGTTCTTTCAGTGTGACATAACTCTGTGGACGGTCAAAGTTGCGAGCAAGAATCTTCCCTGTTCAAGTCTGGGACACCTTTGTTTGCAACAGAAAGCTGCACCCCTCTAACTGAGGTTGGAGCAAATGCCTGGGATTTGCCCACTGCCTTGGGGCTCATTCTCTTAGGTGTGAAGTTAGAGAGTGACCCAGAGAGTAGGAAAGAGCAATTCTGTTTTATTATTCTCACCAGATTCTGGGTAATCAATCATCCTGGACAGAGAGAAATATGCTGCAAATCTGTCATCATGGGGATTGTTATGCAGTGAGGGAGATCTAAGGCCAGGTGGCTCTGTGTCCTGCGCCCTGCCCCTGCCAGCAAAGGTGCAGTCCTCATTTCTTAGCCTGGTTTTTTTGGAGTCTCTTCATAAGAGATCCTTCCTTGTTCTGAAGGCTTCTTTTGCTGGCCACCTTCACACCACACCACACACACACACACACACACACACACACTTACACACACCTCATATAGTTGTGACCCACCCAGCCAGGTCTCTTCCTTTTTACACACGCTGATCCCACTGCCCTTCGCTTCTTTGCTGTGTGGTTTGTCAAATCCCATTCAGAGTTCTTATCCCCGGGGTAGCCGCGACCCACTGCTCAAAAGTCCCTACCCTCTACACACCTTGTCCACGGAAAATACCACTGCAAATTTTGTCATGTATTTGTCGGCTGTTTTTCTAGTGAACACTGGAGACTGGATTAAGCAGTCAGCACCTACCATTGCTTTGTCTGTTGCTCTGCCACAGCTTCCTGTGGCCACGGACCGCTTGTGATACAGAATGTGCCACCTGGTAGACCAGAAACCATATGGTTTTTTAATATATTGGGTTAAATAAAGTAAGTTAATATATTTTATTATGTATAATTAAACTTCATATAATAATTATATTAAAATCATTTATTTTTTTCAAGGTGACTAGATCCTGTATAGAGCAGCATTTCATATATTTGACTTGTATATTTCCAGACTAAAGACAGCTTTAGTCTGCAGTATGATACAAAGGATCAGGTATTGTTATTTATACAATATTTCCGTTTATAGCTTGCCTCATCTCCTCATCTCAACCTCCTCCCAAGTACCAGTTTGGAAGTACAAATACAAATGCAAAACCATCTCTTACCCTTCATATGCTAAGGGAGATTTTATTCATCCTCCAAATTTTCTTTGAATAGATTTTCTCCACATAATTATTAATTGGTTCACTCATGAGATTATCGTTTATCCAGAGTTATCCTACATGACTTTATTTAGTGCTTTTAAAATTAAACTTGTCCCTTTCTTTCCTGGAGCTTAGAATGCCACAAGTTCATTTTATATATAAATACGTTTATCTTCTCAATACCCTTGAGGTTAGAGAAAGGGTAGATGGCCAAATTCTGATTTTATTGACTAGAAAATTAATTACATCAAAGATGAATTAGCAATGAGAACAGGACCAACCACTGCCTCTCTCAGTTGATGGACAAAAATATTCTCTTCAGGAACTAGTCAGTAAGAAATCAAATGAAAACTGAGGTTGGCTGGATTGTGGTACTTGGTCTTGTGCATTTTAATTGTGATGAATTTTCAAGTATATCTGGAGATAGGGGTTTTAAAAGCAGGTGTGAGAGGGGGCAGAAGAAGACTCCTTTTCTCTATGTAGATAACTGTCGCCTGCTCTATTACACCCTGCATTCAGTGAAAATTGTCCTTTGCAACCCATCTCTCAGTAGTTCATCCTTCCTTAAGTCTGAGTTCTCGTGGAATTGTTTATATAGTTTGGTTGACATATGGTTCAGATAGGATAAACTTCCATAGTTCAATCATATTACAAAGAGCTGGACACTCATAACTACATCAGTTACAGGACATTGTCCGCCCTCTTGTATTCATTATTAGCTCCCCCATTTCCCGCCAACCTCCCCCAAGCTCTGCCCCCATTAAGCACCTAATCCAGTTACTGTCTTTAATGCTTTGTTCATCACAGACTTCGTATATTTGAAAGCATATCAAATAATTATAATAATAACAAAATAAGCCACAGAAAAAGATTCAATTGAGTAAAAAGAAGGAAGTATTAAAAACTAGAACAAATTTAAAATAGATCCGAAGGAAGACCAAATGATCAGGTATCAGATTTTTACCTAATTATATCTGCCATGATCAAGTTTACAATATTCTCTGCATTAGAATTTTGAATGGCAAGGCTGTTCACATCCCTCAGCTATGGCCAGAGGGATTCGTCAGAGTGTTAATTATGTCTGAATGCTGAAAGTGGATTTTGGGTTCCCATTTGCAAACCAGGTGTTCACAATTTAAGCTCTAATACCATTCTCTCCTTCAGTTTTGGATTTTATTATTTACAATCCTTGGCTAGTGTGCTTTTGCTATGTGGAATTAGTTGTTGCCTCACTTAGAAGCCTGCTTGTTTGACCACAAGTTTTAAGACCCCAGATACTATTGTTTTTGATAGCCAGGCACCATCTACTTTCTTCACACTTTTCTATAGCACCCATATCTTCGGTGATCTCTTCAAGCATAAAGTAGAGCCACCTCATAAGAACCAGCCTTTCTTCGATTGGGGTTAGAATCAAGTGCAAACCCAAAATCCATTCACACGTCTATGGTTTATATCTGTCTCTTGTTCACTTTAGAGACCTCTCTATTATTCGATGACAGGAAACATTATCAATCATCCCCCCCTGGGGTTTAAGGCAACTCTACTATAGTCTCATAAATTCATCCAATAGTATAGAATTTAAATCACCGTTGCAAAATGGAAGTTATGCAAGTATAGGCTGGCTCTGTGAATTACTGCATTTTGTGAATTACTGATTTTTACAGATTAAACTTTTAAATGATTGAGCATTATTTACATTGGCAGTGGGGGGTGGTGATAAGGCAACATTTCTAATAACATTCACTCACTGCCTGTGGAACTTTATAGCACAGTTGTTTGACAATTTTCTGTTTTGTGTACCTTTTTGAAATATGATTTGGAATTGTCAATTATCTTTTATAATTTATTCTTGATTTTTATTACCAAAATACTATAACTTGGTGTTTCTGATTATTTAATTCTTTTTCAATTATCATTTTAGTTATTCCATACACTCACTCAGTGTGTGTATATCTCCCCGATGAGTCAGTAAAATTCTACAAAGTAGGGACTATGTACACTTAGTAAATGATACATTTCTTTGGCCTATGGATTAAGTAATGTCCAGAATCTCATATAGAACACACATGTTGGTGTTCAAACAAATAGCTTTATACAATAGTTCATAAAAATCACTTTTAGAAAATGGCAAAATCAGAAAATGCCTTCTCTTTGTAGGGTTTAATTTATGAGCCAACTAGAGAGCAGTTTGTCAGTGTTTATTGTTTTAATATAATTAGATAAATGGAGCTTTGTTAATAAAATCTGAGCTTATAAGTGGATCGTATTTAAATGAAAACCACGTTCCACCCTTTAGCCTACCTCCTGCAGCAGCTGAAGTCTGCTTCTGGGATATGATCCTTCCTCTGCTTTCTCACGGCTGTGGCCTGGCCTCGATCTTGTCTCTGCTCCAAGCGCAGCTTTCTCATGTGTGTTTTTCCTCCTTGCTACTGTTGCGTGAACTCAACTCATGGCAACCCCATGTGTGTCCCAAAGGAACTGTTGGCTGATCTTTCAGAAGTAGATTGGGAGGGCTTTCTTCTGGGTCTGTGTACAGCAACAAGCCTTTCAAGAAACAGATTGGTTGCAGCGCGCAGGGATTCCTTATAATAGATGACAAAAACTAGAGCACGCCTTTGTGATGCGGAATCTGTGCACATGAAGGTTCCCCAAGCCCTTCCAGCAGCCCAGCCCTCGTGCAAATTTATTCCCCAAACGACCAACTGAGTGATAGTTTTCAAGTCTTTCCTGGGTTGAAAAGGAATTCACTGATTACTTAGCACCTTATGGCAGAGAAAGTCTAAATAACTGAAAGCGGCCAGGCGTTGCCTTCATATCTTACTATTGTCCTCTTTCCACACATACCCTTTATTCAGCAGTAAACATTCACTCCCCTGGACAATTGCATTTGGCTTGACTTTGCCCTCTGATTTCAAATACTCTTGTCTTTTTTTGATGTTCATCAAAAAACTAACCAACTTCACCAGATTTCAGTTGCCTATGAAGGTTCGCATCACTGGAAATATTAACAGCAGAAGCCCATATGTTGAATGGTGTGTATATAATATTATATTGAATTATAATCAGTGTTCTGCCACTTCCACCCCCGGTGCCTCATGCCTCATCCTGTTGACATTCTCCTAGAGTGGGACAAGTCCTTTGCTGAGTAAGTGCTAGGTGGCAGGCAGTTTCCTTGTTTAACTCTTGAAACGATTTCATGTGACCATTCCATTACCTCTGTTTTGTATGCATGGAGTTCTGAGCTGTTTGTCATTGACCACGATTTTAAGTGGTAAGTGCCAAAGTCTAGGTTTGAACGCCGACCATTCTGTCTTTTCTGTTGTAAAGCCAGGGCCTTGATACTTGCCGAATTCAAGTAGCTATCTTCTGGACCTGGCACCACCCTGGGCCTAGAGCAGAGACTCCATAAAAGGATCGTTGTGAATGCAATGATGCCCGGCTTCCAGCTTCTCTCCTGGAGAAAATCCACCTCCACGCCTGCTTCTCTCTGCAGTTCTCTGTTCCCCTCCTTGTTGTTCTCCAGTTGGCCCTTTGCTAATGATACAGGCCATTGGTCCGCTTGTTTGTTGTTTGGTTTATACTACAAGCATCACCACTGTCCCCTGCTTCCTCAAGGACATCTCCCACACACCAACCTTTTGCTTTTTGACGTTTCCAGTGCCAAGCCCTGCTGCGATGCTTGCGACACAGAGCTGTGTGAGCGCTTGAAATGGCCAGGCAGCTTCTGACAAGACCTACCGTCATTAAACCTGTCAGGCGTGGGGTCATCATGAGCTTGCCATTTGAAATGCCTGGACCACAGTTTCCTTTTGGGTTCTCCCCCACCCCTCCCTGCCACTTGATGTCGATTGGCACAGACCAGGTGTTTCTCGGTGCAAGAACATAAAACTATGAGATATTTTCAGATGAGGGAAAGGCCGCACAGTTCAGTTTACTGACTTCTGCTGTTAGTGTTTCCAGTGGCTGTTCCCTTTCATGATCGCACTTTGCTGATCCCTATGATCAGGAAGGAAAGGTGTAAGGTGGTCCTTTTGGGTGCAGCAAGAGAAGGGGCCTAGGAGGGTGTCAGCCTGATTTCTTAATTTTGGGAAAAAGAGCGGAGGAAGCTCCGAGACAGCCACTGGAGGAAGGCTGCGAGCCCAGACCAGGGAAAGGCTCATGCAGCATGAGCAATCCCAGCTGCTGCTTCCAGAAGACCGAGCCCCATTCACCGAGGAGGACCTCGTTCACAGGGGCAGTGCACGATGACTTCCCAAAGTGCTGTCTGGAAATGGATCAGATGCCATTGCCTCGAGCTCTAGAACCCACCACCCACTCTGTTTTGACCTGTGCCAAAGGGCAGTGCCATCTGCTCCTGAGTGCAGTGGACACTGACTGTGATGGGGACTACACCGAACAGACCTGGAATCTGCCTGTATGCTGGGTCTTCCTCGTCCTGGATTTCCAAGGAGGCGCCTCTGGAGCTCAGCAAGAAGAGACAGAGCCTGCAGGTCCATCAGCCCCGAGGGGCATTTTCATGTTTAGACCTTTGCTGCAAGACTACAGGAAATCTTTAGCTACCAGGCTAGGATAATCTTCCTTAATAGATCCAGATACTGCCAGATAATCCAGATGATATGTAGGACAGGGGTGCAATTTCAGAGGCACAGCACCTAATGACTACGCCCTCCTTACTCTGGCTAACAACTCAGACCTTCTCACCAATTGCCATTCTGGTGGCCAGTTGACCTCAAGTGATAGGAATACCTACCTCTCCTGAAAAAACGTACCACTCCCAGGACCATCCCTCTGGGCGTTTCGTGAATCACAAAACTTGTATGAGGCCTTATGTTTTGTTTTTTACGAAACCCTGGTAGCCAGTTATATTAAAAGCAGTCTCACATGAATACTATTATTTTATTGCACCCCTCCCCCATCAGACTGATCTGCTAAGTACAAGACAGAGGGGATACAAATTGTATTCCAAACTGGCACCTCTAACAACTGATGATCAACCAACCGGGTCTTCACTGTTAGTAGAGTTATATACAGAAATACTGAGGGCTCTGCTTTCTCCTGAATGGAGTGGGGAGGAGTGGAGCCGAGCAGATTTCCATAATGAATGCTGCTCCACATGTTTCAGGCAGTTCATGTTTGAGCTGAGGCGGCAGACAATCTGGGTTCGCTCGAATCTTGAATTGCCTTCTCTTTGCAGGGAGTGAGGCTTGCTTTGGGCTAGGTCACCCAGCCTTCCCCCCTGCGGCGGCCTCATCTGGCATGCGTGGTCTTAGCTGGGTCCCGTGAAATAGCATGGGAAGAGAGAAGACTGGCACCAAGTGGGATTTATTTCCAAGGCTTAATTAAGTAAATGGAAGATTGCAACGAAACCTATAGCCTGGTTTCAGATGGAGACTTAGGAGGATGTAACTACTTTGTATGATGAGCATACTAAACCCATTTATCCTGTGTTTCCACCATCTATGCACAATTCAACAGTCAAGGTTCAATAAAATTTTTTTACCAAATGGGACACTAAACCAACCTACTGCCCTGAAGCCGATGCCATTCATGCCTACTTCTTATTCTAGTCTTGCTCCCTTAGTCCTGTTCCTTTTATGTTTATAGAAGATCGAGGGATAAGGAAGGGAAAGGATAGAGCTTTGATAAGACTCAGATGATTAGTTCCTCCAAAATAATCAATTAACTCTTTGTACCCTGGCACTTACATACATAGCTCCCGTTTGACAGAACCCCAACTTTTAGAATAATTGGGTTTCTTGTCCATTCTTTATAAGGGTGAATTGTTTTACATCCATTTGTTTGAAAAGGCGAAATGATTGAAAATGAGGTACGGGAGTCATTTCTCTTCCTGCTGTGGGAAGACACTGTTTAATTGTGTGGGAGGTTTTTGGAAGATGTGCACTGCCTAGCTGGTCGGGGCACCAGAAGGAGGAGCTGGGGTGGAGAGGTGGGAAGGAGGGGCTGCGGTTTGAAAATTGCTTCAGGAGTCATTCTTAGCTCTGAGCGGAAGGGGACTCTGGCTGGCAAGAACAAAGTATTGAGCTTGCTCAGACCGAGTCTTTCTCCCTGCGGCTCCTTAGCCAGACAACTGCTTATCAGGAGCCTTCAGATGGGGAGACAGGAAATTAATGTTGGACTGTGGGTCCATTTGTGCTAAGCTGCTCATGGTTGCTCAGGAGAGCACCTAGGCTCGGAGCCCGGGCCCTACCTCCGAGCTCTGAGAACACAGTGGCAAGCATTCCCTCATCATAATGTAAGCCCGAAGGGGAAGTGACTTCTACTGAGGGGGTCAGTATATGGCAGCTTATTTAGTCATGACATGATAATGACTTTGAGATGGGGAGATTTTGTGGCATGTCATACAATTCCATGCAGGGATTGAGAGAGAGAGAGCCTTTTATTTATCGACTGTTTAATGACTACAGGCCTAGGTTTGGGAATCTCTGAAACTCAGGTTGCCATTCTTCCTCCCGAGTCTGGCCTACCAGTGGCTACGTCTGGAACAGGAGTCCCTGGTTGTGTGGCCTTGCCTAGGTGGCAGTCATGGCTCTCTAACTCAGTGTTTAGATGGCATTGGATTGAGCTGACTGGGATTGTAATTCCTGTTCTGCAATTTAGTGACTCACAAAGCATGGTGAAAGTGGATGCTGTTTACATACGCTAAGCCTCCGTTTTCTCCTCTGTAAAATGAAGATAATGCAGACTTCCGGGAGTGCCTTTCGATATTGAGCTTTGGGCAGCTGAGGTAATCATCCCTGAATTGGAAATCAAATAAGGAAACTGTCAGATGGATTATTTTTAAAGCACACAAACCAAAAGATTATGTTTATTGATGCCAGTTTTAAATTCTCACTCACTTGATTCGCCTGATAGTGACCCTATAGGACAGAGTAGAATGGCTTCTGTGGGTTTCTAAGGCTGTAACCCCTTACACGAGTAGAAAGCTTCATCTCCTCAGCGTGACTGGTGGTTTCAAACTGCCAACCTCAGGGCTAGCAGCCCAATGCATATCCACACATGTGTGCATAAGATAAAAGTAGGACTGCAGCCTCCTATCTCAGTCTGCCTCTCTGTGTCTCCTCACAGAAAACAGGTATACTCACTCACACACACATCCACATACATAAACACAAGGACATAGACACACACATGCATAAGCACACAAACCATGGAGGTTTCCTTCTGGAAGTTTATGCCAAGACTTAGCTGAGTTCAAGGTGACAATAAGAAAGCTAATCAAGTCTTTATGGTGTTATTATATTCATCATATTGCATCCCCCACCACCTGTCCCTCTAAGGAAAATAATTTGACACCTTTTTTCCCCAAAAGAAAAGCAAAACAAAATAAGAGAACTTGAATTACTCAGCATTTCCTTCTTTTTCTTCGATCTCTGTGTTGGTTCTCAAGACTTGAAGGCAGGTTCTGATGCTCTGGGTTTCCATCGGCTTTGCCGTGTCACTGTGGTGTCGACTATTCCAAGCTGTGCAAGATAGATATGCTAGAAAACATTATGGAGAGGGGGTAGAAAGTACTGTGAGACATATATATATATACACACACATACTTTTATAGATATTATTATATTATATTATTTTAAGGCCAATATATTCCAGGCTGCTCCTCAAAGCTCCATGGCTGGTGGAATTCCATTTGCAAAATGCTAGATCTTAGCAGTTGCCTTGGCAATCACCTGTAGCCTGAAGGCAGGTGTATGCCGACGCCCACCCCTACCAGGTACTAGCTAAGTGGCTGTGAATCTTTTCACTTCACTTAAGCTCATTTTCTCCACAAATGAAAGGAATACCATAATATCTCTCTTATAGGGCTCTTGACAGTAGTAGGTAAAGTAATTAAAAGTCTTAATAAAGTAGCTGGATTTTTCTAGATCCGTTGGACCTAGAAAAAATGCGTTATAGGAAGAAATTATCCAATATGCCTCCCATCCCATGCCTGGCCCATTTTAACTTGAAGGTGAAAAAATTGATACAAGTGTAGGGTAGGACATAGGACTCTAAGGCAACATTTATGTTTCTGTGTCAATTTTTTCATAATAATATAATTGTCTAAAAAACTCAGATGCATCAATTAGGTTTTAAAAATGAGTTCATGTTGTGTTTCTAACACCAGAACAAATGATGCATTTTTGTTTGCAATGTGCAGAATGATTGGCACTTGGTCGTGTTAAACAATCAGCACATGTTAATCAATCAGCACAAATTATTAAGAAAAAAACTTGTGAGCAGGGGAACAAATTGATTATGTCTATGCAGCCTGGGTTAGAGTGTTGGTAATGGATTAAAGAGAAACTACAAGGCTTGGCAAGAATTTGAAAGTAAGAAGACAAGCATATAAGGTGAATAAAGATGAATAAGCATTTGTCTGAGTGGCTGGACCTGGGTTGGGGAGAGTGTTGAGGCATGTTACAATGAATAAAATTAAAGCTAACACGAAGTAGAATTAGTGGATAAATGAAAAGGTGAATTAACGATGCATAGAGGACATATATAGACATAGACGAAATGCAATTAGCAGCATCACCTGAAACTTATGGGACATTTGGAAGTCTACTGAGCTAAGGCACCCTGTAAAGTCATTGAAATGGATGATGATTCATTGAGAAATATTAGGTAATACCCAAAATTACTAGTTGGGAGGTCAAGAGGGATCTTTGTCAGAGGGGTTAAGAAATAAACAAACAAGGAAAGATAGAATGGGGTGGTGTTCTGTCCTCAGTAACACAGTAGAAAAGCATTCAAGAAGAAACAGATTGTCGCAGTGCCTGATACTGCACTGTGATCCACATGGAAACAAGTGACCACGGATGTAGAATATTGTCTGGTACCAATGAACATGGAATTAGAGGGAATGGGGGTAGAGATGTGTGTCCTCTTTCAGGAAGATTCAAATAAAATGGAAAAAAAGAAGAGAGTCTATGGGTGTTTGTTTTATTATGAAAAACAAAAATAGACTTGAGTATATTTTCAAGTATAAATTAAAAAGTGCAACAGGAATTGAAGGTCTGTAAATGGGGCAAAAGCATAGTCCTGAAGAAATCAAAGGGTAAGTCAGGAGCAAGGAAGGTCAGGGGTGAGGGCATATTGAAAGGACTTGCTCCAAATGACTTTAAAGAGGAGATGAGGTCAACTTTGCAGAGGAAGGGCTGAGGGTGGGAAGCTGTGGAACAAGAGTTTGCAATCAACACTGTAGTAAAGTAAGCAATGCTGTAGGATTGAGAGTAATAAAAGGAACTCAAGCAGTGAGGGCTCCGTTGAACACACACAGTACAGTAAGCATCATCATTAGTTTGATCTGGTCTTACTTTGCCAGTATTCTTCTTGATACTATCAATTTTGTTCTTTTCTGAAAACTGATTGTGATGTTAGAGAGCCATGCTGCATTCTGAATCTTGGGATCAATCCCATCTTTGAGCCTTTGGCCATTATTCATTTCCTAACCGCCCTCCTTCTTTTTCTTT
Organism: Echinops telfairi; assembly: GCF_000313985.2. Lineage (NCBI taxonomy): Eukaryota > Metazoa > Chordata > Mammalia > Afrosoricida > Tenrecidae > Echinops > Echinops telfairi. The sequence continues at coordinate 52,693,954 of NW_022109491.1, forward strand.
CTTTGATTTAGCCACTTTTGGGGGGTGATGTGAACCCAGCATCACAGGAATAAATAAATCCGTACATGATGAACAGGAGGAGGAGAGAGACAAAAATGCCGCAGAGGGATTTAGAAGAGAAGCACACAGCTTGTATAGCTCGGCACGAAGGATGCCAAGGCAGGAGATCATTTCATAAAGGAGGAAATGATTAATAATATCAGGAATTATTCATACCGTTCCTCCTTTCATTAGCAAATATGTATTGAACTCCCATGCGATGCGCAATTTGTTGGGTGTTCGAGGTAAAAAGATGAATAAACAGATCAGCAGCTCTGAAAGCTCGTTAGTGTTCAGGAAAGAGACGTTCTATTTTCAAGTGGAATATATTCATCTCAGTTTTTTTCTCCTGGAAGGTGCCTGGCACTCCTATTTCTGTAGAGGCATTACAAGATTGATAGTGATTGTCTCATTTAAGTGATTGATTTTGAAATGCTGGTCCATGACCTGATGGTGGTCTGTGTGAAGCTTTGGTCCTGAGGAAGAATGAGAAAAAGGAGATTCAAGTCAGCTGGAGGGCATCATGTCTTGTCTGCTCAAGGGCTATCCTCAAGCTGAAATCATGTCCCATGGTGGAATACCTAGTATGAGAAAGGGTTGCTTCTCATGATTGCTGTCTGAAAAGGTGGGTGTGATAGCTCCTGAGAGGTGCCCCAGAGGAAAGAGCTGGTGGCCCACCTTCCAAGAAATTGGCTGTTGAAAATTCCCTTAAGAATGTTCTCCTCTGATAACTTTGAGGTCACGAGGGGTCAGAGTTGATTCAGCAGCACTGGTTATATTAGGTTATATTTCTGAAATAAAAATAAGTCATTGCCTTGGATTTGATCCCAACCCTATCAGACAGAGTAGAACTGCCCCTAAACAGTTTGCAAGGCTGTACATTTTTATTGAAGCGGACTTCCACATCTTTCTCCCACAGAGCAGCTGGTGAGTTTGAACCATCAACTTTTCCCTTAGCAACTGAACACTTCAATCACTGCTCCACCTGGCCTCTCAGGAATAAAAATACCCTCCTCCTATTTTTGTTACGCATTAGTGAAGGATGAAAGAAGTTTTCATTTGGAAAAAGAAAACTTTATTAATTTATCACTTCATTTTTCTTTTGAAAATGTTATGTTCTCTAGGATCCTAAAGTTTGGAAACTCTGTCAAAAGTATTTCAGGATCTGCAAGAAATCTATCTTTTTTTGAGGAAAAATAAGTCCCCCAAAGAGAAGGATAATCCATCTCCACATACTACCAACCTGTAGTTTTCTGTACTTATTCTAACACCAACTATTCCAACCACGACCTGACATTTCTATCGGGTTATATAACCCATTGCAATGATGACCCAGAACTCACAGTTTCAATGCTACTCCTTGGTTCTGTCTCCTGGTCTCCTTGCCCCAGACTCTGGTCTCAACCTGCTTCCTTTGTGCTGTCCCATGGTCTACGTATGACAGTCTCTGGTCTCACCCTCCATCGCTTCAGACAGAAATCTCGAACATGTTCCAATGGGAGCTTCTCTTCAATGGCCCTGGGATTTCTCTGTATTCCTGCTTCTAAGGTGGTTACTTTGCATATGACAGTTGGTTTTGTCTCGCAGCAGGCCAGATCCCCAAGGAAACAAAAAGTGGTGACTCAGTCACCCCCTCTCCTCAGCTGGAGCCTCTGTGTACATCTCATCTTAACACTATAAGTGCACTACCTCCAATTGGCATTATCCCACGGGCATAGACTATCATTTACAAAACATCACCAAAGAGACTGTGACCTTATTAAGTAACTGACTATATCTCAGCCAATAATTCAAGTTAATTACTGAATTGTGGCTAAAACAAGAAATATTCTTTGCAACTGGAATCATAACTCTAATCTGACCCTGAAGACAGGAGAGATAAATTTGAAAGACAAACTCCAGACTACGTATCGAGAGGAAAATGAAAATAAATAGTACCCTTCTGAGAAAAAGACGATCTCAAGCTTCTTAAAAACAAATGGGGATTCTGTAAAATAAACAAGAAACACAAAACAAAGCAAGAAAGCATTGCCCTTTCAATTGATCTTCCTCATGCTAGCCCTTTAGCACAGAGTGGAGCTGTAAGACTGTAGGTCGATATGGAACCACACTGCAACATATTTTCTCCACAGACTGACTGCTGGGTTCAAACCACTGACCTTTTGGTTGTCAGGTGAGCCCTTTATCTACTGCATCACCGAACTCTTTTGTAATGGAATGGTTTATTTAGATTCAAAGCTTTGTAGACCAGGATGTGTCAGAGTTAAAGTTCTAAAAGTTGGTTTGAAGAGGGGGCATAAGCACACATCTTTTACCAAAACTTTGTAAAGAGTGAAGAAGACCATTTGTTTGGTCGACATTCGCCATGCTCTGCTGCTCTTGTTCTTGTTAAATGCCACCCCATTGGTTCCGATTCATCATGACCCAATCTATGTACAAAGAGTGAAGCGCTGCCAGATGCGGCCTCATGTTTGCACTCATTGTTCTGTTTGATCCCATTGTTGCAGCCACTAAATCACTCCTTCTCAGCCAAGGTCATCTTCTTGTCCCCTGGCACGCCGCTTTATGAAGCATCATCTCCTTTTCTAGAGACTGGTCTCTCCTGATGGAATAGCCAGCGTATATGAGGGGAGATATTACCATCCTCAATTCTAAGGAACGTTCTAACTGTATTTCTTTCAAACAGAATTGTTTGTTCTTCTGGAAGCCCAAGATACATGCTCTGTAAGACCCATCTATTAAGAATCTCAGTCTTAGGCAGCTTCCTGCATACCAAAGTTGCTTCTTACAATATTTCTGCACGGTTCAGAACCAGGCATTTTGGTCAGGAGAGTGGTCATGGGTCTTGTACTCTAAAAAGAGAGAAGCGAGGACTCAGATAAATGGAGTCCAATTTAAAGCCGTGCCGGTCATTTCAGTTATGTCAAGTTCTTCTGTTTCACAAGCTCTCCAGCTGAATTAGATTGATCTCCATTTCTTTGTTGTTGTTGTTGTATTACTCACAGTAGAAATGTCTAAGGAAAATTGAAACGTGGGGGTAAACTTGACTACTTCTTGTTATTAACATGGAATGGCCAAGTGAGGACCATTGTTAACTGGACCCAGAGCTCTTGGAAGTTGGGGCTCATGTTTTGTCATCAGGCTGCTCTTCCCATTGCTGTTGCTAGCTGACAGCCAGTCTACTAACTCATTGCAACTACATGCGTAAAACATTTGGATCTCTGATCCATAAGCTGCAATGAACGTGGTTCGACATGATAGCAACACACATGCTCTGTTAAGGGGCAGGTGGTGACTGTGCGTGGTCCCAGGATGCATGACTCCCTAGAAATGAGGGTCCACTTCCAGAGAAATAGCATTGAGGGTATCAAGAATATGCTTCTCTGTACATAAAATATTTTATGAATGGTCAGAATATTAGAACTCAAAATGGGACCTTCCACATGGAAGGTGAAGATTCCACCACTGATTTCTAGAACTACCACCAATTAGGAATTTGATTATGGGATTGGCAGATATTGAGCAGAGACTTGTGCACATTTTTAGTACTGATGGCAGATATTTATATAGCTGTACGTGTAAATACATATTCATAACACCTATGTATGTAAGCTTGATGCGATATTTTAGTGCATTCTTTTAAAAGAGCTAACACATACATTGTAAAATAGTAACACTTGAATGTGTATGTATTACAGGACTTAAGCCTGGGTCTATAACTTCTCACGCAGGTGAGCATTTCCCTCACTGAAAGATTCCATGGATATGGAAAGAAATCAGTTTGTACTCAGACAGTTTCTTCCTAAAACAATCACGTATTCCCAGAGCCTGAAAAGACCTCCAAATAGGTAAATAGCTCTTTTTGCTATTTTAGGAAATGAGCTCATTCTTTTTGTACAAAGAAGGCCCATTTCAGTTAGGTCTCTAGCTCAGCAGTACCTTAGAGTGGCTATTTAAAGCCATGGATTTCTTTTTCTTTTTTTTTTACTCATTAACTTAAAACAAAAGGTTTCTGCACCAAAAGCTTCTGCCTCCTGCACTCCAGTTCCACAAGCGAAAGAACATAATGTCCTCACATTGCTACAATCTTGACCTTGCATGGAGAGCTTTAATGAGGCAGGAGAATTTTGTGGAGGGTGCAGAGAACAGTCCTGCCCTCTAGGATCCTGGAGTAGGCTTCACACATGACTCTGGGAGTGTTTCTCAGTCACCACATCCTCATGAATGTTCACATATGTCTCCTACTTGTGATCCCAGAGCTCTGATGCTGTGCCTTGTTCTAAGTTGTTCTCAGGGCTCTTTCTTCCCCCCTTTAACTACTCTCTGCTCTTCTTCACAGAGGCGTTTCATCGAGAGTATTTGATGTGTGCCGGGTCTTTTGTTGGTTTGTTTTTACTCTCCCTCTTGAGTCAAAGCTATCAGATGGTCACACATCACTACAGTCTTTACTTTTTTGCACACCATGACACCCACTTCCAATGTTGTGGTTGTTGTTAGGTGACATATGCAACCCATAACGACCTTGTGCACAACAGATCCTCATAGTGGTTGTTGTTCTTGAGTACATTGCCCTCCCCCTTGCTGCCCCTCTACTTTACCAAATTGTGATCTCCTTCTCCAGGCACTCGTCTCCCCAGACAACATGCCCCATGTATGCAAAGCAAAGCCTTGCCATCCTTGCCTCGAAAGAGCATCTGGCCTTACTTTTTCCAAGAGAGATTGGTTTGTACAGCTGGCAGTCCATGATCTTTTAATTATTCTTCTCCAGATCCACAATTCAAATGCATCAATTCTCCCTTGGGCTTCTTTACTCAACGTCCAACTTTCATAATATATATGTGAGGCAATTGCAAGGACCATGGCTTGGGTCAGGCACACCTTAGACCCCATAGTAACATCCTTGTTTTTCATTATTCTAAGGATTTCTTGTACAGCAGATTTACCTAATGCAACTCATCTTTTGATCTTTTGACTGTTACTTCCATGAACATTGACTGTGGATCCAAGAAAAACAAAGTCCTTGATAATTTCAACCTTTTCTCCATTATTCTGATGTTACCTATTGGTCTTGTGCGTATTTTGGGATTCTGTGATACATACTGAAGGGTGTAATCCTTTCATTTGCTTGGCATACAGCATGAATAAGTATGGTGAGAGCACACAATCCTGTCTGACACATTTCCTGATTTTAAACCACGCAGTATTACCTTGTTCTGTGTGCACAAGTGACTGTAGATATATGTACAAGTTTCGCGGGAGCACAATAAAGTGTTCTGGAATTCCATTCTTCTCAAGGTTATTCACAGAGTTGAGAGCCCTGCCACAGTCAAGAAAACACAAGTAACCCCCCATCTGGGATTCTCTGCTTTGAGCCAAGACCCATCTGAAATCAGCAATTATATTCCTTTTTCATGTCCTCTCCGGGAACAGGCAAGAATCTCCGGCTGCCCCCTGTCAATGTACCGTTGAATGATCTTCAGCAAAATTTTACTGGCATGTGATATCTGATAATGTCCAATAGTTTAAGTATTCTGTTGTGTTGCCTTCCTTTGGAATGAGTACAGATATGAATCCCTTCCATTAGTTGGCCAAGCAGCTGTCTTCCACATTTCCTGGCATAGTGCTTCCTGTGCTGTATCATCTTGTTGAAACATTTAAATTGGTAGACCTTCCATTCCTGGAGCCTTGTTTGGGGCTAATACTTTCAGTGTGACTTGATTTTTTTCCTTCAGTACCACTGATTCTTGCTCACATACTACCTCCTGAAATTGTGGAATGTTGATTAGTTCTTTTTGGAACAGTGACTCTGTGTATTCATTTCATCTGTTTTTGATGCTTTCTGCATCATTCAACCTTTTGTCCATGGAATCTTTTAATATTCCAATTGGAGACATGCTAAGTGTGTTCTTCCCTTTTGGTTTCCTGATTCCAGGTCTTGAAACATGTCATTACTATACTTGGCTTTGTCTTCCCAAGTTGCCCTTTGAAATGTTCTATTTAGCTCTTTGATATCACAAGTTTTTCTATATGCTTTAGTTACTCAGTGACTGAGAGCATGTTTCACAGTGTCTTCTGTCATCCACTTTGGCTTCTGCTAACTCTTGCTTTCCTTAACTCTTGACAACCTTCTTAGACTAAATGCTGGGCCCCTGAGCTTTCTAAGCCCCCCAAAAGAAATCATTGACCCAGCAGCAGGCTGTGTTCTGCCCTGTAATGTTATTAAGATTTAAGGGGAATTTTACTTTTACTTGTTAGATGCCTTTGGAGTTGGTTCTGACTCGTAGCAATCCTTTGTGCAGCAAGGAAACACGGACTAATCACACAGCATCCCAAGGTCTTCAGCTTTTGTGCTGCCCTTCTGCTTTACCAAGCATGATTTTGTTTTGCAGTAATTGGTCCCTCTTGATAAGGTATGAAAAATACTAAGACATAGTCTAGCCATCCTTGCTTCTAAGGAGTATTCTAGCCATACTTCTTTAATGATGGATTTAATTTTACTTTTAATTTTTAAACAAGGAGTGGACATTGTTCTATACTTCTCTAATTGTTCTATTAATAATATTTATTCTGTCCTCCTGCTGATTCACCACATGATAGAATCATGTCTTCTACGGTCTCCTCTTGTTCTTTTGTGCTTAGATATTTTCTCAAAGGCTTTCTCAAAGGCTGATCTATTTTTCTCAAAGGCCTCTTTATGTTAGAGCTCTGTAGAGAAACAAAATCAGAATGCTAATAATTATATATATAGTTATAAATAGATATATGACATATGAAATAAAGTTAATTAATCGATAAAGCAGTACAAATGGCTCAATGCAACTCATTCCCATGAGATAGATATGAGATACTAGTAGTCCTTCAAGTCTTGAGGGCCGCCAGGTAGTCCTCTGTAGAGCAATTCAGGCTATCCGGGCACAGGCAGCAAACAGCAAGGCAGGTCTCCATCAGTCAGCCAGACAGTCCGACTGTCCCCATCTCAAGAGATGTAAACTCCAATGGTGTGGCAAAGCAGGTCTTGAAGGAACCTCAAATTACAGCGACACAGTCCCTGGGTTAGGTGTCCCACAGGTAGCGTAGCTTGCAAATTGAGCCAGAGAACAAACAAGGCAGCTGCACACTGGTCCAATGATCAAAGAACAAGAGACAAGAAAAAACGAGGCTCTTGGAGCCATTTATCTCTCTGCCCTTCAATTAATCTTACATGTGTTCATTGACCAGGTTGGCACAATAAACCTACCTATCACAATCTTTAATGAAGGAAAAAAAGGAAACTCATTGCTGTGTAGTTGTGAGTTTGTGGTGAAATTAAGTATATGTACTGTATGTAATCATGTGCATTCAGGCACATGCACGTGTGTGCTCCTCCAAGATGTGTCCCTCTCCACTTCCATTTCTCAGCACTCACACTCGGAGATAGCACCAGGCCTGCAGAGCCCACACGCATACACTTCTCTCCTGCTGCTATGGGCAGGAACCTCCAGGAAGGAAGCTGACAGTCCAGAGTTACAATTCCATGACAATTAATACTTTCTCAAGTGGTGTTCTGTATGTGAACAAGTCACACCCTGATATATGTCCTATAAATATAATGTTTTGTGCATTGGGTTTCAACATATTTTATTTAGTCAATAATCCTGTACAGCACTCTCTGATACTAAATAGCTGCAATTTGCATGATGTTGGCAGTAGTTACATTTTTTCTTTTTGTTATACTAGCAAGTTGTATTTATCTCTCATTATTTTTTTCACTTGAGTTACTCTACAACTGCTTAAATAAAGACCACTTGAACTTGTAATGTATCACTGTGATTGTAAATATTACAGTGAGCAGGACACAAGCTAAGAGACAAGAGACCACAGAACTGTCAGGAAGGCCATTGCTGACCTCCGTCTTCCTGTCTGCCACAAGGGAAGAAGCAGACATGCCTCCATGCTCCATTAGTCTGTCCCTACTCTGACACCCACGGTTCCTCCTGAAACACTCGACTTCTATGCCCAGCTCTGTAATTCATTGCAATGGCTCCACGGAACTCACAAATCATACTCACAGTTATCAGGGTTTATAAGAGAAGTTAATAGGTTACCAGAGGTCAAGATCAAATAAGAATAAAGTCATTGGTCCACAGAAACAGCTCTTCTTCAACCAGCAACAATGTCTCTCTCTGGTTTTCAGGCCCTCAGCCACACATGTCCTTCGCCCTGTGCCTCCATGCACCAGCACATGTGCCGATTCCTCTGTTTCACAGTCCCATCATCTTGGCACGGCTCCTCTTGCTCTGTCCCAGAGTCTTCCTGCCACTGCTTCTGATGCCTCTGGTCTCAGCCTCCACTACTTCACACTTCGGTGGGTCCTGGACTTTCTTTCTTTAGTCTGAGTTGACTTTTATACACACCGGGATGGCTTGATGGACTCCTATTTTTGTCTTTGAGAATACCATACCCCCAGGGAAAGAAAAGACGGTGACTTAGTTCACAGACTCTTCTAAGAGCTACATCCCACCGTTATCCTGTAATAGAGAACACTCTCCAAGATGGGATTGTATCCACAGGCATGGAATCCAGAATGATAACACATCACATAAGGAATTAAGGCTAGAACAGCCATATGCATTGTCTTCATCTCAGACTCTAATAAGAATGGTAATCTGTGGATAGATGCAATGGCAATGAGGGGATGACCACTTACGGTATACCTTTACTTCCCCAGGAAGTATCGCTGTACTGAAAGGCAGTGAGCAGTTGGGTCAAGAAATGTGCCATCCACATAGGCTGTACATTGAATTATTTGTAAGTTCTATTATTGTACTGGATTTGCATTTTTTGTTCTGTGTAACTGAGCAACTTAGTTACAGGGACTGTGTGTTTTCATCTTTATAGGCCTCATATCTAGCTATAAAGTTAGAGTTAATAGCACATGCCCACCTAATGTTGTGGAATGAATCAGGTAAGGTGCTATCTAATGAAGGAGGATATCATTGTATGTTCAGTGCATCCGCTCAGTGAAAACATCACTCTGGTTTAACTTTGGTGGCAGGTTCATGGTTTGACCAGCTTCAAAATAGTCACGGTATAGTTGCCCCATTCTATGAAGGGCCACATGAAGGGTGCCCTATTCAATGAGATCAGGATACCAGTCCTACCCATCAAAATGTCGAAGTTCTAGTTTCTGTAACTGTCAGATCAGTAACTCCATGTGTTGTTATATGTGTTTAGTGAAATAAAACATGTATTTAGAATAAGTACACAGAACAGAGGCAGTGGCTACTTCTCAAATGGAGGTGATTGGTTGGTTCTTCTGTGTTTCATGGCTATGGTCTCTTGATTTCCTATCTGTGAACACTGCTATTTTGATTCCAAACACACACACACACACAATACTGGACAAAAATACAGTAATGATATCTGAATGGTATTCATGTTTTATACTTTAAGGTTTTATACTAAACGACTTCAAACATTTCATGAAAATGTTCCATTATCTTTTAATTCTATTTTTTTACCAACTTTGTGAAGATCCCTTGTAAGTGGCTAGAGAGAAATATTATTTATATATTCTTCATCCTTAATATTTTCTATCAGTTTTTTGAGGGAGTAGGGTTTTTAAGCATGCTTTAAATCTTTGTAAGCCTTATCTGCATGCAGCCCTGGTGACACAGTGGTTCAATGTCACCAACCGCGCTCTGGGAGAAAGACTGAGTGTTCTGTTCTCATGAATGGTTACAGTCTCAGAAACAGGGGGCAGTTCTACGCTGCCCTGTAGGGTCATGATGAGTCGGCATCGACTCGATGGCAGTGAGTTCTTGTTTTTCTTCACTTGTCATTCCTACCACTTCTGCAACAAAGGGAGAGTGAGCTAAGACGTGGGGATTAGCGTTAAATCTTTGCATTAGGAAGTGTCATGCACAGGTCTACTGAAACTTCCCTCTGTGATTAAGTTATGCCATAGAGTTGTCCAGATGCATTAAGCACCCCTTTCACATATGTAGCCCCCTCCAAACAGGAGCAGGGTGAGGCTTTCCATTCCTATAAAGAGTTACAACCTAGGACACCCACAGGGACAGTTCTACTTCGTTCGACAGTGTTCCCAGGAGTAGGCATGGCTTCAATTACAGGGCATTTTTTCTTATGCAATAACTTACCGCAGTGGTGCTGAGGTTCACCCAAACCTTTGTGTAATGTTCTATTTTTGTTGTAGTTGTTGTAAATAATAGGTTATTCTCTTTCCTCTTAGCTAAGATAATCTTATCAACAATATTCCCCCAGTTGAAGAGATGGTTTGCTGTTCTTAGAGAATATTAATGATATTGTCCACGTCTAACAAAGAATTCAGCCCCATGTACTCTTAATCTTCTAGTGTTCATCGTTTGCCTTTGCCTGAATTGGGTAGCAGGTTAGTTTAAAATTTGAAATAATGTTCATCACATTGTTTTATAAATTTGAACAGTGTTTTATAAATTCAAACTAATGCTATCACCTTGTTTTATAAAATTATAGGTTTTAACCAGGCATCCTCCACAGCCTCCTCCAAAAACAAAGCCAAACAAAGCTGACGTCTAGGAAATGAAGTTCAGCCCATAACAATGTAAAAGACTAGGCCCGATATTGGGAAATGGAAGGCCAGTGCATCAGTGAGTCAAAAGGCCTGCAAAACCCCAAACCAATTGCTCTTTCTTCTTGGAGAAATCAACGTTTTGGTCTGGGTGTCTTTTCCTTGTTGAGGGTCACATACAACTATTTTTTCTATGTGCCCATTTCTTACATTTTTGACCCTAGAACTTCAGTTGGAGTTTGGCCAACTCCATCACTCCTATATTATGGGGTGCTTAGAGCTCAGAGATGTATTTCTTTCTAGACAAGTACGTCCTTCTATAGAAAGAGGCTTTCCAAATTAAAAACCCATACATCTTTAGAAAGGCAAGATGGTTTGTCTTGCAGAGTCACCAGCTACTCTTTGCACACATCCAGTTGAAAGGGGCCTCCTAGAATGATGCACCAGACGATGCTCATTGGCTTTCTCTTTTGTATTGGTTGGACACCATTGGAACCAATGTTTACTTCTATGAAACTTAATAGCATGATGGGGAAAATATGCACTTTTAGAGTTATGCATGAAGACTTAATGGCTTTATTGTATTTTATGTTATAGGAAAGATAATCTACCTGTCATACTGGAATGATAGTGCAGGGGCAATGTCTGATCTACTAGACTTCATCAAATGCACAGCCAAAGGCCAATCTCTTAAGCGGCGACTATCAGACAAGACTCTGCCCTCCAATTTTGACACCAACCAGTACTTCCACAGTAATCTCTACTTCTCGGCTTAGTTTAATAATTTGCTGCAGGGGCTACACAGAACTCACAGATCATACTTATAACTGTAGGCTGTATTATGAAAGTTGACCAGTTTCAATTCAGGATTAAAAATGTCCAAGGCACAATTCTAAAGCCACTTCTCAACCATACCACAAGAAGACCTCTCTCTGGAATTTTACGCAGCCACAAGGCTTATTGGCTTGCCTTGCTTGGACAATGTTATAAAGCTCTTTTAGTATTTCCAATAAATGCCCAAAGGGCACACCACTCTGCCATAATCCTGAACCCTAAGGCACTTAGCTCTAGCTCTGTGGGACAGCAACCCAAGCACCCTCGTTAAGTGTCTGTGGGCTCCCCTTTCCACAAGATAGCATCCATCCCAAAGACACACAGCTTTAATCACTCAGTGGGCCAGGAAGCCCATAGGTGTCCCCTGGCCTTGATGCTGCTTCTCTGTTGCTGTCATTATTTGGCACTACAACTCTGCCATTTCTCAATGTCATACCTCTGCTTTTGGATTGAGAAAGTTCAGTGCCCAGGGATTTGGGGGCCCAAATGGCATGCTCCACTTCTGGCAGTGAGATCCCCCATTGGACTTCTGCTCCTGAGATAGCTCATGTTATACCAGAAGGATGACAAAATAGACAATTCCCCATGTTAGAGGTCTAATTTTTACAATCACAGTTAACTACTAATTATCACCCACAATTGAATCATATACTCCTATTAGCATCTTCTCCCATCATGAAAAGAGGGACCACACCTAATCTGCATGGACCCAACCAGTCATTTGATGGCAGTTACAAAGATTATGGCTAAATGAGCCATATCAATTAAATCATTGTCTCCTACATACTCAAAGCTATTCTATGTCTTCATGCCAAGTTATTCTATTTGACCCACACGAATGCTCTTTTATGTGGTGAGGAATTTAACCTGCTTAATACGAATCATTTGGGGAATGTGTGTTCTAATATACACATTACCCCCAAAATTGTTAATCTATGGTTTTATGCATTTTCCTTTCAATCTATAATTAAATCACATGAAAACACACTGATTTTACAACATTATAATAAATGCATATTCTAATATATCTGATGCTTCTGGCTCTCTAGAATTCATTATTTAATTGCCAGGCATTATACTATCAGCTCATAGGGTGCTATCTAAATTAATTGTGAACTCTTATATACTTGGATCTAAAAAGAAAATCAGCTGTCTCATCCATAAAGACTCAGAAAATGTGTAGACCAAATTTATGTTAACAACCTCACATCCTCTTGCAGTTAGAGCAAAATATGAATGTTTAGGGAAATGCTTCTTTCAGTTTTTTAAGAGCTTCCTAATTGTGATACTAGTCTATCAGTTGAGTGGGTTGAGAAGTGTTTTATTCAATTGATGGATGATTATATTTCTAAATTAATTTCAAAAAAGTAAAGTCAGTGCAATGTAAGAAGTTTCCTTAAAAAATATTCTTCTGAATATTCACAGTTTTCTCTGGTCTCAAAGGGTTACAGAAGATCTTTGTCTGAGTTAAGAAAGGGGCAAAAGGGGAATTCAAGCAAGCGAAATGATAGGGTCATCCTATCAATTAGTATGGATATCAGTTAGTATGAATGCTGGAGATGATACACAAGAAAATGAGGAAATGTCTGACTAGAGAGTTTACATTTTATGTATATATTTCAAAAGTTCATGGACAAAGTCTGTTATCTTGTCATTCCATTTGCCATGAACTTTGGAATCTCTGTCTCTTTCTGTCGCTCTCTCTCGAGTCCGTTAGTTAGTTCATGAATGGTGGTTGGGTCGTGCAAATGGTCAAGTGTGTTCCCCTACGAGCCATAAAAGTTGATGGTTTGAGCCCACTCAGAAACACCTCAAAGGAGAGACTGACAAAGCTCTTTCTGAGAGGCCCCCCGCCTTGACCATGCTGTAGAGGGAGGCTCTACCCGCACATATGGAGGGGCCGTGAGTTGGAGTCAAGTCGAGAGCTACTGGCTGTGACACATCCCACATACTGTGGATGTGGTTTCAGGAGAGACAAGTCCGTGGAAAAGGACATCGTTCTTGGTGAAGTGGAAGGTCAGGGTAAAAGGAGGAAGACTATCAGGGATTTGGATTGGCACAGTGACTGCAACAATGGGCTCAGGTATGATGATTGTGAGGCTGGAGCTGCACCAGGCGGGGCTCTTGTCTTGTCCTTTAAAGAAGGCCAATCAGAGTTGGAACCCACTCTGTGGTGGCTCACAGCAAAAAATAAGTATCAAATTGACTAGACATGAAGAGAAAAGTTAAATGATAGTTTCTATTTATTGCATATTTTTTTTACGATGCAGGTACCAGAATGAGAGTTTTATATACATATCTCAAGTAACCCTTACTACAGAGCACAGAAAATTTGATTGTTTTTATTTTATAGATAGAAAAAACAGGCTTAGAGTGACGAGGAAACTTGCTCAAAACTGCACACCTAGAGAGTAGTCAAAACAAAATTTGGAAACCTGTTTAAGTAGCATTGATAAAAATATTGAGACTTAGACAGGAAAAAATAATAATAATTTATAAATTATCCAGGGTTCGTGAGGGAGGAAGGGTGGAGGGAAAATGAGGAGCTGTACCAAGGGCTCAAGTAGAAAGAAAATGTTTTGAGAATGATGATGGTAACAAATGTACAAATGTGCTTGACACCATGGATGGATGTATGGATTGTGATAAGAGTTGTACGAGCCCCCCGTAAAGTGATTTTAAAACAAAACAAACAAACATATATATATTGAGGCTTGTCTATAGTGCAATATTAATTTCCATTATACTACAACAATTTTTAAAAATAGGCTCAGGTAGACTGTAACTTAGTCTAAATCACACAGGCAGAAAATGTCAGAGCTGGAATTAGATCCAAGATCATTTCAACCAGAACTTATGCTTTTTCTAAAGTGGTTTATCCCACTGACTGCAGAGTCTTTTGTATTGTACTGAAATGCCTCTCTAGGGAAACAGAGAACTATTTACTTGTCTACAGGTAGAACCACAACTCTGTTTTTAATATCGAAAACAGAACACATATATCTTGATGGCTTTTTATTTGTTCAGAGATTGACAGGCTTGTCCCCAGGATGGAACTTGAAATTGGGGAATTTCCACTTAGACACTTCAGGGTGCCCTGAAACCTGGGGAAGCTCTCCAGTGTAGAACAATTCTATAGGGATTGGATTATAAAATAAGACAGCAACATATGCCACAGCATTAACCATAATAGCTAGCTTGGAACTTTAAAACTTAATGGTTTTTCTCTTTTACTTGGAAAAAAATTGATGAAAATATACATAACAAAACACAAGCCATCATAACAATCTCTACGTTCATTACATTCTTCCAGTTGCCCAACCATGGTTTTCTAAATGATGGTACCACCACTAACAAAATTTCAATACATCTTCAGCAAAAATTGCCCCCCTCCCTTGCCCCATCTCCACCTGGGTAACTACTAATAATTTCTGGTTTCTTTATAGTTTCTTAAGGAGCCCTGGTAGCTTAATGGGTTAAGCATTGGGCAGTGAACCACAAAGTTGGTTCTTTGAACGCACCAATTGCTCTGCTGGAGAAAGATAGGGTCATCTACTTCAGTCAAGATTTACAGCTTTGGAAACTCTGTAAGACAGTTTGACTCTCTTCTACAGGGTTATTATGAGTTAGAATTGACTGGACATCAATGAATCTAATTTACTTTTATATATTTGTTTATTTCATTTAAGTGAAATCACACAGTATTTGTCGTTTTGCAATTGACATTTTCTTTAGCATGTTGTTTTTAAGGTTAATCCAGGCTGAGACATGCATAAGGATTTCCTTTATCTGAACTATTAAGTAATATTCTGTTCTGTGTACAAATTGGATTTTGTTTATTCATTCAACTGTTAATGGACATTTCGATGGTTTTCACTCATTGGCTATTGTGAGAAATGGTGCAGTGGACATTGATGTCCAGGTTTCAGTCTATATTCCTGTGTTCACTTCCTCTAGGTTGGTGTCAACTCAATGGTGAATTATTTTTTAAGGTAGATTCGTATTTACTGAGAGACTAATATATGCAAGACACCTTTCAACATCTTGAGGCTAATCTGCTGAGACAGACAGATACAAATTCTTGCTCTTATAATGTAGTGGGAGATGCCAATAGGCAACGAACACAGTGTTCTAAAGGTTATGATGGGAAAGAAGGCTTTCTGGTAATACATGTGATGCTCCCAGCTTTGGATGACAGGGAAAACGCTCAAAGGAATACCTATGAGAAAACCCAACAGGTAAGTGGAAAAAATGTAGAGCTGGTTGAGGGATCACAGTTGAGGAAACAATATTTCTGGAGTGTCTATAAACAGGAGAAGGAGATGTTCAAATAATAGAAAGTTCACTCCAAGTGGAGGCCAGAGTGCCTAGTGTGAGTGAGGGAATACAGGAGGAGAATGTGGGGGAGCATAGGAAGCCAACTTTGTAGTTTCCCCAAATCCAGGGGGCATAGGGTCAAACTTCTGTTTTGTTTTGTTTGTTTGTATTGCTTATTTGAGATTCAATGCTTTATATTGAATTTGGATATCTACTTCTTCTTCTTTTTAAAATATGGCTGCTATGTTGATCCTCGTACAGTTTCCTTTATCCTGTTCCCACTACCTCTTTTGTAAGCAGAGGTCTGTTAACACCTACTCCTTACTTGTCAGCTATCTCACTATCTGTTTTACATTTATAATAGGAAGGGATGCACTGACCATTTTGTGCATTGTTGTCATCAATCTGTCATTAACAAATACCAAGGTGCAAAGTAAGATAGTTAAGGTTATATATCAACTTCCCCGGGTCATGATTCTCAGAGGTTTGCCAGTTATGTAATAATAAACCTTCGCAGTTATGTGTTGATGTGATTTGACCATTACGTAATGATGTCATCATCCTCCACTTTGTGATCTGATTATGTGGTCATCTTCCATTTTCATGCAACACTGCTTTTCACATAACAGCCTGGTCTTTGGCACCTAACCATGTCAGCCAGTGAGCAGTAACTGTACTTTACTCACAGTGAGGTTGTTCGTTTAATGTATATGATGCCTGCAAAGCCATTTGAGTTCATTGGCTGAGAGATGTGACATGAAAGTATATTGCTTCTCAAAAGCCCTGATTGCTTCCAGTACATTTTCTCTCTTCTGCTTTTGTGGGATTGTAGTAGCATTTTATACCAGGGCTTGTTTTTTCAGAGTATATTGCTCTTCGATCATTAGATACCTGGGAGGAACGTTGGCAGCATTTCTAACATTCCTCTGTGCCCTTCAGACAGACACTCACCCACAGTTGATGGGGACACAGGCCCTGTTTACATTCATGTTAAAACACAGAATCACTTTCTTTACTCTTAAGCTGTTTTCCTGGTCTTTTTTCAGTGTAAAGAAACACTGTTTTCATGTGTTATTTTCGTTTGTTGTTGGGCCAGTACATTCTACAACACCTGCCAGAAATAATTACTGACAGAATTCCTATTGTTTTCAGAGGAAAAATTAATAGTAAAAATCTAGTTCTTTCTCCTGATGAGACATTCTCTAGAACACAGCAAACAGAAAGTGGCACTATCCGAGGTAGAAAATGCATTCAGGTATTGGAGAAAGAGATGATGTTGGTACAGATAAAATCAAAATACCACCTTCACTCGCATCAAGTCGGTTCTGAGTTACAGTGGCCCCGTATGGCAAAGCAAAACTGTCTCTGAGGATTTCCAAGTCTGTAAACCTTCACAGGAGTAGAACACTTCATCTTTCTCGTATGAAACAGCTCGTAATTTCAAACTAATGACCTTATAGTTAGCATCCCAACTTGTCAGCCCCTACAGCCACTAGGGCTTGAAGAACTGAGCTTCTTCACTCCTTCCTTCCAACCTGATTCCTCGTCCCCTCTAGAAAATTCTCTCGAGTCATGCTGCTTGGCTGCCACTCTCTGTTGCCATAGTTGAGTTTTCCAAAAGGATGAATCGCAAAGGACAGACACAGATGGAGGCTTGGGTCTAGACTGACCCGATGACTGTGTGGGGTCTGACTGGTTTAAAAGCTCCGGACTTCATTTTCCTCCTGTTTAAAATTAAGACAATAGCACATAACCTATGAAGGTATTGGAAGAAAGCCAAGAAATAACTTAAAACACATATTTAAAATGTGCCATAGGTAGCTAAAATTAGAATCATGTCCACGGAATGCATTAAGTACCTGAATGTTTATGTACAGTTTATACCATATTTTTATATCAGAATGGCATTTGTATAACAGTGTGTATTTGATAAGGTCCTCCGGTGGCATTATACTCAAGCTCTTGGCTTCTTTCCAGAAGGTCAGTGGTTCAAAGATACTCAGCTACACTGTGAGAAGGTCATGGTCTAGGAAACCCTATGGGGCCATACTACTGTGTTACACAGGGTCACTATGAGTCAAAGCAGTCTCAAGGACACCCAACAACCACGCTTTTATAAAGAACTGTTGTGTGTATTTAATTTTCTTCATTTGAAGAAGTCCTATGAATGAGGCAGAGTAAAACCCAAGTCAGCCCCTGCGTAATATGGAAACCTGCCAAACAAGGAAAACTCAAATATTTTCCACTAAAATTAGCTATAGGAAAGTGGTAGGACTGCACCCTGTCAATTTGTGTGACCCAGAAAAACAAGGCAGCCTGTCAAGTTACAGCTCCCACAAATGCCACTATATTATCATCATGCCTTTAAAGCGGTTTATGCCTACCTCTAAGGGCTCTAATACGTTTGCCATATGTTTGCTTTAATAGGTGGTTAACTAAGCTTTGTTAGTTCACTCTGCAGTGCCTGCGAGGTTGGCTGTGCAGGCACCAGGGTTCATTGTACTCAACCGAGCAGACAAGGCTAGAGAGAACTGCCCCTCCTGTCCCAGGAGTCCCCGCACTGGTAGATAGATGAAAGCGTTCAGGTAGATAGATTCTCTTGTAACACAGAGCAAAACATTCTGAACACTTTTCTCTTGAGATTTCACCAAGTATGGTTTTGATTGTGTTTGTCAGCTTCATCAAGTCCAGGAGATGAGAACATGATTTTGTTCCTGAAACAATCGCATTGCTATCCACCATGTAATATGGGATTTTTGCCACTTGGAAAGAGTCATTTTTCGTCAACATCGGTGCTTACTTTAAGAATTCATTTTTTGGGGGATATTAATTTGCCTCGGACGTTACTTTCCTTCTCGTCCTTATTTCTCTAACTTTCCAACTCCCAAGTTATCATTTCTAAGAACTCCTGTGGTTACTTTTCTATTTCTGTGTTGCAAGATATCAATTTCTGATAGAATGCTTTAGGTGAGTCAATCTCCTCCCGGTCTCAAACCACAGAGTGGATTCCAATAACAGTCACCCTAGAAAACACAGGGGTACTGCCCTTTTGGATTCCCAGGGCTTTAACTCTTGACAAGCGTAGACAACCTCATCCTTCTCTTTATTGCTGCTGGTGAATTTGGACTGCTCACCTGGGGTTAGCAGCTTATTGTGTAGCCCAGGAATCCACAAGAGCTTCTAGAAACTAGGAAGGAAAAATAAAAGTTTTTCTTCAATGTTCTGCTTTAAACAAATGCCACGTGTGTAATGGGTGTTTTTGTCATGTTCGCCCATATTGTATCTTGTAGAACATTTGCAAAATGACTCAGATGTTGTTTTAGACACTCTGTTCTGCCACACACAATGTTCTTTACTTTCTTTCCACTCTATCTTCCCCCTAGGTTCTATAATTCATTGCCAGTGCCATGTAGAACTCATGGATAATATTGATGGTCAAAGAATACATTAAGGTTACAGGTTACAAGGCAGGTGAAAAATGCTTAGGATATGGTTACTCGGTCAGGACATGTTGCGAAGTTCTTTTAAGTCTGCTAATAAATGTCCTATGGAAATACCCCACTGCTATAAGCCTCACCTCTTAAGGCATTCAGCTCAAGATTTCTCTGTATTAAGTACTTAGAGGCACCCCATACCAGTAAACTACAGAAGGCAGTCTATCTCCAGGTGTCAGCAAACCCAGTTCCCCCAATTCAGTGTCCAGAGGCATCCCAACCAGCCTCCTGACCAATAGCACTCAGGTGTACTTGCTCTGTGGACAGTGGAGTCCACTACATTGTTCCATGCTCAAACTCTTGGATCTGCTGTTGCTCCTCTGCTGCCACGGCTGTCTTCTGGATCAAGGACGTTCACTACACAGGGGTCTCAGAATACAAAGGGCGTGTTTCACTCCTGGCTCATGCTGACAGTCAGACTTTCCCCCTCCTGCTTCTCAGAGGGCTCATTTTATACCCAACAGCGTGGCAATCATAATGACTTCTGTTAGCAATTACTCCCAGCTGAATCCTCACAGTATCTTCCCTACCCTTCTTACCCAAACTCATGTAGGAAAAAGTTGTTTGGTGGGAATTTATAGAGACTTTGGCTACAATGGCCATCTTAAATAATCCACTGCCCCC
>NW_022109491.1:52714664-52716501 GCF_000313985.2 Echinops telfairi
CAAGCAGCAGTTTGCTAAGCCCTGGTATCCAGTATCTACAGCCCCTCTCTCCTCCTAGATGCTCGCTTTTGAAGAAAACCCACCTGCACATCTCCAGGGTCTTCTCAGGAAAGGAACAGTCAGTAGGTTTTGTTGTGAAGTGCCCTGTGTTAGTCTATATTTATCATTGTCAATCTAGAGATTGGACATTCTGCTATAGATAACATCTGCATATAGATGTAGATCCAGATATATAATTGTTAGGTGCCATCCAGTCTGCTGTGACTCGTACTGGGCCTGTGTATAAAGAAAAAGACCGCCCAGCTTTGTACTACCCTAGTAATTAGTGTTATGTGTGAGTCCATTGTTGTAGCCATTGTGTCAATCCATCTCATTAAGGGTCTTCCTCTTTTTCACGATCCTTTACTTTACCAAGCATGATGTCCTTGTCCAGGGACTGATCCCTCCAGATAACAAGTCCAAAGTACCGGAGACAGCATCATACCATCTTCGCCTCTAAGCAGTATTCTGGCGGGACTTCTTCCAGACAAATGTACTTCTTCCAAGACAGATTTGTTTGTTCTTGTGGCAATGCATGTTGTTTTCAACCTTCTTCACCAACACTTTAATTCAAATACTTCATCTTCTCCACCCTTTCTTATTCATTTTCCAGCATTCATATGCATATGAGGCAACTGAGAATGCCATGCATTGGGTCAAGTACATCTTAGTCCTCAAAAGTGACATCTTTGCTCTTTAACATTTTAAACAAGTCTTTGGCAGATGATTTGCCCAATGCAGTAGGCTATTTGATTTCTTGACTGCTGATTCCAGGGCATTGGCTGTGGATCCAAGTAAAACACAATCTTTTACAACTTTCCATTTATCATGATATTGTCTATTGATCCAGATGTGAGAATTTGTTGTGATCTCTACTGAAGAGGGTGGTTTTCGATTTTCACCAGCAAGGACTTCCTCGCTTTCAGCAACCAAGGTTATGACATCTGTGTATTGTAGTTTTTAGTGAGCCTTTCACCAATCTTGTAGCCTGATTCTCCTTCATATTAGGTGGTGCTTAGAAGGAGTTTAATGACCATTCCTGAATGAATTGTTGTGAAGACACGCCAGGCATAAAAAGCTCCTCAATGATCCCTTAATCTCAGTTTACCTCTCCTATGCCCCTAACTTTACAGGAAGCATGGTGATTAATAATTAACCTTGCTTTTCTAAAAAAAATATTATTCTGTTATTTTCCTTTTAATTCACTTTCCTCCTTTACTTCTGCATCAATGAGTGAGAGAGATTACCCCGTTCCTAACAAACACACAGAGGTTTTTGTGTTTAGAAAGACCTCTATGGTCTTTTCATCATGTTAAATGTTCCCACATTTCAAAATTCAAGCACTAGCTTTACTGTGAATGGCAGAGCTATTACTGGAAGAAATATGGTTTTCTGTGTGATAGCCTCAACGTGGGGAAAAACATCAATGTTCCAGCTTCACTGCTAACATCCATATTCCTGCGCAGCCAGTTTATGAATGGCATACCACAGATTACACAAGCGCTTGGTGCTTCAGTTCTCCCTCTGGAAGATAGAGACCATCGTGATGATGGTGTTAAGGGTATGTTCAATATATCTTGTTTAAGAATTACCTATCTTAAAACTTAGACCGAAGTCTAGTTTATAAAGATTTATTTTTAAAACAATATAAAGTAAACAAGTATCTTTTAAAAAATCCTTTTATTAGGGGCTTATACAACTTTATCACAATCCTCACGTACATCAATTGTGTAAAGCACATTTGTACATGCATTGCCCTCATCATTCTCAAAACATTTGCTCTCCACTTAAGCCCCTG
>NW_022109491.1:52717907-52721271 GCF_000313985.2 Echinops telfairi
TCACTTGGTAAACAAGTATCTTAAAATGATAGCAGCACATGAACAAGGTACTTCCTTTTTGGAGCTCTGGTACCATCAGCATTCCTTTCTCATCGCCGTGCCTCCATTTCCCTCCCTGTGATATCAGGAGGGGAGGCAGAGAAGACTGAGTAACAGCTAAGATTGTATCCATTCTAATAAGTGAAATCTGAGGTGAGGTTGTCTCCAAGCCAGGAAGACAGATTTGGTGCTTCTGTTTTTATTTTAATTTTTACGTTACTTCTGCCCAGACCTTGAGGTTTCAAATGGAGTATCCAGATTTCACTTCCAATGTCTGGCAGGGCCTACTGTTTCCCTGTAGGTTTTTTGGTTTCTTTTCCTTTCGTGATATGCAAAGTGGATGCCAAGTATGTGAGAATTTTAAGATGCCCCCCAAGGAGGACTTGGGCGGGCCACGCACTGGTTAGGCAGCCCTGGGGCCCACAGGGTCTCCGGGAGAACTGAGGCCCCTTTGGCTATTGGCACTGTGGGGTAGCTAGAGTAACAGGAAAGACATGTGATTCTCAGACCGAGCATATTAGTGAAGGTAGGGCCAAGAGAGGGAGGGTTATATATACCCCAAAACAACTTTGAAGAGATCTGAGCCAGAAGTTCCCAGGAATCCGGAGTGCAGCATGTCCCCAAGAAGTGACTGCCAGCTCTAACATCTGATCTGTTCACTAAAGAAAGCAAACCCAAATTGTCGTCCTCACTAGGCTCCTTTTCCTATCTCAGGAAAAGAGAAACAAACAAAACTCTCATAAATGCAGAATCAGTCTAGTATTAGGTGAGACCTTGTTCAAAGCAACAATGAATTGACAATATTTAAGGAGGAGTCCTAGTGGCACCGTAGGTTAAGCCCCGGCCCTCTCATGGAAAGGTCAGTGGTTCACGGCCACCAGCCACACAGCAGTAGAGAGATGGACAGAATGGAAACCCTATGGAACAGGGACACTTTGTTCTGTAGGGTCATTCGATACCTGAATTTTCTTCAATGGCAGTAGGGTTTGGGAAAGTAGCTAAGGATAGAGTTGTCCTGGTTATTTGTTTTCCCTGAGGCATGGAACTTTCAACTTTCTTCTCATGCCTACTAAATCATTATCATGCTGTTGAAAAATACAACTACCTGTGAATTCCATCGTATAGAGCCAGACTTTCCTTCTAAAATAATTTGTTTTTTAGTTCCTTCCATCCACCCTCCCTTTTTTCAGAAATAAAAGGATTTTTGTCATTCCACACTGACACTGGTGTGTTTGGCCTTTCAAAATTGGATGCTGTTCAAATGGTGGGGACCAGGGCCAACAGGCTGTGCCAGACTCTTCTCCTCTTTACCCTCAGTGCCAAGACCCAGCCTGTGCCAGCTAAGGCCTAGGGACCCCGGGGCGAGCCTGCAGAATACATCACTGTTTGAGGCTTGTCCATGCCAACATTAAGAAGAGGAGGGGTAAACCGTGGGCTAATGATCAACCATCTGAAATTCTCAGTCACCATTGAAGGAGTTTCTGAAATCATTTTCGGCTAATACCTGGCACAAGTAGAATGGCCAATGCCCTGGATTTATTCGGTCCTGAACACGTATTTTCCAGAAGTTGTCCCAAGATGTTGAGTTAGATTTATTCTCCTGAAGAAAGAACACAAAGAAAAACGGAGCTTAGAAAGGAATAAAGTATTAAAAAAGAAAGGTTAGAACACATGGGGTCGTCAGGGCTCAATAAATGTGTACTAGGTGGGTGAATGAATGAATAACATATATCATAACAAGATGGTCACTGATACCAGAATGGGACCAATTTTGACTTATTGCTGTAACAAAGTAGAAGACACAGCCACGTGCCTTCATGAAAGAAAGCACACGGAGGAGTCAACACTTGGATTCCAATCTCTTACTGTCTAGTATGAATTGTGGGAAAGTGATGCAATAGGACTCACTTTCGCGTCTGTAAGATTATGAAGTTGAACAAGAGGATTGTTAACCATGAATCTTATGACTGTCAAGTCAATTCTAACTCAGAGTGACTTTCTAGGGCAGACTAGAAATGCCCCGGAGACTTTCTATGCCTACATTTATAGAAGCAGACTACTCCATCTTTCTTCCATTGAGTAGTTTGTGGGTTTGTGCAGGCAATTGTTCAGCTAACAGCTGAGCATCGAACTACTATATTGTAAGGACTTTGACATGATCTCTCTCCCTCTCTTTTCTCTCATTTTCTGTTATGAACTACCTGAAGGCTTACAGAGCAGCCTTCTGTTTTTCATTCAACAATTTACACGGTTTTTGTTTGTTTGTTTGTTTGTTTTAACTAATCCACAAGAGACAGAAGTGAAGAACTTGAAAGGAACTTCCAGACACGTAGACCAAGGGATGGAACTCCTTGCACTATGACCCAGTCCTGGAAGCACAGGGGTCCAGGAGCAGAGATGACTGGGCATCCAGAAGTGGACCTACTGCAACCAGAGGGGCAGCTCCACCAGCAATTAGTGTAGTGTAGTGCAGTTCGTATCCTTTGAAAATATGACTTTGATTTCAAGTCATGATGCATGTTAGAGTCACGCCTCTGGAATACCTTATCTCAGAGTTCATTCATTCATTCATTCATTCATCTAGCTAGCCAGCCATCATCTATCTATCTATCATCTATCTATCTATCTATCTATCTATCTATCTATCTATCTATCATCTATCATCTATCTATCATCTTAAGTCTTTTCACCGGCTCCAGAATGCATTGTCCCCTATTTAGGACTAACTTCACCTTTCACACTTTTGAAATTGGAGATCATGGAGATGGGAATTAAAACCTATTGAAGCAGATTTCTAAGCAAAGTTTTAGCCACCATTTTGGTTAAAAATAAAATTATACCATAGATTGCTAGAGGAATAACCAAACCTAACTTGGAAGAAGTGCAGCTAGAACATTCCTTAGAAGCAAGGATGGTGTGAGACTTTGTCTCAAACGCTTTGAACGTGGTGTCAGGCGGGACCAGCTCTTGAAGAAGGAAAGTAGAGTCAGCACAAAGAGGAATGCCCGCAATGAGATGGGTTTCTACAGTGGCTGTACAAACAGGCTCAAGGAGAGTGGTGATGGTGAGGATGATGCAGGCCTGGGCCGTGCTTTGTTCTGTTGCACGAAAGATCAGAGTCGATCACTGCCTTGATGGCGGCCAACAATGACAGCACAATTGGGTTTTGTCTACTTGTTGTTGGACAGAGGTGTGTTTTAATTAGATCCTATCAGCTTGCAAAGTTTTAATTATTAAATATTCAGAGATTTTTCTTTTTCTTAACTCATTTTATTGGGGGCTCAAACAACTCTGATCACAATCCATACGTACATCTATTGTGTCA
>NW_022109491.1:52722020-52761082 GCF_000313985.2 Echinops telfairi
GATTACATGGAACTGTGTGTGACCTCCTCCCTGGGGGACAGACAACCGAAAAGTGGATGAAGGGATACGTCGGACAGGGCAAGATATGACACATAGTAGTGGGAGCGGGGAGGAAACATTTAGGAACTAGAGGAAAGTTGTATTTCTCATCATTGTTACATCGCACCCTGACTGGCTCATCACCTCCAGGGGCATTATTTTGATGGAAGGCTTTTAGATGAAGTTTTCTCAGGCTGTTGCTGCTTAAACTTAGCCAACATTCTTAAGACACTCTCACCATAAACAGATCTTATCATTTTTTGGCAGAAAGTTGTCAAGCAAAATGTGTTGAGCATCCCTGCAATAGCTGCTTTGCTGTTGTCTGGTCTACCACTGCTTTGACGGAACTATTTTCACTTCTGGGCATTGGTTTGTGATCGTGTTTTGTCTTCAGGATTTTGTCATCTTTCATCTCCTGTAACAATTATTCAATTAAAGCTCAAGGATCTTGATCTCATTTGTGTAAAATTTTCATGGGAAGCCCTGCTTTTTGTCTGCAGCTGATCGAGGCACAATATTTCTGAGACTTATTGAGTGGAAAGTTTGTTCAACCTAAATTTTTCATTCAAAATTTTGCAAGCTCAAACAACTGAGATGTCAATGGTATTGACTTTTTTTCCCTGTTAATTGTTGGTCCTCTTCAATTAAAACACATAGAGATTGATCGTTTTATCAAAACTTGATGTGGATAGTCTACCACTGAGGGCTTCATCTTTTAAAAGAAATCATTTTATTGGTGGAAGACTTCATCTTTAAGATCATCTCATTTTTTCTTAAAAGGAGCTATCAATTTGTAAAGTGCTGATCACTCTGAGTCCTTGTCCCCATATCATAAATCATCAATGACTTCACTATTCTTCTACCCATCTTCATTATATGTTTCCTACCCATTTTCTGTCAGTCTTTATTTTAAATTTGACATTTATCGCTAGTTCAATTTTAATAGAATTCATGCTGCTCTGAGAGAGGTTCTTTCAAACTGATGTGTTTTTCTTCTTGATGTGTAAACTTGGTCCTGTTCAGACAGGTTATTACAAGTTAAAATTAATGCCATTGAGCCCATTTCAATTCATAGGGGCCCTATTGGTAAGAAAGGATTGCTGCTGTGGGCATTGGAGACTGTAAATCTTTATGGAAGTAGAAAACCTCGTCTGCCTTCAGTAGAGTGGCTAGTGATTTCAAACTGCTAATCTTGCAGTTAGGAGCTCATGGAGTAACACACTGCATCAGCAGAGTTTCCTATTACAAGTTAGTGCTAGTTTATTTTGATACAAAATAAATTTTAAATCCATGCTTAATTTTTTTCATTGTATACATTTTCATGAATTTTTGAAGTCCCTTATAAATTCATCCACTATGAAAAACAAAACAGAATCAAATCAAGCCAAGCAAAATATGTCCATATGGAATACATAGCATACCTGCCTTGTTTGACTATTACGAAAGGAATGGACTGGTTGATCCTTTGACGCCAGTCCACAGTTAGTGAGTTCTCACAAACAGTTAATTCTCCATATTCTAAGGAGTCCCAGAGTCCATCACAAATGGGAGATTTTAATCATTTCTATTGCTTTGCTATTCCAGAATAGCACTCATTCATTTGTCAATTTGATGTACTCTGATGGCTTGCATTTTGCTGTGATGCTGCATGTTTTGAAAACTGAATTGTGAATATTAGCAGGGTAACCCATGATGAGCAGGTTTCAATGAAGCTTTCAGACTAAATCAGACCTGGAAGAAAGAATAGGTGATCCTCTACTAAGAGATAGACATTACAAACTATATGATACAAGTAGAACATTGTCTGATAGTTCTGCTGCACACAGGGCAGCTATGAGTCAGAGCCAACTCAAGAGCACCTAGCAAAAAGCTACAGGACAAGGTGCCAGCCCCAACTGCGTAGACAACCACCTCCCCGGTCCCTGCAGAAGGCACTTCAGAGGACAGCACTGAAGATACAGCTCAGGGAGAGGGACATGTCTGATCAGAGCACACAGGAGCAAATGAAGGGAGAGGAAGAGAGAGTGGAACACATCCTGGCCCACCAAGTCCTGAGGATGATAATCCCATTCAGAGCAGCCAAAGCACAGAGAGAACCATAGGGCTGACCCTACTATAAGACTCAATATCCCTCACTGACCCATAGTGCTACAGGGGAAAACACTAGAGACAGTGCGGGAATTGTGGCTGATCTGACCCCACTATACCGAGGCAAAACACTAAGGGCATGCAACAGAATACTAATGGGAACAGAGCAAGGAAGTCCCCAGGGAATACCAAAAATAGACTTTGGGTCCTGGGCATGGCACCCCATCAGACTTGACTGGAAACCACTCTTAAAGGTCAACAAACAGACCTTGAACTATTTACAGGCTTTTCTTTTTATTTGTTGTTGGTTTGTAGTTGTTGCTATTGTTGCTTTGTTGCTTTGTTTTGCTGTCTTGTTTTTTGTGCATATTATTATCTCTGCAGGTCTATCTAGATAAGATAGGCAGGATACATAATCTGGAGAAGAAAAATCAGGACTGACATTTCTGGGGGGACATAGGAGAGGAGGAGGTGGGGGAAAGGAAGTAGGTGTTAACCACCCCAAGGACAAGGGAACAACAAGTGATATAAAATTGATGGCAAGCAGGGTGTAGGAGGCCTCATAGGGCTTGCTGGAGGGCAATGTAACAGAGAGGAATGACTGAAACCCAAATGAAGGCTGAACATGATAGTGGGACGAGGAAAGTTAAAGGAAATAGAGGAAAGAACTAGGAGGCAAAGGACATTTATAGAAGTCTAAATAAAGGCATGTACATATGTAAATATATGGGGAAGTAGATCTATGTGTATATATTTAAAGGGTTAGTATTAAGGTAGCCAATGGACATTGAGCCTCTACTCAAGTACTCCCTCAATGTGAGAACACTTTGTTTTATTAAACTGGCATTCCAAGATGCTCACCTTCCCGACATGATCACTGAAGACAAAGCAGGTATATAAGTAAATGTGGTGAAGGAAGCTGATGGTGCCCAGCTATCAAAAGAGATAGCACCTGGGGTCTTAAAGGCCTGAACATAAACAAGTGGCCATCTAGCTGAGAAGCAACAAAACCCACATGGAAGAAGCATACCAGCCTGTGTGATCACAAGGTGTCAATAGGATCAGGTATAAAGCATCAAAGAACAAAAAATTATATCATTGTGAATGAGGGGGAGTGCAGAGTGGAGACCCAAAGCCTGTCTTTAGCCTTACAGAAGGGTCTTGGGGAGGAGATGAGCCAGTCAGGGTGCAGTGTAGCACCGATGAAACACAACTTTTCTCTAGTTCTTTAATGCATCCTCCCCACTACTATCATGATCTCAATTCTACCTTACAAATCTGGCTAGACCAAAGTATGTATACTGGTAGAGACCATAGATGGAAACATAGGGAATCCAGGACAGATAAACCCCTCAGGACCAATAATGAGAGAAGAGCTAACAGGAGGGGAAGGGGAAGGTAATAGAAAAAGGGGGAACCGATCACAATGATCTACATATAACCCCCTCCCTGGGGAACAGACAACAGAAAAGTGGGTGAAGGGAAACATCGGACAGTGTAAGACATTTTAAAATAATAATAATTTATAAATTATCAAGGGTTTGTGAGGGAGAGAGGGTGGGGGAAGGAGGGGGAAAAAATGAGGATCTGATACCAAGGGCTCAAATAGAAAGAAAATGTTTTGAGAATGATGATGGCAACAAATGTATAAATGTGCTTGACACAATGGGTGGATGTATGGATTGTGATAATTGTTGTATGAGCCTCCAATAAAATGATAAATTTAAAAAAAAACTACAGGACAATATTGATTATAATATTAATAAAATAGATAGTATTATTTATAATATAGACTATTATTCATAAAGATGATTACATGGTACAAAAAGAATAAGACACTATAACAAAGCATAAGTTGGAGTTATAGTAAACAAAGGAATTTTAATACAAATTTTCAAAATGGTTAGCTAAAGTATATCATGCCAATTGACTTGGTGTTTCTTAGACAACAACTCTTTACCTCAAAGTGTTTGCTTATGTCTTGGAAGTTTTCATAATTGTGCCCCCACTATGCACCACAACTTTCACACATGTATTTGCAACAAAGCTTAATACACAGATACACATATCCTCGATCAAATCTATAGATATATTTATGGGTTTATTACCACTCTTCTCACACATTCAGCCTGAATGTCTATTCATCAATTATTCATCAATCACCACTAATGCAGGATTATGTATGTGATGGCATTTGCTGCTAGGGCTTTTCACTCCTGAAAATCTAGTGCTTCCTTCTAAAGACCCCTTTAACCAATGAAAATGTTATTTTAGAGTCTTGAATTAGGGTTTTATTTTAATACAACCAAAAAGCCAAACTCAGTGCCATCGAGTCTATGTGGACTCACCGTGACCCTCCCTTGGGCTTCTGAGGCTATCATTGTTCACAGGGATACAGAGCCTCATCTGCCTCCTACACAGGGGCTGGGGGTTTCAAATCGCTGACCTCGTGGATCACAGGCACTAAGGGTAACCATGACACCACCGGGGTCTTTTATTTTAAAATAAATATTTAATAATACTAGTATAATAATATTGATGGCAATATAAGTACTATAAGGGAGAGCCATTGAGTAATAATTATATATGGGGTCATTGTACACTTTGTTAGAACAGTTTGGTTAAATGTTTTTCAATAAATTAGTAAAGCAAAATTTATCTGCAGACAATAGTTTTAAATGTCTATGATTAACTTACAATGAAAACTCTTAAAAGGGAAATAATTGTCATGAATTAATTATCAAATACTGTGAAGTCTGTCTTAGTACATAACTCTGTGCCATCAAGTCAATGCTGAATCATAGCAAACCCCTATAGGCTTTCTCTGACTGTAAGTGTTTACAGGAATAGAAAGCCCAGTTTTCTCCCTTAGAGGTGCTGGTAGCTTTGAACTGCCAACCATGCAGATCCCAGCCAAATGCATAACTACCCAATCTCAATTATAGTTTAAGGAAAACATTTATTAACTGGTAAATGGGACAAAGACACGAGAAAGACAAAGATACATCATCCATTGAGAGGGACCGTTAGCAAGGGGCCAAAATGGCATCTAAGAAATTCAGTCAGGATGCTATTTGAGTAAGGCATGGGGCAGAGGAAACTGCTACAAATTCATAATAGATGGAAGATAAATACATCCCAGTTATGAGCTGGACTACACAAATAGGAACAGAATCATGATTGGGACATGTTTTATGTTAGATAGAAGAGTTTACAAGATTGGACCAAGGCCTTTGGACTAAGGCAGCCAGGACACAACTGACTGGGCATGACTCATAGCTATGCACGCCCAGGTCTGTCCATCAAGGACACACCCAAGGGAGCCCCTAAGAGAGACTGCCTCTCCCTGGCCTGGCTGGAGAGGGGTGGAGGTAATTTACTTTCCAGTGTACTCTGCCTGAGGGCAAGGTTGTTCCCATGGCTAGTTAATGATCAGAAGGAATCCAGTGGAGGCTTACTCTCCATAGTTGTTGTGCAGTTAGATTTTGGATTTTCCCTGTCATCCATAGTCTTCTGCAAATGAGATCCTTAGAATTTAAGTTCTAATGCAAGTCAAATGAAGTTAATTTAAAAGAAGCTTTAATTAAAAATGTTTTAAGTATAAAATTCTTACTTTTAAAAAGCGCATAATCCTAAATTTCCAGGTTATGTTGATAATATATTAAGGCTACAAAGGCCCTAGGTATCTGAGTAGTAGTCAAATTCTATGGGTAAATGGTGTTAATTACCCAGTCAAGTCTATTTGCCTCGATGTTAGATTTAAAGGAAAAGAAGTTGCAACCTAGTTAATAATTGAAATAATAATACTATAACATAGTTTTGGCACTTATTTTCCAAAATCATGCAAATGTTATTGACACATAAATTATAGATTTAAAGAAAGTTTGGCACATCTCTTGATTTGATAACGGAGACAGCCTGCTGTTTGTCAATCAAAAATACTGGAAATCTAACATAATTTAATGTTTAGTTTGTTGGAAACCCAAAATGCAACAGTCCCCTCCCTTACAGTAAAAATTCCATTCCAGCTTAGTCAGTTTGGGTGGTGTTGTAACTCAGGAAGATGGTAATCGAGACCATGAAGATAGGTAGCAGGGCACAAGGCATGCCCCATTTAGGTAAGCAATGGAATTTGGTGCTTGGGAGATGGTGGTCTGGAAATCCCTGAAGAAAAGTGTGTTTAGATAATTGTTTCTTCTGATTATGGCAAAGCCTGCTTTTTGTCACATAGTTTGGGGTATATACCTTGCTTGATTTTCAAAGTAGTTTGGAGGTAGCAAACCCCACTACTTCCTTTTGTCTCCTTTTGTCCTTTTGCAGAATAAACTCAAGAGTTCTTTTTTTTTTTTGAAATCAGCCTGGTCTCTGTCTTCAGTTAAAACAATGATAGGCAATCCTGGACCCTTGTTACTGGCAACAGTTTGAAGATGTATGCATGTGTGCTGTAATGCCTTAAAGGAGTCCTGGCAGCACAGTATTTATGTGTTGATCTGCTAACTGCAAGATCAGCAGTTCAAAACCACCAGACATTCTGCATGAGAAAGATGGGGCTTTCTACTCCCATAAAGAGTTTTCATCTTGGAAACTCACAGGAGTAGTTCCACCCTGTCCTAATGAGTCGTTATGGGTAGACATTGATTCGATGGCAGTGAGTTTGATTTGTATAATATAATAAACCTTTTTAGTAATTTTTTCTTGATAAAGCATAAACTATTTTTCAATGTTTGCTTTCTATGAAGTTTTTAAAGAGTTTATTATAGATTACTAAAGAACAATGCTTTCAGTTATTAAAGATTTGAAAGATAATAACTTTAACTTTTTCTAAAGCCATGAAACTTGATTACTGACTCAGAAATTTATTCTATTGAACCTTTGCTTTGAGTCAGATTGCATAAAGAATAAAATTAACTTTTCAACCTAGTAATTAAATAAAATTTTGTTATCTTAACAGCAACTCCTTACAACCATGCAACTCAGCTGTTTGACATTAAGATGGCTTGTTTTGTTTTTTTTTAAATCCTTACAAATTAAATTATTACCCCCTTAGCCCTAACAAACAAAATCCTTTATTTAATCAAATTGTCTGTAATAAATTTTTTAAATATCTTGTATATGTCATGCATTTTCCATAGTACAATTCTTTAAATGGTAAAAAGGAACACACTCATTGCCACACCTAAACACACACACACACACACATATTCTTTGTCTTTGACACACAAAAGTAAGAGCTTATAAATTTTCATTATAATGTAAATCAATTTAATATCTTTAACCTTAGGCCTCAGTGGGTGAAGGGTGTGGAGGCCTGATCTTGTCTATTTTCCTTTTAGAGAATTATTGTTAAAGAGAAGAATTTATAATCTCAACTCATTCACATTTATCTAGGTTAAACAGGTATTTTTGAAAGACAAAAGATATTTTAATTGTATAGGCTACACTTCAGAACTAACCTCTTTCCTTTTTCTTATTCTTTTGATAAATCCCTTAAGTTTTTCTTTCTTAATCCTCCATTCAATTTTATTCTAACATTCCTCCAATTTCCTTTATGTCTACCCAAATTTTCTTTTCCCCTATAATTCTGGGAGAGTCTCTTTTTTTCCCTTAACAAAACATATTCTAGTTAATGACTAGCTTGGGTCATTCATAAAAGTTTTTGTTTTTAAGATTTTCTTCTAAGGCTATCATTAATACCAAAACTATTAATGGAATAAATCTATTCTTTGCATTCCTATGATTATTTTATTATAGGGGGTGCTATTGAGTTGTCTCTGATCCACATCCAAGCAGGAGTGTTATACTGTAGTTCCAATTAGAATCTATCTCTGTAACAGCTGTAAGACCCATGGGGTATGCCTTAGAGTTCTGTATATGCATTCCCTCGGTGAACCTTCTGTAACATGTAGTCTTTCCCCACATGAGAAAATACTCTTACAAATAATTGTGATATCCTACCACCTTAATTCAAAGCCCAGTGTAAGGTGTCTAAATATTTTAATATACATGTTGAGATTCTCCAGCTCAGATTTGATTCTACTTAGATCTTGTATGGTGAAGGGAACATGGACCCGGACTAGTTACAAGGCCCACTAATTTCCTAAAGGGAACATCACATAGAAAGATTCAGAGACTCTTACTAGAGGGTGTGCACAAGGGGAACTGAACTTGGTGTGAGAAATGGGGTGTTGCTGGATCTTGAATGTTCTTTGTTTGTGTATCCCTCACCTAGAGGTTCTGCATTGTTTCATTTTCCCTGGCTGTCAAATATTTAGAGCTCTCTGCTTATTCCCACTAGCATGGCTGGGTCAAGCTTATAAGTTTTACAAGAGTTGACATTTTCTCTTTGACAAAATAAGCCTTATTCTAAGATGATCTTAGAGATGAGACTTCTATTTCGGGGTCCAGATGTCTCTATCCCCTAGTTTATATTGTGGCCAGGCTGTATTACCAAAAAAGACTAGATGCCTTTTTTCCCAGGGTTGGGAATCAAACTTGTCCCAATTCTGGATAATGCATCCCAAGAGTGAATCTCAGTTTAGAGGTTTGCTTGCCCACCTGGAAGTTATAAAAGAAGAGAATGGGAAAGATCAGGAATCCGTGTTTCTCCTTCTCCAGCTCCTGAACGGAACACGTGGAGGTTCTGTGTGGGTGCTCCAGTGAGTACCCCTGAGGTTTGCAGAATGGACTGGCCTTACCCATGTAGCCTATTTAGCCTAAAGCACCCCCGCTGATGGAGTGAGTGCCTTCTTTACTTCTGTTAGAGGGAAATACAAGCCATAGGCTCTTATTAGAAAGGAAAACTAAGTTACAAGCTGGCTGCCTCTATCTGGTTCTTCTTTGCAGGGGAAGATGCACAAATTTTGTTTCCAAGGAATATATAAAAACTCAAAGGAAAGGATTGGGTTAAAAGGAGTTTGGAAAGTGTACAGGCAACATGCACACTGCGAGGGCCCTCAAACTGATCCTGTACTAGCTCCAACAGAGATTGACCTCAGGGACTCTTTGGGGCTATAGCATTGGTAACGTGGGGTGAGTGCAGATCATAGTTGGCCTTCACCTCAAAATAGACAGGTACCTGAGAGTAGGTATATTTCACACTGCCTTCATGTTGCCCACCCTGCAATCTGTGCCATGGACTCTGTCAAGACCATCTCTACATGGGGCTCAAGTGGGGAACCAAGGGCTCTGTTCCAGTGAGCAGAGCAAAGTCCTTGTATTTGAGAGGCTCGGGTTAAATGTGGGCTGAATCACTGCCAGGGACTTTCGTGGATGGCAGGCTTTGTAGCAGGTTGGGCCACTGTCTAATTTGGTCTGGTCTCTCTATCCTGGGGTAGTGGCAGCTGGCCATTCCTAGTGTTCCCAAGAATGGACTGGGCTGTCTGCCTGACAAGTGCACCTGTGAGGGGCTTTGGACTTGGGGTACAGTAGGGCCATATGCACAGTTGGGGAACCAGGATCCTTTTTCTGACTGTAGTTTGGGGCCCTTGGGCCCATGGACGTTAGACAGAAATGCAAACTTGGTTGGTTGGCCTGAGAGGGAACCCTGACCCCAAGCCCCCACTGTCTTGTTGGTCATGTGACCATCCTGATCCCAGGCTCCTAGCCCCCAGGTGTCCTCTCTGGTAATGCCTGTGTATGCAGTGGGGCCCTGGCTGAGTGCACTGGGTAGTGTGGTTGGTGTACCCCTACTGGCCACTGGTAGGTGCACTGGGGTCCCAGGCTTGTTCTAATCTATGGTTCTTGGTCTTCTTGGCAGAAAGAATTCCTCCAGGAAACACAGCTTGCAGAAAGCATAGGAGAGTTTTATTGAAAGCGAAACTACAGAAATTCATCAAGGCAGAGGCAAGTTGTAGGCACTTGATCAAGATCCCATCATGAGTCCTTTTACAGTGAATTCCCTACTTGAATCCCTGTAGTGCTGCTGCTTTCTCAGCCTGCATCAACTTCTTTGGGGTTGTTTTGCTGGTCAACTTCTCACTCCAAGTAGGTTTCCTTCCTTCACAACCCCTGAACTCCAAAACTGTCTAACTACCTGACAATTTGGCTGACTAGAGATCTAGCCTTTTATTTATATACTTTTTTTTTTCTAATTGGAAATTACCCTCCTCCTTTGTACAACGATGGACTTTAAAAGGAGAGAAGTAGTAGGAACATGGTGATGGCTTTAGCTCCTAGCTTTATTTTGTTAATTAGGATAAAATTTAACAGATTATCTAAGTGGTCACTGAATATCAAACTGTCAGACAGAATAAACCATGCACAGAAAAACATTCAAACGTGAGATTGCTTTTGGTTTCTCAGAGACAATTCCTGGAAAGAATTGCAACAACATTGGGACAGTGTGTTTTGTTCACCTTGGTATTTGCCTTGAGACTGGCATGCAGCCTAAGTTTTGGTTCCATCTCTTGTACCAGTTTATCCTTAGCTGACTGCCTGTCGGGTGGTGATCAAATGCTCTACATGCTTTTATCTGCTCAAGCCCAGGCCCACGATTTTGTGGTTACCGAGACTCAGAGTTTCCTAGACAGTGATCAAGGTACAAACCTGAATCAAGGTCTTGGCAGTAGATCCAAATTCACATGCGAACAAAAAGGAGATAAACAGCCATCTCGGTAACAAGTTCCATAATAAAAACTTAGGGAGGAAAATAAAAACAAAAACAATCCTTGGGCCTTAGACATATTTACCTTGCTGCAACTCTCAAATCTACTATGGAAACAGAGGACCCCCTAAATGACCCAGTCTGGTACCATTAACCCAAACCCTTCCTATCCTGAAGGCTGTATTCCATTCATCTTGTCCCCTGTTGAGCGTCACTTAATATGTTGAAGCAGCACGATGACACTTTTAGAAGTAAAAACAAGGGCTTGAATTTTTTAGTGGAAAAAAGATTCACAAAACGAGAGATATTTTAATGTTCTGGTCGGATGTCACAATTGTCAACTTTGCAGATAGAAGAATAGTGAGGTTTTTATTAGGATTCAGACACCACGGGCGAATATAGGGAAAGGACATCAACCTATAAATAAGTAAGCTACAAGAAGCTGCCAAGTCAAAACTTTTTAAAACATTCATCTTTAACCTGATCTAGATCTTACTCTGTAACTCCCTGGAACATAGTTGACTAAGACATTCTTGTTGACATCAGCAAGCCAATTCCTTAGCATGCTTCACAACAATGAACTCATGTTTTCTGCATGTCTGCCACCTTCTCTTAAGAAACTGGGCTATACCTTTACAGATTAACGGAGAGTTCAGCAGGCATGGAGCAAAGGTTTCCATGAATAATAAATAAAATCTGAGTTGAGGGATTCAGTAAATTCGATTACGTATGACTTGGTTAACTGGATTTTAGCTCATCGAGGTTACAGAATTATGAGATAATGGCAGGGTTTCATGCTTACTTACTATTATCAGTTGTATTTTCTCACCTCATGTTGACCAAAGTATGTTCTCCCTAGAACAAGATGCATAAATATTCTTGACAAATATTTTTTAACAATCAACTCTTAGCACAAGCTAAAAAAAGTCCCCTCCCTTACTTCTTCTGTATTATGAACACTTAAATTTTGACAAGAATTTGGATTGCTTCTTCAAAGTAGCAATGAAGATTGCATGCCTACGTATAGTTTCATTTAAAAATAAAGTTTTTGCTTAGATCTGAGCCAGCTATTTTTTTATGCATGCCAATCACCTCGTGTTTGGGGGTCCAATACACATCTAGATACAATGATCACTTGTTCTCAAATTTACTATTCACCGTTCACAGAAACTTAACTGCCTCCAATATGTTATGTCTGTCTTTTCTCCTTCTTCAAGTTCTCCATAATAGCCAGAAGACATTTTATACAAGTGGTGGGGTTATACAATATTTTTCCTTTTGTTACTGTCTTATTTATCTCAGAATAATGTTTTCAAGATTCATTCATGTTATATCATGCATGGTTAGTCTGTTCATTTTTATCACTAAATACTATTCTATTTTATGCATGCACTATAATCTGTCTATCTACTCAGCCACTAGTGGACTTTGGTATCATTTCTACCTTTTAGCTGTGGATATTTTTGCAATGGACATTTATGCAGTTTCCATTTAATATACATTTTATTGCTCTAGGGTAAATATGTAGGTCTGAAATCAGTAAGCCATATGATAATTAAATGCTAACAAGTGGAGGACCTCCCAAACTATTTTCCATAGTGGCTGCATCATTTACAGTCTGGTCAGCAAGGTACAAGGATTCTATCACAGCCATTGTGCTTGGTTTTCTTTTTATCGTTATTTGCCTTTACATTTCAATCAGAGTCATCCTGGTGACTATGAAGTGGTACTTATTCTTTTTAATTTCCACTTATGTAATTACCAGTAGTGTTGAACATGTGTTCACATACTTGTCCATTTCTTTGGAGATATGTAATTTGAGACAATTACCCATTTATTAATCGGGTCATTTGCTTTTTTGTTGTGGAGTTGTAAGAGTTCTCTGTATATTCCAGAGGTTGGCTGATAATTTAGAGCAAGTTTATCCCATTGTGCAGGTTG
This sequence comes from Echinops telfairi, assembly GCF_000313985.2. Lineage (NCBI taxonomy): Eukaryota > Metazoa > Chordata > Mammalia > Afrosoricida > Tenrecidae > Echinops > Echinops telfairi. Next base: position 52,734,691 of record NW_022109491.1, read on the forward strand.
TCTTTTTCATTAAAAATAATAATGCCCTTTGATGAATAAACCAAAAAACCAAACGTAACTGTCATTAAGTTGATGCCGACTCACAGCAACCCTACAGGACAGGGTAGAATTGTTTCTGTGCGTTCCCGAGATGGTTAACACTTTATGGGAGAAGAAAATTGTCTTTTTCCTACAGAGTGGCTGTTAGTGTCTAATTGCTGACTTTGTGGATGGCAGCCGAGGTCATAACCCCTACGCTACCAGGGCTCACTGCTTTGATGAACAGAAGCTTAAATTGTTCATGTCCAGGTTATCTTTGACTCCTCCTCTTGTAATGTTCACTCTTTTGGGATTCTAATAGTCTATTGCTAAGTCCACGGTCATGAAATGTACTCCCACATTTCATTCTAAGACCTTAAAAGTTTTAGCTTTCATATTTAGGTTGTTACTTCCTTTGCAATTAGTTTTTATCTGTGGAGTGAAATAGGAGTCGAACTCAATTTATTTTCATGAATTTGTCAATTATTCTTCCTTCAATAGTCTTATAAAAAATCAATTAACCATAAATGTATAGGTAGTCCAATACAACACACTGTTAGTTATTATAGCTTTTTAGTAATTTATGAAATAAGAAACTGAATCTTACAAATATCTTTCTTTTCTTTCCCCCAAAATTGTTTTGCTATTTGAGTGCCTTACAATTCCATATGAATTTAGCATTTCCATTTATACAATGAAGGCCATTAGAATTTTGATAGATATTGTACTAGCCTGTAGATTGCTCTGAGGACACTTTACCATATAAGTTGTTTTAATAATATTAATTTTATTTTGACAATATTAATTTAACAATATTAGTGCTTTGTTTTAAAAAAAAAATCAATGAAAATAGTCTTTTTCCCAAGGCACCTCTGAGTGGACTTGAACTATGTTTAGCTCTGAATGTGGGCTAACAGTTTAAGGGCTCCTCCAGTCAGTTAGGCCTATTTAAACTATGTGTTGTAATATTCAATGTTCACATTTTTCATTCCCTTGGCTAAATTTACTCCTATGTATTTTTGTACGCTACTAGCATTTTTTTTTAATTTAAGGTCTTCATTGAATAATTAATTTTTGTGTGTTGTCTCATAATCTAAAATTTTGCTGAGTTTGTTTATTAGCTACAGAATTGTGTGTGCACACATGTGTATGTGTGTTCTTCGGCATTTCAATACGTCATTCTGTCATATGCTAACAAAGATTTATTTCTTTCAAATTTGAACGCCTAAAAATAATTTTGCCTTCCGTAATTACCCAGACCAGACTCTCCAGTAGTTTAATAGAAGCGGTGAAAGTGTGCGTTCTTGTTTCGCTCCTCGTTTCAGTACTGAAATTTTCATTCTTTCATCTTGAGTGTGATGTTAGCTGTGGGATTTCATTAATGCCCTTTTTTTGTTAGAGCTGTTTTCTTTTATTTCTAAATTTCTGAGTATGTTCATCTTGAAAGGGTTTCAGATTTTGTTCAATATTTTCTCTATTTTAAGATTTTTTTTCCGTCATGCTACTACTAGAGTGTACTGTATTATATAAATTGTTTGTTCTCATGTTGAGCTATCCTTGAATTTCTGGGGTGAATAACACTTGGTAATAGCAATATAATTCTGTCAATGGGCTGTTAAATTCTACTCATTAGTTTGCTTTTATAATTTTTATGCCTATTCATAAAGATGCTGTTCTGGCGTTTCTTTGTTTTATTTCATTTTAATCTGCAGTATCATCATCTCTTTGGAGTGTTAAAGTAATGCAGGCCACATAGAATATATTTGGAAGTACTTTCTCATCATTTTATAATAGCTTGAGTAGCAGTAGAATTAAGTTTTTAATTTAATTTTTTGTAATTCACCAGTGAAGCATTTTAATCTGGCGTTTCTTTTCTGGAAATATTTGTGATTTATAACTCAATCTAGTTTTTATAAATCTGTGGGGATGTTCTACTTTTCCTTAGTCAGTTGTGGATGAGGCAGGGTTGCTTCAGGGATGCTGGGTCATGGTTAGGCCAGGAGCTGCTGATGCAAATCCCACCCCCAGCCCCACCCCATGGCACCCAGGCCCTTGTGCTTGGGTGGGGAGTCTCCAATCCCCAGAAAATCACGAAGGCTATTTTGAGATCATTGAGAAGATGAGCTGTGCCCACTCATCCTGAAAACACTGTCAGGGCAGGAGAGAGGAGGGATACCAAAGTAGGGAAGGGCTGCACAATTTGGGACTCTGGCTGACTGGAGCTTTCTCCTCTGAAGGTAGCAGTGGAGACAAATCCCTCCTGAGATTACCTCGGGAGGCAGTAGTGGCAATTGACCTCAGCACGAATTCAACGGGATAATGATAATCCTTGTTCACATGAGGGAATGAGATGAGGTAGTCATCCTAAATTTTCACATAATGCCAATTTTTCCATCGTGAATGGATCTTTAGAAACTAATATGTCCATAAGTGAGTACCATGTGGAGTAGTGTTCCTACTTTTATTGCTTTTCTATACTCCATAAGTCTTAATGTGCTGGGCTTTTGGTTCATTTCAAAATAGTTTCTAATTTCCCCAGTGAGTCTTTCTTTGACTTCTCAGACGTTGAAGAGTTTGTTATGTTGTCTAATTAGTATGTATTTTCAAATTGTCTTCATACTATTGATTTCTTTCTTTATTATCAGATAAGACATTTTGCAGACTTTCAAATTTTAAAAATATATCGATAATTTCTTATGCCTAACATATGGCTTATCCTGGAAAAATATTATGTGCACTGAAGGAGGATTAGTCTGCCATTGTTGAGGACAGTATCTATCTATTCCACTTAGATTTTGTCATTTAAAAATGTTCAGGGTCTCTAATTCCTTATTGAGATTCTATAATTATGTTCTATTCATTATTGAAAGTGGAGTACTGAAGTCTCCAACTATTACTGTAAAACCTATTTCTCCCTTCAACTATGTCATCATTTGCTTCATCTATTTGAAAGTATTTTGTTTGGTGTATTAATATCTTAGTTATTTTTCTTTTTTATTATGGGGATTTGATCTATCATTCTATATTTATACCTATCGGCTTTGTAAACCAATTTATCTTCGATTGTTGTCAGGTGCCGTTGAGTCAGGTCTGATCCAGAGTGACCGCATGCACAGCACAATGAAGCAGTCCCCAAACTTAGGCCATCCTCCCAATTGTACCCATGCTTGAGCCTCTTGTCGCAGACATTTTGTCAGTCCATCTCTTGGAGGGCCTTCTTCTTTGTCACGGCCCCTCTACATTCCCAAGCAGGATGTCCTTCTCCAGGGACCAGTCTCTGCTGACATGTCCAACTTATGTAAGACAGAGACTCGCCATTCTTACCTCTAAGTAGCGCTCTGGCTGTACTTCTTCCAATACAGATTTGCTTATCCTTTTGGCAATCCAAAATGCTCTTCAATATTTTCCCCCAGCACCACAATTCAGACACATTGATCATTCTTCATCTTCCTTTTTCCATGTCCAACTTTCACAAGTACACAAAAGGCTCGACACAATGGATGGATGTGCAAGTTGCGATAAGAGTTGTACAAGCCCCCAATAAACTGATTTAATGATTAAAAATATAATAAATAAAATAAATAGAAATTTTTTAAAAAAGAAAATACTATGGCTGTGTCGGGCATGCCTTCATCCTTAGAGTAAGCCCCGTGATTGCCAATACTCTAAGAGATGTTGAGCAGCAGATTTGCTGAATGCACCATGTCTTTTGATCTTTAGCCTTTACCGCTTTGCATTTTTTAAAAATTATAATGTGCCTCACTGTAGATGTCTAACATTATCCTGTTTGTCATTTGTTGAACTTCTTGTATGTAAACATTCCAGTTTCTTAAAAAATGAGAAAAATTTCACTTGTTATTTCTTCAAGTATTCTCTCTTTACCCCCTTTCATCCAAGGACTCCTATAACTACACTTGAATGCCAGCATATACATTCCTTACAATTTCATATTTTTTATTTTCTGTTTCTCAGGCACTTTCAATTGATCTGTCTTTAATGCTATTTATATACTTCTTCCTGCACATGTCTCCTGTTCAACATCTTTAGTGAGTTTTCATATGCAGTATTATATTTAAGCTCTAGAAATTCTATTTGGCTCCTCTTTATAATTACTTTTTATTGATATGGGTACTTGTTCATGTCTTCTTCTTCTGATGTCTTTTAGTCTTTGTTTTCCTTAAACCGAGTATATTGAAGATATTTGCAGTTTTTATCTAGGAAGTCCCTTGTTTCAATTTTTTCATAGATGGTTGCTGTTTATGCTCCCTTCCTCTTGTTTTCTTAATTTTTCTGTAAATGAGCTTCTTTGCAATCTTTTGTTATTTTAAATTTAAAAAAAAATAATTTCACTGGCATAATTTCATATATCATACAATTTAATTGTTCCATCATATGAAGAAAACTTGTGCAATGAACACTACAATCAATTTCAGAAAATTTTCTTCTCATACCCATTTCTCCCCATCTTCTTCTGTCATGCCTTTAAGCAATTATCAATCCGGTTACTGTCTCTATAGATCTACCTATCCTAGATTTCATATAACACATACAAAAAACAAACAAGCAAAAAGACCAACAATGACTGAACAAATTATAGGAAAACCTCAATCAAAAAGAAATCAGAACATTTTAATGTTGCAGTGTAATCACCCAGGAAATAATCCCCAACTCCACTCAAGGAATGGGTTTAGGGCTAAAACACTTGAATGCTATCAAAATTTGGGCAATTCAAAGTCACCACCAGGTCTACAGGAAAAAGATGAGACAGTTTTTTTCCTTAAAATGTAAACCCTCTGGGGAAGTTTTCCTCTCTCATGGAAGATTGCTATGAGTCAAACATGTGTCAATAGCAGTGGATTTTTAAAATAAATCCCTGTGTTGGGTCACTCATCCTCTCTGCCGCCATGGTCAGTTAATAATCTGATAGACACTACCTTATATTCCTGAATATAAAAATAAAAGGGAACAAATTAATTTGTTTCTTAATTTTATTTTATTGGTTTGAATGCCACTTGGAAATCACTTAAACCCCATGTATTGAACTTGGAAAATGGCCAAACTATTAGGGAGGGGGGTGTCCCCAGTGCTCTTTCTGGAAAATTCAAAATACAATCCAACTATTAGTGAAAAGGACCCTCATAACTCACCTTTAGACCAGCCAGCCACACCAGTAAATTGTGTGTCATTACACGATCATAGTATAGCTGACATGCAAAAACATACCAGGCTCTTTCTTCATCCAGCATCCGACTGCTCTGGACACTTCCAGTGGTCAACTAAGCTTCAAACCTCTAAACTAATTAATGCTAATAGTAATTACTTCCCAACTCAGCAGTGGTTTTGGTGGCAGGACCAATTGCTAAGGCTGCCTACTCCACCATCATCCATGATGTCATTTTTTAATTTATTTAAAGCTTCTGTTTCTAGGGTCAAAGTGGAAAAAAGATGTAATATCAAATAGTCAGGCTCATATAAAACTTCGACTGCATGGGACCTAATTCTTGCCATATCCAGAACTTAAAATGAATCCCTCCACGTGTGCTGTTCCCTCACCCTTCCTGGGTAGCACTAACAAATTCTCTCTAATAACATTTCCCTAAGACATTAGCATGTCTGTAGTTTATCCCCTAATTTTGTTCTTTACACTTGCATTCTAGTCTATTAAGTAGAATATTCCATTCACTGGATAAAGTTCTAAATGAGAGTGTGGGAAATGAAGAGGGTGGTAAAACTGAGTTACATTAACATGTTGATGGTATAGCAACGCCTTGCATTTTATTATCTTAATTAGAGGAGTATTAGGTTATATTTTAAAACCCAATCCTTAATTATGTTCTATTAGAATTGTGTATTTTTAAAATCTCAGCATGTCTTTGAATCAAAGTAGGTTATTAATTAGTCTTTCCTACTATGTTGACTGTTTGCCTGAGTCTGTCCTACTGGCCCCCACCTTATTTATCCATGTACCCATCTATCCCTTTGTTTGTTGATTTATACTCAATACTGTACCACTACCATCATGTGCAAATTTTCAGCACTTCAGCTGTCCCCAATCATCTGCTGCCCAAGTTTGAAGCTGTCAATTTACCTTTGCCATCCTTCCCACTAACCCAAACATAAGTTATGCATAACACTGACTGCTGGCTACTGAAGCATCCTCTTCCTCTCTAATGTTGTCTGGGTCTCATCTTCATCTTCTTTTAATCAAACTATTGTGACAGCATCTGGTTCCCTTGGTTTGGGACCTCAGTGCTTTTATTTTCTGAACCCAACCTACCCTTCCCATCGATTTTCATTGGCTCTCTACACAAATGATTAGATATAGCTTCACACAGTAGTGCTTCGGTACTAGTCAATAGCAAGGAGATAAAGGCACTGCTTTCTACCCATCCCAGTGTTTCTTAATGTGACCATGTCCTTCCACCTGAAACGGCGGTGTCACTCACTTTCTCCAGGAGGATACATGCTAATCCTCATTGAAAGCCCAATTCGAATGTCACCTCCCTGTGAAGCTTTCTGAAGTGTCTTAGAGAAAATTAATTCCCTTTCTTTGATCCCTGAAACTTTTATTACCCTAATTCCAATACTTCCTTGTATCTTAGTGATTAACTTACCACCTTATTGTGGGTTTTTTTTTTGTTGTTTTTGTTGGTCTCTCATTGTATGTCTTTGCTGAGTTCTGAGGATCCTAATAATTGGGTTGTATATATAGTATATATGCTACAGTCACCTGGTCCCATATAACATAGGGAGTAGTCATTCCTCAATATGTGCTTACTGAACTCACGAAGAAAGGAGTGATTTTATAATCTTAAGCAAGTACTTCCCTGGACTACATTTAGTTTGTTTGCTTCTTTTCAGTTTTATATATGTACATAGCATTTTCCTTTGTGTATTAATTTAAAATTAAATAATATGAACCTTTAAACCAACTTTAGAACTTGCATTATAAAAACCTGAAATTTTGCCTGTTACAAGATTTAACAGGCTAATGTGAGCAACATAGTGGTACCACACCTTATAGCAGCTACTCCATCATGAATCAATAGTACTTATAATTTCCATTTGTATTTATTCTATTTCTCAGTGAAATGCATGCTAATATAAAATAAATGAAAGACTTTTTCTCTGTTAGAATCTGGAATTACTTGATCTGTGCTGCTTTTACTGGGTTTCATTAAGATCTTGAGCCCACCTCTCCCACCCTCTCCACTACTAAAGAAACCGAAGAAAGAAGATTAGGAGCAAGAAGGAAAAGCAGAGATATTGGCATGCTCAACCTAGGCATTCAGAGGAACGACAGGAAGCTAGAGGGGTGGCTTTCGAGCAGCTACTGTTGATGATATGACTGCAGGAAGACAAGCAGGTGAGAAAACATTGAGGGAGAGGCTGAGAATATCCAGAGCTCAGAAATGGGACCGTTAGAGCTTTGCCCACCTCTAACTAAGCACCTGATCAGGTGACTTTGGTTGCTGATGTGAGGATTTAATTTACAAAAATGCTGATCAGCAGCAAATCTGAAAATAAACCCGAAACACATTTTGCAAGAAAAATGAAATGTGATTCTGAGCTCCCTTCCATATATTCTCTGAACACTTTATCCACCTGTAATTAGATGGAAACTAAATGGGAGGAAATGTTAGTGTTAAATATTATGTGAAATTTACTGGTATTTTACCATAATTCCTATTTTGATTTCTGAACTAACTTGTCTCTTAATTTAATGGCGAACATGTGAGTATATTTTAATAGAAATATGTATATGTGTGCATGTACCTTAGAAATTTCCTTTAGGAAGTAATTATGATGTCTTAATAAATTTTCCTTGCTAGAATCTAACATAATTTATTTCAACAGATAAAATTTCTGGCAGAGCAAAGATTTTAGTGGGTAAGCTTTCTCGGTCTTTCTAAGCTTTTTGGAATCCCTCTGCCTAAGGCTGCAGTTTTTCTTGTTCCCTGAGGATTCTGGTGGGAAGCCAGGCTGCATGGCAGCTGTGAAATCATACTTCTCAATAGAATCACTGTCAGAAAAAGGGGAGGGCTAGCATCTACCAAAGCATTTAGACATTCTGAAAAAAAAATCAGTTTTTCAGTATTATTAGCCTTTGTACCCTTTCCTGCTCTCCCTGTCTGCAACCCAGGGGCATATTGCTTCTCTAGGAAGACAAACAAGCCTTAGGCACCATGTTAAAGATGATGCAAAGCACCGATAACTCTTGGTTATTATGTGTTGCCAGTAAGTAATCTCCAATTCATAGTAACCCTTTGTTCAGTAGAACTGAACATTACAAGGTCCCATGCCATCCGTACCATCACTGATAATCCTTGAGTTGATTGTTATGGCCAGTATGTAGTGTGAATATCTTCCCACTACTGAGCTCATCTTCTACCATGTTGTCACTATTTTTTTTTGCCATCCAATGGATTGTCCTCACCAAACTTTGGGAAGTATATTGCCAGGCCTTTACGTAACCTGTGCATCATGGACAATTTTCAAATATTTCAAGTACTGGTGGCATAGGTTTCAACATCAACAGGCAACAGGCCAACCACAATAATACGACAGCATGCCAGCCCCCACCATATGAAATACAGGTGTTAGACCATGAGCTTGCATTTAGACTCTCTGAGATAAAATTTCAGCAAACTCTTTGATAATGACTTTTCAGAGGATTTATGACTCCATCAATCATGCTGCTTCCTTTACGCCAACTACCTAGGAAAACTCTGCCATACCTTCTAAGAACAGAAGACTCGTCTGGTTATTGCAGGTATTGAACGGGAAAGAGTGAAGAAGAGAGATCAAATCAAGAACCCTTTATTGGAAGGTTTCTTCTTTATCTGCCAATTCCCATCCCACAGAGAGCGGATGTGGCTCTTTTTATTGCACTGGGACTATACTTGTGTTTTCTAACAGATTCTGAAAGGCCAGACTGCTCCATTCCTTCTGAGAAATAACGGAAGAATTATTGATTCGAACTCCACCACCTAATTGAAAGTGCGTGATTCAGTCCATTTCTCTACCTGCAGATATACCCTTTTCTATAACTCATTCCCATTGAGGCAATCCTGACTCACATCGACTCCTCATGGCTTTCTGAGACTACACCTGTTTAGGGGTAGAAAACCCTGTCTTTCTCCCCGTGGTAGTCACCTAATCTGGTGTCAATTTAAGGATTGAGTGTAGGGGTGGAGTCTAAACTGTCAATCTGGAGATAGCCAATGAGACTTCTGTGGGCATGGCCTTCTCCTGAGAATTCTGGGAAACCTGGTACTTCCTCCTTGGAGGGGGAAGACACCTCTCTCTCTCTGCCACTCCCTGGAAGACATTGCAGAAGGCAAGCCACATGGATGCAACCAGACCTCGGAAGCCGGAGAAGCCACAGAGATACCCCTGCCAGTGCTGAGATGCTTACAATGCCACTACACCCAAAGACTTTCTACCCACTGGCTTGTGATGGTCCTGCATTTGGCTTCATTGCATGTGTTTCATGAGTCAGAAGAGGACTTTATGGACTGGTATTGGGCATATGGGCTAATATCAGACTTATGGACTTAATCTGGACTGGGCTGGGATGTTTTCTTAGTGTACAATTGCTCTTGTATATGAACCTCTTCCTTACACACATAGGTGTGTCAATGGATTTGTTTCTCTAGTCTACCCGGGCTAACACACTCCCTTAGAGCTGCTGGTGGTTTTGAACTGCTGACAATGCAGATCACAGCCCAATGGTTAACCACTCTACCACCAAGGCTCCATTTCTCTCTAGATACACAAACAGAGAGTCCATACTGTGGACTACCAGGACAAACACATATGTCTTGGAAGAGATGCAGCCAGAATGCTCCTTAGATGCAAGAAGGATGTGACTTTGGATGTGTTATCAGAAGAGCCCAGTCCCTGAAGAAGGACATAACGGCTTGGTAAACTAGAGGGTCTATGATAAAGAAGAAGCCCCTCAGGGAAGTTGATTGCACAATGGCTGTAGCCATGGACTCCGACATAACAATGATTGTAAAGATGACACAGGACAGGACCAGTTGTGTTTTGCTCTCTTGTACAGAGAGTCACTATGAGGCAAACTGAACTGAATCTACGACACCTAACAAGAGCAAAAGTATCCATGCAGCCCTGTAGTTATTGTCATGCTGAAGCGTCTGTTCTTCCAGGCTTACAGATCTCCTTCTCTCTCATTAAATGATTCCCGTCTAAACTCAGACTATCCATGCATCCTTTATGAAGAGTTCTCTGTGGTATCCTACTCTCCTAACATTTATTAAGTACCATTGAAGTTTGTACCCTTGAAGTTTTTGGACTTTGATGAAGCGCTCTTCCAAAAGTCTTTGAGTCATATGGAGTCCAATACGGAGCTCCCTAGATAAGCAGATCTAATAAGGTCTTTATAATGTCCCCCTGTCCCCCTTTATTTTCCCAAGGAGCACAGACCCAAGCACTTGTATTTCCTTGGAAGCCTTTTTCCAAAGCCCACTGGAGTCTGTCAGCAGCATTAGGTATGTTGTAAGAAGCTGGCCTTTCTCTTGCTTAATAGGACATCGTGTTGGCAGGTGCAGCATAGACGAGCAGTAATTTCAGGATTTGGAATTGTTTTAAATGCTGCAGGTCCATTGCTAATGATAGTGATAGTAATTAAATTAAAGAAGAGCTGTCAACTATAGTTCTTTCTCTTGCTGCTTAAAAATATGTTTTCTCTCCTTTCAGGTGCCCTTTCTTTGAGCTTGACAAAGTCCTAATTAAGGAAATCTCTCCTGATTTGGCCCTTAGTAAAGGGTATATTTGTTCAGCCTAAAAGAGCTACGACAGGAATACTTTTTTGGTGGTTGTTATTACTGTTTTATTCACTGCCACAAGAACTGTGCTAACATGGTGTTTCCCATAAGCCATTTTGTTTTCTATCCATGCTTGCTGTCTTCTTTCCCTCCTCTCATGCTCCTTCCTCCCTCCCTCTCCTGCTTCTTTTATTTTGGCTGAAAGTTTATGTATTTTGCCTAAACCCTGGATAGATAGTTTGACTAATATAGAAGTGTAGGTTATTGTACAAAACTTTCAAAGCTTCACTCCTTTGTAAAATTCTTCTACTTTAGAGTAAAAATTTTATTTAACTCTAAAAAATGTGAAAAAGGACACAGATTTTAACTGTAAAGTGTTAAGGATTTAAAAAATGTCAACATCCACTTCCACTTCCTTAGTAGGAACCCTGCTAGGATAGAGGGTCATATGTCAGGCTACTAATATCAAAGTAAGTAGTTTAACTCAAACTCTTGCTTTAAGGGAGCAAGATGAGGCATTGGTCCCCGTGAAGCCTTCCAGCCTCGGAAACTCAGAAGGGCAGTTATATTGTGTTGTGTAGCATCACTGTGAGTCAGAATCAGATTGGGTTTGTTTGGGGGTTTTGGTATAACATCTAAGGAGGACTTAAAGTTATGTCCCAAACCGAACTCCCTGCCATTGAGTCACAGTGACCCTATAGTGGGGTACAGCACAGTAGAACTGCCCCTGTGGGTTTCCAAGGCTGTACACCTTTACCAACATGTAAAGCCTCATCTTGCTCCCATGGAGCAGCTAGTGGGTTGGAACTGCAGACTTTGTGGTTAGCAGTCCAATAAGTAACCCACTATGCCACCAGAACGCCTTTGAATTTATATACATAAACAAATGAACTCACTGCCATCAAGTAGATGCATCGACTCACAGAGACCCTAAAGGGCAGAGCACAACTGCCCCTGTGAGTTTCCGAGAGTAACTGTTAACCTGAATAGAAAGTCCCGTCTTTCTCCCACTGAGCAGCTGGTGGTTTTGAACTGAGGACCTTTTGAATGACAGCCCAATGGCTAACCACACCACCAGAGCTCCTCTTGAATTTGTATAGGTGTGTTCATTTATTACTTTACTAAGCACCTCTTTTGTGCAGAAAATCTGTGCTATATGAAGATACTCTTTAAGGAGGGTTTGCTACCTTGATTATTTTCTTGGGCTGGGGAACGTGGGTCTCTATGAATTGTTGTATATCATCCCCCAAGCTCCGAGACATTCGTTTGAATTGTGTTGTGATTGAAGCTGTGATCTCACTTCTCGCATAATCAATTTCTATTTCTTTCTTTATCCTCTTTCTAAAATATCTTGCTCAGACTATTGGACTATTCTGGCATTGTTATTAGAGAAAAATTAATAAGCACAGTCATAAAATGCTTTGACAGTCTAAAGTACTATGGAACTACTTAATGATGATAGAATTACTGTGAAACTGTCTGGTTCCAATCACATCTTCAGAGGGAGTCTGGATTGGATTGACAGCTCAGGTAGGCTAAGTTGAAAGCACATCAACTGACAAAAAGATCCGAAATGGGAGGTGATATTGCCAGGTTTCCCTCATCTGCCTTCATCTTGGCTGCCTCAACCCTGTTGTAAAGCATCCTTTGGTTTTTCTGTCCACTCAAGAGTTCAGTAGATGTGTGCCATGGTGATTTCTAGATCAGTTATGGTTACCTGAACTCTATTTTGTTCAGCAAAAGGAGCTGGAAGGCATGATCGGTAGTTTTATTCCCAAATATTCTCTGGGGCTCTGGTAGTGAGATCCTGCCAGTGCCCTAATGTCCAGGTAGAAATCACAGAGTGCTTTACTCTCACCATTTCTCCCTTTTAGTAGTACCTGTATATAGCCTGGAATGCGGATTTCCTTGACATCTCTATATATTTAAATTCTGCTGCGTAATGTTATCTTTTGACTACCCCTGTTCTTCTACCACATCTGAAACTCTAGTCCTATGATCACTACCTTTTCCCCAACCATTACTTTCCTCTTGGTGTCCCCGAGTTTCCACTTGTCCTACCTCATGACCCCTCAGTTCAACTATACTCAACTTAGCTACTACCTGCCCTTTTGTGACAAATGCCTTGTGAAATCTCATCGTTTCTGAGATCAGAAGAAATATACAGTGTCCAGCTTCCACTACCTACTCTGCTAACCAGAGACAAAATAGAAAGCCCAGGTAGAATGGGAGAAAAATGGAGATTGAAACTGGAATTCCTAAAAAGGCCGGTCCAATTGGAACTGATAGAGACGAGAGGAACCCCTAAAACTATCACCTAAGATGCCCTTTGAACTTGCACTTGAAACTGTGTCCCTAGGTCACCCAAACCCACACTCACTGCCAGGGAGTCAATTCTCATTCATAATGACCCAACAGGACAGAGCAGAATTGTCCCCACCATTCAGGAACTTCAAATCAAGACCGCACAGAAGAATTCTATTCTAAAAGGGGAAAATGAGAACAGAAGCTCAAATTCTCAAGGACTCTAGACTTTCTGGACCCATGGGGGTACATGAATCCCTGAAATGGTTGCCTTGAGATGATCTTTCAAGCCTAAGCCAAAAACATCCTTTGACGTCATCGTAAAACTAAACAATACTTTAAGTTTAATTAGTAAAAGAGGTCTGCTGTGACCGCTATACCTTTTAATGATTAGTCTATATGATATCCGATTGATAATAGCTACTTGAAAAATTAGATAGAAACCATAGGGGGCAATGAGTTTATGCTAATGAGGGAAGAATTATACAGAAAAGAATATGAGGGTGGTTACAAAACTCAAGGAATGTAATTAATTCCCCAAAATTGTACATGCAGAAACTGTTAAATATGGTTTGCTATGCATATTCTCAAAAACAACACATTAGTAAAAAAAAATCCACTATATATAACAGAACAACTGAAATTGAATTAAAAATAAAGTTGATATACCATGGAAAATGTAATTAATGTTCAGCAATTTGTGTGGAAAGTGTCAACTGCTAGCTGAATTTGTTGTGTAGACCAACTGACTAAATAATAGAATATTACTTTTAACTATATTTATGCAAATTGTATTTTTTGTTTCACCAACAGAAGAAACAGATATCCACCATTTGCTAAATATCTCTCCTTTGTGATTCTATAGGAGTGTGTGTGTTCATGTTAGTGATTTTTACATTAAAAAAATACATGTTTACTTCTCTTCCTCTACTGCTAGATCACAGATAATTAAAGGCAGAAACTGCGTAGCTAATAATCATGGCACCTATCACACAACAAGAACTTGATAAATATATTTTCAACTCTCGATATTAGTGTCCCTACTATGAAATAATTGAACCTTTGTGCCCACCAGCCGGTTAAGCATAGGGAATACTGCAGTTTGGTAAGAGAAGGCAGGTAAAGTCTAGGGTTAGAAAACACAGTAGAACACCTCTAGAAGGCGCTGCTGAATGTCCTCAAGCCTCTTCTTTCCCAGGGCATATGCTAGGGGTCTAGGTGGCTTCATTTACCCTCTGTAGAAAAAGAAAGGCTTCAACCTTGCTCCCTCCAAATCTCAAATGGCACGTGCTTAAGGAAGAGAGTCTCATGCTAATACTGACAACCTGCTAAGACAATCTGTTTTGCCAAAGCATACCAAGAACAAACTGTACCGAATTTTGAATTATCTACAAGTTTGTGCATCCTCTTTTGCTTTTTTCCCAGTGGTGCAAATGGTTGAGACTTGACTGAGATTAAACCTACATAAAATTCTATAAACTCACATACTCCAAAGAACTTGAAGAGGGTATGTCCTTAAGCTCTAACCAGAAATCTTCAGTAATTTTCCTTTTGCATAATGGCAGATGCCTGGGTGTTGGCCAAGTAACCCCAGGAACCTGATGCGGTTGGTCTCTCCCATCTTCTCTTGCCCAAGGCCTGACTCCTACTGTCAGCACCTGCATGCGCATCTCTAGCAAAAGCATCCTCCTGCAACCTGAGCCCTGTATACCCCTGGGAGGCCGCCTACTGAGGTTAGAGCATTACTGTGTCCCCAGGACCTCCCAGAACCTTCCTTTGCTTTTCTTAGGGCCTCTAAGCCCACTTGGGTTTCTGAGAGAGTCCAAACTAAAAGAAACAGGTGGGCTTCGTTATTTTGCACATACTTGGTGAGCTGTGCTCTGGGAGCAGGTGCCCAACAAGGACTTCCGGCTTTCAGAGGCGCAAAGTGTGACTCCTGGGGCTGTTGGAGCCTTTGGCAGGCTGCGCATGATGTGGCCGGGTTTTCCTGTCTACATAGAAGAGTCAGGTATTGCTACTCTTGCTTGGCCTTTAGGATCGCCTGCTTTGCTCTTTCTCCAAGCATATGGCTGGTACCCTCTAAAGGCCCTTCTCACCTCACTGTGAACACATTTGCAATAAGCCACTGAACCTCACTGCATTGCACCTGGAAGGATAAATGGTATTCACCTCTTGTCCTCTGGATCAAGTTATTTGGCAGCTGGTTATTGCAACAAAAATAACTGCTGGTGAGAGTGGCAAATCAGCCCGCTATAGTCAGCGCTGCTCCGTGGAATCCAACGCCACCTTTCCCCAAAAGACGCTCTCTTTCCCTACAGCAAGAAACCCTATCAATTCACATCATCAGCCAGGTGATGTGATTGCCACCCTCTGGATTTTGGGTGCTCATTAGATACCCTCTCGGCCATGTAATCATTGTTAGAAAGATGTCATTCTCAGGAATGTCTTGTTTGCCCTGACTTCTGTGTTCTCCCTCACCTACATTTCCCAACTGGGTGCTTGCACGTTTCACTCGATTATGGAGTTTCATAAGAATCTCAGGGCTCCAAACCCTTGCCTACAGCAAACATGCTTGTATTCTCCATTCCCACAGACCAGAGTTCCGGGGAGGAAATCACCTCAGAATGAAAAGGAAGTGCAGGCAATGATATAAAATGTGTTTTGGTTATCTTACCTGATTTTCTTTGACTCACTGTGATTATTTTGTCGTTGTTTTTAAAAAGCTTTAAAAAATGTATGTTTTCTCTTTCTTTGAGCCAAACATATGGGTTTAAAGGTGTTCAAGTAACTCTATTGTTAAGAATAAATTTTTAAAGTGTCCCCCCAAAGATGTGGACAAATAATCAAAAGAAGAGGGTAATCACAAAAACATGCATATTTTCCTTCCAATATTGACAGTCCAGGCTCCTCGGTTCACTCAGCTTATACACAGTTCTAGGTCAAGTGTAGTAGGGTGGTTCTAAGTGAGCCAGGGTACCTGGGTTGGAATCTCAGCTGTGTCATCTAATTCACTATTTCATCTTTAGATTACCGGTTTGGCTCATCTGAGAATGTGATCAGATTCCATTTTCTATATCTTGTTGAAATCATGAATTTGTAAAATTTGCTTAACATATATTTTGGGGGTGTTAGAAAATGGGGCAGAACATGTGATCCAAATGTTTTCCCACTTAGCTGAGATACCAGTCATAAACACTCATTAAAGCCAAACCAAATCCACTCCTGCTGAGTGGATTCTCAGATGATGTCATAACCACTCATTAACACCAAGCCAAATGCACTGATGTTGAGTGGCTTCTGACTCATAGTTCCCTCATTGTAGAACTGCCCCATCGGGTTTTCAAGACTGTAATGTTTATGAAGTACACTGTCTCGTCATTCTTCCAAGAAGCAACTGGTGGGTTTCAATCCCTGACTTTGGGGTTAGCAGGTAAGCCCCCAACGACTGTGCTAACTGGGCCTCCTTTTAAACACCTGATGAAGCAAAATAGATATGATGGATTCTAAGTGTGAAAGTGGTGACACAGAGTTCTTAAAAGATTTCAGAGAAGTTCTCCTGAATCTGAGAGAGCGAGAGGTCTTGAAGATGAACTTTAAGTGAGACTCTTCAGGGTAGGTAGGATTGAGAAAGTTCAAAAGCAAGGTGTAGGCTGGAAAATGCATGCATGGAAGCATCTTAGGCTGAGAGCAGCAAAGTCTAGGCAGGTTCACGGAACTTGCGTTGATATGTCATAGTGAACCACAGTTCCTGAATTCCAGCAATATGTGCCATTGGTCTTCTCTTTAGATTTTGGAAACAACATATCCCAGAAAATAATTTTACCTTGAGAAGGAAGTTGTCTAGAGTATCTCTGACAACTTTGAACTAGGAGATCCCCTCAAATGGCTGGGATGTAAATGAGGGTGCATTTTGTTGGGGTCACTTTTCTTTGAAATAGGCACAATTGTGGATCTCTTCTAATCAGTAGGCCAGGCAACCGTCTCCCAAATATCTTGCACAGAGGAACGAGTGCTTCTCCAGCTTCATCAGCTTGTTGACATATTTCAATAGATTGTCCATCAGTTCCTGGAGAGTTGCTTTTTAATAGTGCCCTCAGGTAGTTTGTACTTATTCCTTTAGTATCATGGGTTGTTTGTCCTTCTTGAAGTGGTTGAGCATTAGCTAGACTTTGTATGTTCCTTCAATCATCTGTTTATGCTTCCCCATAAAATCCTTCAATATTGCAATTAGTCTTGGTTCTTCTTAAATTATTTCAGTTGAAGAAATGTTGAGCACGTGCTTTCTATTTTGCACATTTCTTTATAATATTTTACTTTGTTTTCTTAAGCTGCCCTTTGACATTTTATGTTCAGCTTTTAAAATCATCATTTCTTCCAGTCACTTTAGTTATGCTACATTCAAGAGCAAGTTCCAGAGTCTCTGTTGACATCCACTTTGGTCTTGTCTTACTTTTCTGTCGTTTTAATGAATGCTTGCTTTCCACAAATATGTTGTTCTTGATGCCTTTGGCCAGTGTTCAGTGTGTAAAATATGTTCTGAGATGGTCTCTAAATTCAGATGGGATCGTCGCAAGTTTGTATTCTGGCTCTCATTACTGGTTTTAAGTTTCTCCAGCTTGAACCTGAACTCACATATGAGCAGTTGGTTTTCTGCTCCACAGTCTGTTCCTGGCCTTGTTTGGGCTGATGCTGTTGACCTTTTCCACTTAATCTTCCCACAGAGGCAGTCAGTTTGATTCCTGCATATTTCATTTGGTGAGGACGACATATGTAGACACTGTTTATGTTTTTGGAAAGGATATTTCCAGGAGAATTCATTAGTCATGCTATTCTATCACGTGATCTCCAGCTTGATTTCTAGCACCAAGGCCGTATTTTCCAACCACTGGCTCTTTCTCTTTGTTTCCAGCTTTCACATACCAATCAAGTGGCTATCAATGCATTTGATTTTATGTTTCCAAATGAAGACGTTGGTAGAATTCCTCAATTTCTTCATTAATAGCTTTAGTAGTTTGTGCATAGTTGGATTAATAAAACTTCCTTGTAGGTGTAAAGGTATTATCCTATCACAGACACCGATGTGTTTCAAGGTAGATCTTGAAAAAACCATTTTTGTGATGGTGAATATTATGACATTGCTCTTGGATTTGTCATTTTTAGCTTACTAAAACCTGTGTTTGTTGGGTTCTGAATGGCCAGCTAATTTCAGCACACTGGCACTGAGGATATCAGTCTTCATATATTCTGCTTCATTTTTGAAAACTTCCAATTTTGCTAGATTCATGCCTTGTACATTCTGTGTTCCAATTACTAATGAATGTTTGCAGTGGTCTCTTTTCATTTGGACTGGTGCCTCATCAGCAAATGAAGATCCTAAAGATCCACTTCATCCATGTCCTTAAGACTTACTCTTTCCTAATTGTATTTTAAGTCCCTTCCGAACTGGGGGCTCATCTCCTGGCACTCCATCTGACAATGTTTGGGTATGTCATAACGTTTTCAGTGGTTCATCCCCCAAAGGTGGACAGCCTATTTTTTTCTTCTTAGACTGAAAGCTCTGCCCAAACCCATCCACTCTGGGTAATTCTGCTGGTTTTTGAAATACTGATAGCTCATTCCGGGAACCCAAGGGGCAAACAAATTTTGGGAATGATGAAGGCAACAGATGTATAGATGTGCTCTACACAATTGATCTATGTATTGTGATGAATTGTATGAGCCCCAATAAATTGATTTAAAAAAATACTGATAGCATAGCTTCCAACATCACAGCAACACATAAGCTACCACATTATTACAAAGTAACAGAGAAGTGGTGGATATGCCTATACTTTAATTGATATATGTTGTGACTATACATGGTAAAGCAATCAGCAGGTAACATTATGAAAATGTCATTGCCAGTAGGATTAGAGGCTTATGACCACATACTGGGGGGCAGCCAACTCAGTTGGCATACTATAGTTTGCAATGACAATGTTGTACATCCTGCTGTGGTGAGTCGTAGCGACTAGGATCTTAAATGTTAATGAGCGGTCATCTGACTTGCAGTTATTAGTTTCTTTCTGTACAAAACAGAGAAGAATGAAAAAGCAAATGAAGAATGAAGGCATGGAAACAAATAGTCTGAAGAACGAAGGAGCCACGTGGACCTCGGTCATCTCAGCTCTGACACCAGGACAACCAGATGGTGCCCAATTCCAGTACTGACCACTCAGAAAAGGATGGCAATAGAAGGGTCTGGGATGCAGTGGAAGACAATTGTGGGACAAATTAAAAAGAATCTGCTTACTGCATAGTAGAGATTGCTGGAACCCCTCAGATTCTATCCCTTAGTCACCATGCAAGCCTAGAACTGAACTCATCCCCACTGCTCACCTTTCAGCCAAGCAATAGACAGGCCCTTATGGTGAGCAACAACGCCAGCGAGGTGCACTCTCCTTGAAGTCATTGGCCATAGCCGAGCCAAGGCTGAGGCTCAGAAGGCAAGAGGAGACAGCAAAGAAAGATGCTCGGAAACAAATAACACATGGAGAAAGTAGGCAGAATGCTGTTTCAAGGTGGGGCTGTCACAAGCTAACGTGTGCATGATTGTTGAATGGAGAACCTATGGGCTCTGTCACTTTTCTCTCAAATCACAATAAAAATTTAAAATATAGAAGTTTAAAAATTTACCTTTTTGTATCATTGGGAGCGAGTGGATAGTATTTCTATAACAATATGAACGAGTAGACTGGACGATGAGGCGGAAAGACCAGCGAAGACTAGCTGCATTTGAAATAGGAGGCAGGTGAAGACTATTGAATACACTGTCGGCTGCCCAAGCCACAAACAATCTGTCTTGGAGGGATCACAGCCAGAATGTGTCTCAGAAGCAAGGATGCCGAGACTTTGTCTCATGCGCTTTGGACATTATCTCAAAAGAACTCCATTCCTGGAAAAAAGATGTCACACCTCATAAAATAGAGGGCCAGCAAAAAAAGTAAAAGACCCTCGATGTGATGGATTGGCAGTCCACAATTGTAGTCAATATTCTTCACCATTATCACAATCTTGATGCGGTCATTCTTCTTTAGTCTTCTATTTTAAATTTTCAACTTGTTCACACAAATGAGGCAGAGCACCCAAGATGGCTTGGGTAAGTCGTTAGTGACATTACCTGAGATGTAATCCTTAGTGATTTTATGGAATATACCGTATATACTCAAGTATAAAGTGACCTGAATATCAGCCTAGGCACCTAATTTTACCACAAAAACTGCATTCAAACTGTGCTGAAAACTCGACTTATACACTAGTATATTATTTTTCACTCGTTGGAGAATAATTTACTACATACTTTCTATCTTTCAGATATCCTATCAAGTCATGCGGCAGTGGGGATAGTTACTGATCTTACATATTATAAGAGTACAAGAAGATACAAAACTAGTATTGGGAAGTCAGAGAAGGCTTCCTTGAAGATATGGTATCAAGACGAATGAGGTCAAATGCGCGTGTGAAATATAAACTTCAATGTTTTCTCACCTTTTGGTCAAAGAAGGAAGTGCATTTTACTGGCTTACTTTACCAGTTTTATAGGAATACAAACACTTGACATGTATTAAAATATTTGGAAGTTCTAAATAAGTTATACTTTTAAGAACCATTTGACAGACTTGGTGACTGAATGGATATATAGAAAGGCAAATATCCCAATTTAGCCTTCAGCCTGAAGAATTCAAGAATACTTTCAAGACCTTTGAAATTAGGTCTCTGGATTTGGAAGGGGGAGTTATTGGAAAGGCGGGGGGTGGGGGTGGGGGAGGGTTGAGATCAGCACTGGGCATGGTACCTCTGAGGTGCCCCGTGCCGGTGATGATGAAATGTACAGAATGCCGGCGTTAAAGAGAGAGAAATGATCTATAGAGAGGTGAAGGCTTGAGATAAGAATTAAGATCATGCATCAGTGAGGACTTAGTGACCAACCAAACAGATAGATAATATACTAGCTGAAAAAAACTTGGTTGGAAAGGAGAAAGTAATTGGTTTAGCAACTGGTTCAGCAGAAGAAGCGGATGAAGAAAAGCATCCAGCATTTGCTGAGGCGTGTGCAAGGAAGTCTGGTTTTTGACTGCCATTCTACTTCTGTCCATTGAAGACAAGCTGTCTTGATAGGAAGGAAGCATAGAAACCGGAGGTTGGGGGGCATGTGTGCGTGCAGGATCCTTTGGAGATGATGGAGGCTGTGTGGACTCCTGCTCAGTGTGTGCGTTCTAAAGCTTTTGTTGAAGCCGTTGCCAAGTATTCAATGTTTAATTTAAACCATTTCCTTGATTTGTTGAATCAAAGATGTTTTTCTCTCAAGGGCAAAATACCTTTGTTGCAGTTTCTTCTCCATAATTAAGTAATTTCTTAATTAGCAATGCTCAACTTTTCTAATCTGAAAAGACACATTTTAATCTTTTGACAAAAGCTTGCACACATGCACAGAGCCTGCCCCCACACCATGGCGCAGCACTTGCTATTCGTCCTCCCTGGTGTCCCTGCGCTTGCTGGGCTCCCCCTTCCCTCCCCTCCTCACTTGGTGGGAGCCATTAGACATCTCCAGCAGTTCTTCCTGAGTGCTGGGAGATCCAGCTGTGCCATCTCACACTGCCTGACTTCCTGGTGGCTTTAATTAGCATAAAGAAATTTCTCCTGAGAGAGGATGTCACACTGTGGCTTTGTGCCTGGTGGGCAAAGAGCTACTTTTTGGTCTTTCGCCCTTGCCAGGCGGGGGTAGGGGGGAAGGGGCATCCACTGGGGAGATGATCCTTTTGACTGTGACTGTGAGCCTGGGCTGTGACATTTCTCGTGGACTTGGAGATGGGGCTGAGGCTGATGATCCAAGAGAACAGTTCCAACGATGTCTGCTTTCTATTCTTCTGCCTGATTAAGTGCAATGACAGATGTCATTCTCCCCAGAAAATGGGGTCCATATATGGGAGCTGGAATGGATTGGTCTGAAGACCTCCTTCCATCCCTGAAACCATTATTGATGTAGATTGTTCCACCCACCATTGTAGCTGACAGACATGTTATTCACCTGACAGTTCCATCAACCAACAAGCGCTTACTCAGTGCCTTGTATTTCTCAGGTCTATGGAAATATTGTAGGAGAGCAGATATGTCCTTGAAAAGTACATTGTGTGCACGTTTCCAGGCTTCTTCTTGTAGAATCCTCTTCCTGGTCCCCTGAGTCAGCTTTCAGGAGCTGAGATGTCAGAAGAGTAACGCTTCCTATCCCTGCTGACTGTTGACCTTCTGCAGACTACAGGAACCTGCTACTCTCTCTCTCATTCAGCTTCTCTTAGGCCAGGTAGCAAGAAAGGTAATGACCAGCCCACCCAGAAGGCACACAAATGTTAAAGTAATAGAACAATACTGCCTGCCTGTCATGAGGACTTTGAAATCTCCAGATGAAAGGCAATGCCGAAGTATGGCAGCTATTAGTGCCATTTATGGAGTGCATTTTATCTTCAAAGCACTTTTTTTGTTGCAAATATTAACTAAAGACTATAGAACACTGTCTTTTGCACCTGCAAGGATGGGGCATAGCCTATGATGAAAGTCTCCACTTAAATGGAGACATTGCTTTATGAGGCAGAGGTGGAGGTATGCCTGTCTCAGTAACCATTTCAGTATTCTTAAAGAAGGCCACTTTGACCAAAGCTAAGAAGACACAATCTGCTCTGTCCCAATGCATTGGTCAGCTAGCCAAATGTTCTCCAATGTGAACGCCTATCTAGCATTCTACAGCATCAAGATGTGAAATAATAATATATAGAGACAAGTAAATTAAAAAAAAATAATTTTATTGGGGGCTCGTACAACTCTTATCACAATCCAAACATACATCCATTGTGTCAAGCACATTTGTATATTTGTTGCCATCATTGTTCTCTAAACATTTGCTTTCTACTTGAGTTCTTGATATCAGCTCTTCATTTCCCCCATCCCTTCCCACTCCCCCTCCCTCATGAACCTTTAATAATTTATAAATTATTATAATTTTGTCATATCTTACACTGTCAGTTGTCTCCCTTAACCCTCTTTTCTGTTGTCCATCCCCCAGGGAGGACGTTATATGTAGATCCTTGTAATTGGTTCCCCCTGTCTACCCCACGTTCCCTCCACCCTCCCAGTATCACCACTCTCACCACTGGTTCTAAAGAGATCATCTGCCCTAGATTCGTGTATTTCCAGTTCCTATCTGTACCAGTGTACATCCTCTAGTCTAGCCAGATTTGTAAGGTAGAATTGGGATCACGATAGTGGGAGAGCAGGGGGAGGGAACATTTAGGAACTAGAGGAAAGTTGTATGCTTCATCATTGCTACCCTGCACTCTGACTGGCTTGTCTCCTCCCCGCAATCCTTCTTTAAGGGGTTGTCCAGTTGCCAACACATGGACTTGGTCCCCCTCCGTACTCACCTTCATTTGCAATGATATGATTTTTTGTTCTTAGATGCCTGATACCTGATCCCTTCAGCACCTCATGATCACACAGGCTGGTGTCCTTCTATGTGGGCTTTGTTGCTTCTCAGCTAGTTGGCCGCTTGTTTATCTTCAAGCCTTTAAGACCCCAGATGCTATATCTTTTGATAGCCCCGCACCATTGGTTTTCTTTACCACATTTGCTTATATACACATTGAGACAAGTAAATTTAACTTAAATAATTTATTAACCTCATATCTAGATTATGATAATTTCAAATCTAAATAATTGTATAAATTATTAATGAGCTATTTAAATTTCTAAATGTTTAAAATTTTTGGAATCTTGTACATCTTTTGCAGTACAGGCTATCTCAGCTTGGGACAGCCCTCTCTCAAGTGTGCCATAGCCACAGGGGTTGAATGGGTACTGGGTTATACAGCACAGGGGTAGATCATCTTTGAGGAAGAAAGTCCAGAACACTTAGCCATGTTGTCCAAGATTGGTGCTCTCAGGGCTGTAAGTACAATGGTGAAGTGTATCGTCTTAGTCCGACAGATCTCAACTTGAGTGATCCCTCAGAAACTCACTAGCCCTGGAACACTAGGCTTATTATTAATAATACTGCAGGGATTCTAGATCCACCACCTGTTTGTCACAGCTCTCTAAGTCAACAACCAAAAGTTGGGTAATAAGTGATAGAGATAGTTCTTCTATCTTCTGTTGAAGATTTTGTTTAGGATGATAAAGTCAATTAGGGATGCCGCTGATCTGCAGTTCAGTTTAATACAAACAGCATCTCCTGTGGCTTTTGTAGGTAGCTGTCCACACTGTGCTCTGACTATCCCCTCCTCTTACAGAGCTGCTCTAATAGAGCAGCTTGGGTGCTGGTATTGACATGGCCTTTCTTGTTCAGCTGCCATGTCTGTCTTCAATGCTGTGTTTGATTTTTCATTAGTTGGTTTTTCTGTCCTTGTCTCTCTCCTCTTTTTCTATCTTGGATTTTGTTTTCTTGCCTTTGTTCTCACTTACCCTAGCCCTCCTTCCCAATGTAAATGTCTTCTGACTAGGTTATATAAATTATCAAGTGCCTCTTACCAGAGCGTGAGCTGGGGAAAACAATAGGAATTACTTTTTCTGAGAACGTGGCTTGTCTGACCGACTCTTACGCCAGTATGTCTTGCCTCTGGGAATTGTGAGCCCCACTGGATGCTTCAAAGGAAAGTAACGCAAAACCGCCTTGCCGTCTAGTCATTTGGACACCTTGTGACCCTACAGGATAGAGTAGAACCACCTCTGTGGTTTCTGAGACTGTAGATCTTTATGGAAATGGAAAATCTTCATCTTTGGCCTATGGTGGTTACTGGTGGTCCTAAATCTCACTGACCTGGTGAGTAACAACCCAATGAGTACCGCATTACCCCACCCAAACCAACCCAAACCAAACTCACTGCCATTGTGCAAATTCTGACCCATTATAAGAAAGGGTATTTCTGAGACGACAGCTCTTTTCAACACTACAAAGCCTTGTCATTCTGCCATGGAGTGGCTGCTGCTTTCAAACTGCTGACCTTGAGGTTAGCAGCCCAACATGTCACCATAAAGCCACTAGGGCTGCTCACTATGCCACCAAGATTCCTCAAAAAACAAACAAAAAAAAAACAAAACACAAAATGGAACTGACCAATTATGCAGAACTATTTGTAAGGAAAGTGGGGTGGGGGAAGGAATTCTGCATGACCCTTGAGGTCACTAGCTGTCATGGATGAAATTGTGTCCCTTCGCTGAATATTTATCAGTGTGACTGCATCATGATCCCTAGATTGTACATTGCACTCCATTGGGTAAGTTGTCCTGTATTTTGTGGTGTGTTGAAGTCCCAATCTCTGTATGTTAATGAGGCAGTATAGGTGTGTGTCTTGAGCCCCAGCCTTACAGCAGGGTGTGATTCAGGTCCTACCTTACTTAATCTTTCCGTTAAGTCACACCATTACTCACTGTAATCCTTTATCTTATAAGAGATAAAGGAGAGAGATTCAAACAGAGAGGAAAAAACCTCACCACTATCAAAAAAGAAGACCTGGGCATTGGGTTCCTATGCTGCGAAAATCTTTTTCTCCCCCCGCAATCCCCCACCCCGCCCTTTTTTTTTTTCTTACTTTGAGAAAATCTCTGACCCAGGGGAAGATTGACAGCAAGATGCACAGAGATGTCCACGGAATGCAGGTTGCATAGATGTTGAAAGAATACAGACTTTCTCCTTGAGCCCACACCCTGAATGCAGACGTCTAGCCCCCTAAACTGTGAGAAAATAAAATTTCTGTTTGCTAAAGACTCGCACTGTTGTATTCTGTTGTAGAAGCAATAAATAACTAAGATAACAGCTGAAGGTGTGGAGCCTCTGAAGCATGAAATTTGATTACTCTTATCTTGGTGCACAGCTCTCAATAGTGCTGTCGGTCATTCAATTACCCAGCAACCTCCACAAATTGTGTGCTGTGACATCGAAGGGAGCATTCGAGTGGACGATGCCAGGCTTCTGGCGTGGTGCTTTTGAGATGGCGGCAGAATGTCTCAGCCCGGGAAACAGCCTCGGCCAGAGCCAACATGAGGCTTTGATCGTGACTCCTAAGCATTTCCCTCAAATGACTGAGTGCTTCTTTGCTACATTAAAAATTCTCATGCGCTCATCTTTCAGGTCAGATATTTAAGAATGGTTTGCAGCCCCACTATGAGACATGATGCCCCTCACTGACCTATGGCCCTGCGGGGGACAACACCAGAGACACAGTGTGGGAATTGCACCCGATCTGATCCCGCCA
>NW_022109491.1:52762250-52782813 GCF_000313985.2 Echinops telfairi
GAATGGTTTGGAGAGATCCCAGGGTGATTCAAGAGTTTGGAGAACACAACCTCCAAAGAAAGGCTGAAGACTGAGCATTCTTTGACTTGAAGAAGAGAGGCCAAGGGGGATTTAATAACTGACTTCAAAATAGAGCAGCTGTTCTCAACCTTCCTAATGCCTTGACCTTCAGTACAGTTCCTCATGTTGTGCCGACCCCCCCAACCATAAAATTATTTTCATTGCTACTTCATAACTGTAACTTTGCTACTGTTATGAATTGGGTGACCCCCGTGCAAGGGTTGTTCAACGCCCCCCAAAGGGGTCACAACCCACAGGTTGAGAACCGCTAGTGTAGAGGGTAAGAGAAGGCACGTGACCCGCTGTTCCTAATGTATTTGGAAGACGGAAGAGGAAGAAATGTTGAAGCTCCCTGCAGGTGGAAACCATCACTGAGTAAGACGACTGGAGACCAGATTCCAATTCGGGCCTTTCCAGGGCCGCACCACCTGCGTGCATCCCTTTTCTGCCTGTGTTTTGCATACTTCACCCCCATGATTATTTATGATTCCAGGAGACTCCAGGCTAAAACAGTATTTTGATTACAAGCCTACGTTTTCATGGGCTTGTGTGGTACAATCTAGAGACAGAAACAACTGTTAAGTAATCCTTCAAAAAAAATTTTCAGGCAAATTTCAGAGTTTTGGTTAGTTATAAGAAAAGAAAAGACTTAGAGGGAAATTCTAAATGAGATAGGTTGTCACAGTGGACTCCCACATGCTAGCAATCATGAAGAGGGTTAGGGACAGGCCACATTGCATTCTACTAGATCTAAGTTCGGCATGAGTCAGAGTCAACTCAATGGAAACTAGCCATAGCAACAACGTAATGCAAACTGGGATTTTAATTTATTTTAATTTTTTTTTTCTCTCTCTCTCTCTTTTTTTTTTGGGGTGGTGATCCCAGGAACACAATAATTTTTTTTTTTAATTTTTTTTTCAGGAGACATAAGGAACTGCACTCAGAGAAAGGATGAGTTTGGGAGGCAATTTGAGGTTCACAAGTATACAGGAAATGTAAAAAATATTAATCACACTCCATAAAAATATCCTCATTGTCTTCTGGCAGCCAAGACTCATCTTCTCCAGCTTAATGCAGGTGGTATTTCAGCTCTGTAAATTTTTTAATGATCTCAATGTACTACCAAAGCCAAGGAGCAGAAGACAAAGGCTGTCATGTCTCTCTGGGCCTTGTTGGGAGGTGGGCAGGACAATGGTCTGGAGGGTGCTTCTTCCTGGGTGCTTGGTCCCTTCCTGCAAAGGATGATGCATAGTTGGTAAATTCAGGTGCATCTTTTCTTCCCCTTGCCTCCGCTCCGCAGTCAAGAACTTTAAGACCTCTTTGGCCCCCAATTTCTCCAGGTGTATTTCCATAAAAGCTGCTGTTTGATTCAGCTACATCAGCTAGGAGGTATTTCAAGACAAAACATTGCCCACAGTTACCTTAAACAACAAGGCTAAGGGAAGACCTGAAGAATGGCCCAATTCCCAGGATCTGGGACAAGGGGAAGCAGGTGTTATTTAGCTGCAGTCGAATGGCACCCTCCATGCCACCCGAAATATGAAAGCAGTATATCTTAATTAACTGCAGTGGCTTGCTCATAAAGCTGTCAGCACCAGGCTCTAATGTCTGTACTTTTAATGATTCATTTGATTAGAAGGTAATTTTATTCACTTGATGGCAGTCAGAACTATTTTGTGAGGTATCCCCTTTTTCCCCCCAACCGTTTCTCTCCTGTTTGAAATATTTCTAAGCATTGTGTTGTTCCAAACTACCAAATTAAAAAAAACATGCATTTTTCAAACCTATATCATAATGCGTTCTTCTCAATACCAGCCTGTCTGTTGGTTTGTGAATTGTGTTATATAGTAAAATAAGGTGAAGAATGAATTTTTAGATTTCAC
The DNA here is from genome assembly GCF_000313985.2 of Echinops telfairi. Classification (NCBI taxonomy): domain Eukaryota; kingdom Metazoa; phylum Chordata; class Mammalia; order Afrosoricida; family Tenrecidae; genus Echinops; species Echinops telfairi. The sequence continues at coordinate 52,764,194 of NW_022109491.1, forward strand.
ATGTGGAATTGAAATCATCCATGATGTTACTCAACTTAATATTTTCTCCTGCCTCATGTCCTTAATAATTGACATAATTTTATAGTACACCACATTTCACAAATGTGTATTATGTTATTTTATGTCATTTTTACCTCACAATCAGCCTGTGAAATAATACCTCTACAGAATGAGCAGAAACTCAGAGATGATATCACCAGTCCAAAGGTCTAGAGAGTGAGTCAAGAATTCAGAATTCAGTCCCAGTCTAAATTTGCTTCTTTCTTTATCACACCATAATATGGCTGCTCTTCAAAGAATAGTTATCTGTTTCCCTTGAAAACTATGCATAGGCTTGACCCCACTGACCACCCACTCCTTGGTGGGGACATGCAAGCAGAAACTGAAGCGGGACTCCGGGCAATCTCTGGATGGCCTGGGCCCCAAGGACAGCATAAGGTTCTGCTCACAGAATCTTGGATCTCTTTCTGCCTCCCTCCTCTTCACATCAGTCTTCATGGTTGTAATGTTGGGATTCCTAATATAGGATCTTGGGCCTCGTGCAGGATCGAGTTCTTTTCCACAGCTCTCCTAATGCTCCACCCTTTCCCCTACCTTTTTGTTGTTGTTGTTGTTGTTGTTAATGCTAATAATAGGATCTACTACTCATTCCAGGCTCACCTTCTGCTGTGCCAATTGCTGAGGAGTCAATTTCTACTTGAGCTAATCAATATACTGCTAGTAGATAAGTGTGACGCCTCATACTGAGCTTGGTGCTAGGAAGTTGTCTCGGGGAGAAATGAAGAGATAATGAGCGGTCTTTAACTTGAGACCCCCAGGAGAGCACATCTGTAAAACACAGCAGAGTGGATATGTACTCTCCTCTTCTTTCAAGCTCCATCCCTCTTTTTAACTCAAGACGGTCAAGGTTAAACAGCATTTATAGGGAGGTGAGGGGTGGGGAGGGTCAGCTAGGCTGGCAGTGTAGAGATTTGATCCAAGGTTGGAATCAAGTGGCCAGTTCTCTTTCCATATTACTCCACTGCAGGCCTGTATCTATCAAGGGGCAACAAAAAAGTGGGATTTGCTATGAGTATTGCCTTGGTGTTTAGTTTTTGTTCTCAAATATTTCCTCCCTAGCTAATCTGTGGGTGCTTGATTATACTCTTCTAAAATGTTCATTTGCTGGAAAACCATATAACGTGTGAGAGAGCCGAGGACCCTCTATTTCTTTGCCCTTGTGTGGTGTGTAGGGAGCATGACACAATGAAGCAGACAACCCCTAATAAGTACATCAATTTGCAAATGTGTCATGAGAGCTAGCTACGCTGCCCCTGGTTATGAGGGGTGGGGGGGTGGGGATATGAATCACAGGCTCCTAGAAGCACTTGCCTTCTCCCGTTCTTTAACTCAAACTGTCAATATTTCAGAAATATAATGACGATCCTGGCAAATCATCAGCACCATGGAGCAGTGGCCTGCTGTATGTCCACTTGGAAAGAGGGGACAGGTTTATACAGACTCTCCTGTGAATGAGGGCTTCTCGTGCTAGGGACTCCTAGGGAGTCCTCAGTTTAGTGAGGGGGGCCTTCAGGCCTACTCTCCATTCTGAGGATGGTCTTAACTGTGCGACATTAATACACTGACATATGATTTTCAAACATTCTAGCAATGTCAAGCGGTAGATAGATGCATATTATAAACAGAAATCTTATAAACGTATAAGAAGGTTCTGCTTGGGTGGATATCTAGAAAGATAACTTTGAAGGAAAGCCTCTCACTTTAGATTTTGGCTCAAAATGTGAGTTTTTGTTCCTCTGGTAAGCATCCCAGTTTCATCTCCAGGGTGACCCAGAGAAGGACTTTGAGGCAACATCTATACGCTCTCCAGGACCTGATCCATGGCCTGGAGGTAAATGTTTTGCCTGTAGTTGGCCTTTGAAGCAAAGAAATCAGATAGCATCCAGAAGACTGCCATATAAGCCACTACACGGGATGCTCATTACCCCTTCCTCTTACATTGGGAAGTGGTGTTTCCATATCCCTGCTAACATGGATTTCAGTTCTCATTGATTCAGTGGAGATCATCAGGAAGTTGGCTATGTACATGGCCCTATGCTTGGACTAGGCACGGTTCTCTTTAAGTGGATGGCATGTGAGGAGGTACTGGGCGATTTCTGTTCTTAATTCTATGAAATCAACAATGTTTTCCCCTTCTGATCATCTTGGCAAAGTGGCTTTTTATGAAATCCCCAACATTGTTAGTTAAACACTTCCCTAGACATCCATTCAGAGGAGAATGCATGCTCATCCCCAAACTCATTGCCGTAGAGTTGATTTCACCATAGAGTCGTGCACCTTGATGAGGTTATATCCCTCCATTGCTTCTGACTCATGATAACCACACCTGTGTCGCAGGAGGACTATGCTATACCAGGGTTTTTAATCATTGCTTTTTCAAAAGCAGATCGGCAAGGATTGCTTTTAAGGCACCCCTGTGAAAAATAGACTCTCTAAACACGTAGTTAGCTGTCAAGTATGTTAACTGTTTGCATCACCCAAGGAAATAAACTCATGCTATAACTGACACAGCTATCCCCATTAAATGCACACAGTAAGAGATTCTGGAGTCTGGAGCAGATGGTAGGCAGGCTGGTCTGGGAAGCCTTCTGAGAAGAGGTGAGAACAACGTGGAGCCAGGCGAGATGGCTGCAAACTCGTAGAGTGAGATTTAGGAGGGCTTCCATTGTCTTTGTTGCTAGGTGCCATTGAATCAATCTGTTCCTATCCACAGCAAGCCTAGTGCCACAGAAGAGAACACTGCTTGACCTGGAGACATTATCAACATTGTTAGGTTGAGCTGACTGTTGTAATCACCAGGTCAGTCCATCTCATGCAAGGTCTTTTTCACTGACCCTTTACTTTAAAAACCATCTTAGCTTTTCCAAAGACTAGTCTCTCCTTATAAGATGCCCACGTATAGGAGACGAAATCTCACCATCCTTGATTCTAAGGAGCATTTTGACTGTGCTTCTGTGAAGAGGGATTAGTCCGGGTGCCTTCAATATCGTTCACCAAACCCTAACAACACTCTCTAATTTTGTTGAAAGAGCAGAATCCAGGCCTTGACCCCTGTCAGCCTGATAATTTCTTTTATTGTTATTATTATTTATTGGGAGTTAATACATATATCATATCATTCCATAATTCAGTCACATAAAGCAGTATTGTACAATTGCTGCCACAATCAGTTGCCAAACATTCTTCTTTTTCCTTCTTGGACTCTGACATCAGCTCCCTTTTACATGCACCACCCTCCCACTGCCACCACTGTAAACTCTTCCCCACCTCCTACCACCTGAACCCTTTCTGCTAGCTGTCCCTATAAGTTCATCCAGCCTGGGTGTCGTATATTGAGAAACAGAAAAACAGGTAGCACAAATTCAAGAGGGGAACCCCCAATGATGTAACATCTGAGACTAACCTCAATATAAACAAGCAAACAAAATACAGAAAATATTGAAACTAGATTAGACTGACTGTGCATCAAGTCAGGTTTATCCTTTTGATCTACTATAGCCATCTCTCCAATACACCTCTGTTTAGTAACCACTTTCCTCCCCTCCCACTACTATAGAGGGAGATCACTGAAGGCACATTTCTTATTAGCTCCTACAAATGTATCTCAGGGTCCCACTGTCATCCATAGCCATCTGCAAACCGGGTCTCACGATTGAGGTGCTGATACTAGTCCCTTCTTCAGTTTTGGATTATACGTTATATAACTCTTCAGTCACTGATGTTGCTGTGTGTCTTCCCGGTGGACTTAGTCGACATCTCCCTTGGGCTACTTATTTGGAAATAAGCCTTTAAGACCCCAGGCACTGTTTTCTGGTAATTTCCCTGAACAAAGCAGAACCTATGGGGAGAACAATGGCTTCAGGTGCCTTTCCTGGCCCTTGAGTATCCAGTGCTGACTTCTAGGCTGGGCCTACATCAAGCTTAAGCCTGGATGAACCTCTTCCCAGTGTTCTGGACTCTGGACCACAGGATAGCTAGACAACTTTACTGAGATACTTGATTTGGGTTTTAAATGGAGACTTCACCACCAAATCTGCCACCAATGCTGAGGTTTAGTTTCAGAAATTAAGGACTGTCACTGAAACTGATTTCCTTTTTCAGGACCTGATCTTCTGAGGCCCCAGCAGAGGAGCTCAAAAGAGATATTTTAAAGTGACAGGTTTAAACAGCCTTTTCATGTGCAGTAGTACAATCATTCCTCATGTGCAGCCCCCTGGGCTTAAACACTGAAGGTCCCACTGGATTCAATCTCCTCTGTAAATGTCTGAGTCCCCATGCAGCCTGGCAGCCAGGAGCAGTAGAAGGGCTGAGGGGCCACTGCGAGGCCAGGGCAGAATAAGGTAGCAGGAAGAAGGCCTGGAGCAGTGAGGCCCAGCGGGCAGCCCTGAGCCCCAGTGCATTTCGAGGTTGCAGGCATCATCACTGGTTAACTCTGGGCTGGCCTATGGCTGATTGGCACTGTTAGTGAGCAGGGGGAAAGTGTATTGGAAAGTGGATTACTGAAGATGAAGTTAGGTTAAATTTTAACCTATTTTCACTTTATTTCCCTTTTGACCCATTTTTAATTTGTTCTAGTTTCTATTATCTTCTGCTTTCTTTTGGATTGGTTTTTTTTTTCATGTGTTTTATTTTGTTTTTGTTGTTGAGCTTTTTGGTATACTTTTCTGTATATGAAATCCAGGATATGCAGGTAATCCATAGACACAGAAACTAGCTTAATAGTTCCCCAGAATTAGGATATGGGAGGTTGCGTGTAATGGGTAGCTCATAATAATGGGTAGAAGAATGAAGAAAAAGTTCTAAAATTGATTGTGGTAAATTATTTTTAATATATTTAAACCATGGAATTGTACAACATATGAATTATATGCCAATAAAACTTTCAAGAAAACATTCTAGAAAGGCCATTTTATTCAGTTTTGAATAGGACACAGACAATTATCTCACTGTGAAGGAAGTATATAGAGCTTAAATTCTGATCACCAATTTTGCAGAAGGCTAACCAAAACCGTGAAAGCCCAACATCCATTTGTAGAGTCTGCACATAGATTAAGATCCACTGTATTTCTTCTGACAAATAACCAGAAAGGTGAACAGTCCTCCCCTCAGAAAGAGTCTGTTAGAAGGTGGATCACTTCATATCCCTCACCAGCCCAGGGAGAGGCTGTCTCCTTTAGGGACATTCCTGAATGTGATCTCAATGGAGATTGTCATACTGGGATTTCATAGTCAAGAGTCATGCTCTGATCACCTTGGTTGGAAGGTCTTGGGCCAGTCTTGTAAGCGCTTCTGTATAACGTAATGTACCTGTCCAACCATGGTCCCCTTCCTCCTTCATTAGTTTCATCTGCTACTGGGATGTATTGATGAGCTACCTATCATGTTCTTTGGCAGTTTGCTTTGCCCTCCCCTGTCTTTCCAAGTCTCTGAATCTCGGACAATGTTACAACCTATTGGTCTCCTTCATTTGGATGTCTTTGGCTTGTCTTTTTCTGTTTAAGACTTAAAAAAAAGTTTACTTAAATTATCTTTGAGACTTGGGCTCTCCTTTGCACTGTAAAGCAGAGGCTCTCAGCATGTACACAGTTCAGAGGCAGAAAAGAAGTCCCGTGATTCCCGGCCATGGGGCTAATGATGCACTCTAGAAGACAAAGGCAATCATCACACATGCAGTCACTTCATCACCATTGAGGACAGGACTAGGGAAGGGAGACCTTGGAGGGGGCTGGGAAGGGGAAGGTCCGTGATTGGGATATGGACACAGTTCATTTCAAACCTAGAAAACGTCCAGGTTTCGTTCTGGGATTTCCATCACCTGGTAATGTGTGGTCACAGCATAACTCGTGACCAGGTGGCCCAGGACTCCATCTTTTAGCTTACAACCATATACTACGTGGATGATTTTAGTAAATCATTGCAAGCATCTCCCCTCGGGGTTCTGCAAGCCCAGAGGGGAGCAGTTGTAATCTGCTTTCAAACACGCACGACAGGGCACAGCTTCCCCCCTCTAGGATTTTCCCCTAGTCTTGCCTAAGTTCCTATCCGCATTGTTGGAAAAGCACTAACTCAAACATATCTATACTTATATCAAAATTCAAAATACAGTTGTATCCCTTCTCCTAAAGAGTCTACCATTGAGACCAAAGTCTTCCACTAACCAAGTGGAATTTAAGAGTTTATCATTGAAGTACTAATGCATTTACTTATGGGTTCATGTAGATCTGCTCTTCGATGGAGTGTTCTTTATACCCAATTGGGCCAAAATACTAGAAGAAAAAATCCATTTCCCCATGAACTTTCTGAGCCACCTCATAGGTCTGCCAGGTCTACTTGGTTTATGTTGGTGGGGGTGGTTGCCCTGAAATCGCTTCAGACTCATAGCAACCTCGTGGGTATAATTTAGAACTTCTCCATATGGTTTTCAAGGCTGGAACCTTTTCAATGCACAGACTGGCCAGTCCTGCCTTCTGAAGCATCCATGGATGGTTAAAAATTGCCAACTGTTCAGCTAGTAATCTAGGGCTTCACTGTTTGTGCCATCCAGAAGCCAATCTCTATGTATGAACATTCTTTCTGAGGTTACAGTTTCACAAGTTGGAGAAGAAAGAGAACTAAAATCAGAACAAAAACCTGGGCTCTAGACTCGTTCGACTGAGTATTTATAGTGTGTCCTCTGGGGTTCATCTTTTTCCAGCCTCGGTTTCCAAAGCTGCTTAACCGTATAAAAACCTATAAAATGGGTTGCTGAACCTGCCACGTGTGTTATTGGGAGGAACACCGGAGCAGTTGATCTGAACACATTCTACAGAATGCAAAGGGAAGACAAACAATGGCACCTGTCATCTTGCAGGAACAGCAACTGGAGGGCTGAAAGCCAGTGAGGAGGCAGTGTTCATCTAGTTTACAGGACTCACCAAGAGGACATTCTTTGGACGAGACATGCCTGTCTCTCAGTTGGCACTTACTGAAGGCTATTGCTATAATTAATGAACAGGGTCCAGTTCTACTAATGAAGGTGAAATCTCATCTCAGGAATCTGAGTATCCCACAGGCACAGCGTATGGACAAGGTTTTCAGGGCCTCCAGCCTCACATCTAGCCCTCCATCACCACCCAGGAAAATTGCAAAATCTTTCAGAAGGATTTCTGAGCAAGGTTCTTTGTGGCCTGAAGCCTGACCTGCCTTTCCTTTGCACATGACAAATCTTAGATAGAGCGATTGAGACCTGCTCTTGTCTCATTCAGATGTCAGCAAAACTGTGCGACTGCTCCTGGTGGTCAAAATAGGGGGAGCTTTCCAGAGAGGGAGCAGGCCCTGGTCATTGTCTTTTCTATTCAGATGCCCTTCATTCTGGTGGGCTGCAACTTTTCCAGACAAAGCTGTAAGAAACCCAGTCTGAGGGTGACAAAAATGTACCTTTTTTACCCTACCCTTGCTTTAAAATCCTGTGATGTTCTGAGAAATTCTTAGCTTGCTGGCTGTGCTTTGCAGCCACCAATATATTTTAACTTTTTTGTATTACAGATCTCAGCAGCCTCTCGTAGGCAGAAATTACTTCTCCTATTCAAGTAAGCCAGGTGCCTTGGTGAGACATGTGAGAATCATGCCCCTAGCAAAAAAAAAACCAACAACCTTTCAAAGTGGAAGAGAAAGATTGTAGTATATAAGCCTTGTACTAAAAATAGATGCATTTGTGAACTTTATCATCAATGATGAAGGTACCCTGGCATTGCAGTGAGTTAAGCATTGGGGTACCAAGTGAAAGTTTGGCATTTTGAACCACCTGTTTGTCGAGAAAGATGAGGTAGTGTGCTTCCTTGAAGAGGTATAGCTTCAGAAACCAGATGGAACAATTGTGTTCTGTCTTACAGGGTTTCTAGATTAGACAGCTGAGAATTTGGTTTGCTCTATTTGGGGTTAGTGGTGATAGCCTCAAAAAAATCATCTGGATGAAGATTTAGGGTACGGTTGACAGATTATGTCTATAATGTGATGTCACAAAATGCAGGAACGACCAAATGATATCATTAATGTACTATGCAAGTGATAATTTGTTAAGGATACTTTTTTTAAATGGTTTCAGCAGTTCATTGACAGGGAGCCAGAGATTTACACTAGATGCAGAAGAGGATATAGAAGGAAGGATATCATTGCTCATATCATATAGATCTGGGCTGAATGGAGAATACCTGTGTTTTATTAAATATGCAAAGACATTGAACTCTGTGCATCGGAACAAATTATAGATTTGGTTTTCAAAAATGAGAATCCCAGAACTCTTAATTGTGCTTATACAGAACCTACATGTAGACCACGAGATAGTCTTTCCAAAAGAGCAAGGGGACATTGCTGTGTTTAAGATTAGGACCCTGACAGAAGGGTCACAGGGAGGAGACAAGCCAGTCAGGGTGCAGTATGGCACCGATGAAACGTGCAACTTTCCTCTAGTTCTTTAATGCTTCCTCCCCCCTCCCCCCACCCACCTATCATGATCCCAGTTCTACCTTACAAATCCGGCTAGAGCAGAGCATGTGCACTGGTACAGATAAGGGCTGAAAACACAGGGAATGCAGGACAGATGAACCCCTCAGGACCAATAATGAGAGCAGCGATACCAGGAGGGGAAGGGAAAACCTGGGGAAGAAAGGGGGAAATGATCACAACGATCTACATATAACCCCCTCCCTGGGGGACAGACTACAGAAAAGTGAGTGAAGGGAGACATCGGTCAGTGTAAGACGTGAAAAAATAATAATCATTTATAAATTATCAAGGGTTCACGAGGGAGGAAGGGGAGGGGGGCGGGAAATGAGGATCTGATACCAAGGGCTCAAGTAGAAAGCAAATGTTTTGAGAATGATGATGTCAACAAATGTACAAATGTGCCTGACACAATGGATGTATGTATGGATTGTGATAAGAGTTGTACAAGTCCCCAATAAAATGATTTTTAAAAAAGATTAGGAAGGATATGTATCAGGATTGCATTCTTTCACTGTGCTTATTCTATGTCTGTACTGTGTAAATACTTCAAGCAGCTGGACTATACAAAGAAGCATGTGGATTTAGGATTGGAGGAAGACTCTTTAACAATCTGCTATATACCGATGACACAACCTTGTTTCTTGACACGGAAGAGGACTTGAAGCACTCCGTGCTGAAGCTCTAAGACCATGGCCTTCAACACGGGTTCTGCCGCAATGTGAAGGAAATAAATTCTCATAAGTAGACCAGAGAGCAGTGTCCCGGTAAACAGAAAAAGATTGAAGTTGTCAAGGATTTCATTTTACTTCGTTCCATGATCAATGCTCATGGAAGCAGCAGTCAAGAAATCAAATGGTATTGCTTTGGAGAAATATACTGCAGACAAACCAGCAAACATTTCTCTCTTTTTGTTGTTGTTAAATAGCAAAGATGTCGGTTGGAAGATTAAGGTGCACCTGACGCAAGCCGAGGTCTTTTCGATTGCTTTTTACATGAACGCTGAAAAATGAATGAGGAAGATCAAAGAAGAATGGATGCTTTTGAATTATGTTGTTGATGAAGAATATTAAAACTACCAGGGACTGCCATAAGAATGAACAGATCTTTGTAAGAAAACCTACAACCAAATGTTCTTTACAAGTGCACTTTGGATATGTTACCAGGGGTCACCAGTTCTAGGTGAAGGGCATTAGGCTTGGTACCGTCAGCTAAAAAGAGAACAGCCTTCAATCAGATGGCTCGCTTGGCACAGTGGGTGTGTCAATGAGCACATCTACAGGCTGGCCCGAAACAAAGCACTGTTTTGTCTCATTGTACATAGGATCATTATGGGTCCGGACCGACTACTGGAGCCTAATAAAAACAACCACAGCAGGAAATCACAAAGATGAAGCATTTGTCTCCACAGGTGCTCTTGAGGAGAAGGTGTTGAGTGAGACATCAAATTGGAATGGTACAGGCACCTTCCTCTTGAGTTCATGCTACCCAAACTGTGACTTCTTTGGTACCAAGAATTGAATTTTGTCTCTCACTCCCTCAAATATGTGTCTACTGGGTTGAGATTTCCCATATTGTATGGCTACAGTCTATGCTGTGATTTGTGATGAATCCTCATCTCTACCTGTTCATTAAAAGAGCCGTAATGACACTGCAGGCTAGGCATGGGGTTGCTAAGAGAAACTTGCGTGGTTCAACCCAGCAGCCTCTCTCGGGAGAAAAAGGGCATGTTCTGCTCCTGTAAATACTGACAGTCTCAGAAACTCTGTGTAGCGTCTCCTGGAGTCAAAAAGGAACCCCAGCGGCACCGCGGGGTTGCTCCAAAAAGTCAGTGTTTCCAAGGGCCGTGCAGGAAGAAGATGTGACTCTCTGCTCCCATCAAGATTTCCAGCCTCAGAAAGCCCAAAGAGGCAGTTTTCCTGTGATGCAGTGGTTATGCATTGAGCTGCAATCTGCATTGTCAGTAGTTCGAAATCACCAGCAGCTCTGAGGGAGAAAGACTGGGCTGTCTACTCCCATAAATGGTCATCGTTGTAGAAATCCTCTGGCGTCAGCATTGACTCATGGCAGTGAGTTTTGTTTAAAGGGTCTCTATGAAGCAAGAGCAGTGTGAGGACAATGCATATTAATGGAAAGCAATTGGAGGGCTGTGGGCTGGACTTGATTTTTATTTGTTCATAAGGCAGCATCTGTCTTGAGTAGCAACCAGTCCAACAGATGTGACTCTGGTCACGCCCTTACTCAAGCAAAATAAGCCACACCCCTATTCCTGTTCACACCCTTGCATCAGTCACAACTTTGATCTTTCAATGGATGAGAAGAGAAGAGAACAAAGAGAGAAAATCCAGGGGTGTAGCCTATCCTTAGCACCCTGGCTCCATGTGCTGAGGCCGTTAGGCCCAAAGAGCTGGCTATCCACACCTACAGTGATCCCAAAGAACAAGACCCACAGATGCTGGGAAGAAACAAGGGACTTGCCCTAGGATTGCAGCCCAGAATTCCAGAATTCCAACTTCTAACCTCCTCAACTGGAAAAAAATTAATTCCTGTTTCTTAAAAACACCCACTTGTGATTTTATAGCATACTTAAATGACTAAGACGTCCAGGGTCTGCCAGGGAAGTTTGCAGCGACTCAGCAGAGGACAGCGATATTGAGAGAGGAGTCCGCTAGAAAAGGGGGTGTGAACATAGCACCCATCACTCATGCTCCCATCTCCTTGAAACAATTTTGAGTTGACACAGACAGATCAGCCAAGGCAAATTTCTTTTTCTCTGGTGTAATAATTTAACTAGAACTGATAAAATGACATACACTTTGTAATGACTATCTATCCAGTTAGATTGGATCATGACAAGAATATATTGCGTTTTGAACATCTAAATGTAGTAGCCAAGGGATTCTGTGCTAGGGTGCTAGATTGGACCTGCATTTTCGACCATTAATTGGGCTGATTCATACTGTTATGGGGTATGTTGACTATTTATCCAGTACTCCTTACTCCTACAGTTACCTCGATCTTTGTTAGCTTTTACTCTTTTGGATTCTACATCCATGAAAGGAAAATCGAATTGGCCAAATTGGCTTCATTTTCATAGCTGTGAAAAAGAGCTTGCCAGTTGTTTAAGTTAGGTGTTAAAATATCATATTGAATTGGCCTGCATCTATCAATGATTTGACTACAGAGCCTCTGAGTGCACACGAGAGACAATGAGAATTGTTAGAGGTCATAAGTGAGCCCACTTGTGAAATAACTAGTTAACCAAGGGAAGATGTTTTCCTCATTTAAATGGAATTCCCTCCTGGTGACAGTAACTGTTGGGAAGAAAACTGCCTGTCTGACCATTTTCACCTCAGCTACTCGAGTAGGTAAATACATCAATAAATCAAGGTCACTGTCTATAATGGAGTACCCCACCCCGCCTCACACACATTGTAGATTTTTGAATCATAAACTGTAGCTCCGTTAGGCATGAGCCAGGCCTGCCGCAGTTACTGCTGCACTCTCAGGCCTGTCCCCTGTCTAGCACGGTGGAAAGATGGCGCAAGAACATGGGGGGTCCTTCAAAAAAGCTGTTGAAGGAGCAGTGGGTTGGTCAAGAACTCCATTGGTGGAGGATGCCATTCAGCCTACCCACTCCCCAGTTTAATCATCCCACTCTTACAGAGAACTGTGCAGATAGGTCTGCAATTTCCAAATCCCAGATCTGCCATTCAGTAACAGAAACTAATCTCTCTCTGGGTGCTTTCCTCATCTGTAAAACGTTAATGCTAATGAGAGCTGCTTCGTGGGGTCATTTAGGAGGTAAATCACTTATTACATGAGAAGTTCATGAAGAGTATCTGTGATCTGTTATAAATACTGAGATGTTAATTGGCATTTATGTAATAATTATTGAATGGTGTTTCCTATTTGCTATTCATTAATCTAATTAAGATGCCTAATTGTGGTTGGGAAGTATGCTATAGCAAGTTTAAATCTACTATGCTATGAGGTTCACTAGCCACATGGAAGTTATAGCAATCCTCTATCAAACTAGGCAGGATAGATCTTGGATAAGCTTCTCTAACCCTGATGGTAGCTGTTGCGTTTTGTTGCGTTTTTGTTTAACATGGACGCCAAACTAGAAGGTTCCTTTTAGTACGAGCTGCAGTAATGACAGCCAGAGTGGGAGTAGGCACACTTACTGTGTGCTCGGCCCTGTCAACATAACAGCTTTACTTGTATTAGTGCATTTAATTCATGCAATAAACTCATTGTGGAATGTAGTCATAACAATTTCCTTTAAAATATAAGGAGACTGAGGCACAGAGAGGTCAGGTAACTTGTCCAAAATTGATCAAGACAGTAACTGGAGGAGCAATATTCGAACCTAAGAAAATCCACTCCTGGAGTCGTGTTCCTACAGAGTAGAATCCCTTTTAAGTTTTCTGTCACTATGATTTCATCCATCATCGTGAATACGGCAAATAGCTCAGGGTGAATAGAGAAACCAGAATATCTTTACTTCATTGGCACAGGGGGTTAAGTGTGGAGCTGTCGGCCAGAAGACTGGCAGTTCACATCCAAGGTCGCTCCTTGGGAGTGAGATGAGGCCGTCTGCCTCTGTAAAGATTTATAGCCAGCCAGACCCTGGAGACCCTTCCCCGCGTCCTATAGAGTCTCTATGAGCCAGAATCAACTGAGCAGCAGGGTTTTTGTTTGTTTGTTCATTTTTAATTACTATTATAAAGTGATCTGGCCTTAGCATCCAGGAACATTTTCCATCCACACATAGCAATATGCATAATTGTCAAGTAAATGAGAGAGTATTTGCTAATGTGAAAATCTCCCAAACAAGCTGAGTTATTATTATTGTATCATTATTATAACATGAATAATATGCACTTATGTAATATTTTGTCTCTCAAGTACTTCATGGCCATCTTAATGAGGTAGCCTGCTGACAGAGATCCCAGAGAAAGGACTACAAACATCCATGTCCACTCCTCAGCATCCTACAAATCCCCCTGACGTGAGATTGGGTGGAGGGTCTGGATGGAGGTGGAGGAAAGGCAGTGGCTGAGCCGGGCAGAATAATTGAACCAGGAACCCTACCTAATATGTTAGAGATGTAAGGTCTGATCCAATTCTCTTTGGACTGTGTAAATCAAAAGTTAATTACTGAGAGGGCTCCATTTGTATTTTTATTGCTCTATTTACATTTTATGAAACCATCTGGTATCATTAATATATTCAAAGGCAGTTTAGTGTTATTTGTAATTTTAGAACAATAGGAAGAGATTAGTCTTCTTCAAGTGGGAGAAGTCAGAGGCCCTGGATAGAAGGGGTGGAAGGAGTCGGCAGGAAGCCCTGGGGCCCAGGGCCTGAGCCTGCTACCCGGTTCTGGCAGTGTTTCAGCAGGCTCGGTCAGTGATAGAATGGCTTAGTGGTCTGAGCCAAGAGAGAGTCTCTGGCTATGAGATGTGGGTGAGTTGTGAAGGGTGGTGCTTTGACAGGTTGAAGGAGAGGAGAACAAGCTGAGCAGCTGCCCTCTCTGGACATGCGCCACAGTGAACTAGGCCAAGGTATCACTGTCGCCAACCAGGCCCATCTGTGGACTTCCCTGGGGCCGCACACTGGGAAGGACCCTACAAGCTCCCCTGTTCTTTTTCTCTTGTTCAGCTTCTCTAGGACACGGTGCAGAGGCCCCCTTGGAGGTGGCTTTGGGACACCAGAAGCCACTGCCGGCCACTTTTGGCTCAAGGACTAATGGCAAAGCGCTGCTTCCTGATCCGGGCCCAAAGTGAGCAGCTGCTGGTGGATTACAAAGCCTTGGTCCCTCTCATTTTCATTTTAAATGTTATCTCAGCTGGGCAGTTCTTGCAAATGAGCGCTGCCCCTCCCTTCTCTCCTAATACACCACCGCCACCAACATACACCCTATGCTTTACCCAAACACACTCTGGCAACAGCGAGGCCTGCTATGGTGCACATGAACTAAACTGCAGTTTACTGGCGATGCCGCCGTTGGCATTCTCTGATTGAGCTCCGCTGGCTTACCACTTGGATGCTAATGATAGGAGCTGGTGGGTCAGATGTGGCAGAAAGACAACCTTCAAAATTGACATGGCAAGAGCTGGTATCCCGGAGCTTTGGGGCCTGGGCTAGGGCACTGGTCCATACGTAAGGCAGGGATGCTTTTTTTATATATATAATGAAACCATCTTTCGGCTCCAGAAAGAAAAAAAGCATGATGATTCGTATTTCCCAATGGTCTTCAGTCAGACCCTGCTGGTTTCAGAAACACAAAACAAAGTCCTCTATTGATTCTTTCTCTAAGTGCTCCCTTGCTGCCATTTCTGCCTTGTCACCCTGTCCCTGTTTTTCTGAGTGCCATGTCCTCCTCTCACACACTTTTTTTGGCCACCAGATTTGAGTAGGGGAACATCAGAGGGTTCCACCCAGGCAACACCACAAGAGGAAAAGCTAATGAGCACACTCTGAAGGCTTCCTAACCATTCCTCCCTACCCCCCAAAAAATGTTGGATCCTTGTTTTCCTATCCCCGGTTCCCTCCCTTGTGTTTCCAACGTCAGGGCCTTGGGACTTGCTAGAAAGGACTTGCCTGCCTCAATCAGGTTCCCACCAGAGTGATTTCCAAATCTGAAGCTTTTGCATAAGTGGTAAACAAGGATCATGATCAAGGCCCGGTGGTGTGAGATTGGAGAGACCTTCCCATGGAGCTCACGGTCAAGTTGCCCGGCCCCATGGAGGACATGCTGAGACACAGCCTCTCCTCACAGTCCTATCACTTCCAATAGGTCCTGCTTGGAGGCAGGTGGTGATATTAGAAGGGTAAGGGAGGGGGGCAGGAAGGAGAATCAACTACGATGATCAATGTATGTCCCCCGTCCCAAGGGGATGGACAGCAGAAAATTGGGTGAAATGAGATAGCAGTCAGTGTAAGACATGAAAAAAAGAGAATAATTTATAAATTATTATGGGGGCAGGGGGGAAGAAGGGGAGGGAGGGTGGGGAAAAATGAGGAGGTGATGCCAAGGGCTCAATAGAAAGAAAATGTTTTGAAAAAGACGATGACAACATATGCACAGATATATTTGCACAATGGATATATATATGGATTGTGATAAGCGTTGTAAGAGCCCCCATTAAAATAAAATTAAAATTAAATAAATCTATACAATAATCCTGGGGTGGGGTGGATGAAGGGTTTTTTATTAAAATTAAAAGACTGGATGCTGTCCTTTGTTTCCCAAACTTGTCGTTTAGGGAGGTAAAGGTTTAGAATTCCCTAAGCAGGATCCACAGGCCCAAAGTTCTGGTAGCTGGGGCCCAACGAGGTCTAATCTTATTCTTCAAGGGCTTCTCATCTACCCCTTGATGCCTCTGATATTGCTCACTGGTGATTAAGAAGGAGGCACTTCATTCTTAAAGCAGTCTCCCGCCATGCATTCTGCACTTCTCTCCAAGCCCATCTCATTTCCCTCTCTGCCTCTTGTTTTGGCACCAGGTTTATTTATTTTTTCATTAAAAGAATAATAATATGAACTGCTGATGCAAATGTCCAAAATATATTATTCTGGTTGATAGACCAAGAGTGCTACATACTTTATAAAGGGCGAGGGCAGGCAGAGCTGGGTGAGCTCTGACCAGGTCCAGGCCCGCCTGGCTGGGCACTCAGTCTGCTGGTGTTCAGTCTTGGCGTGCAGAACAAACAGACCATGGCTGAGCTCGCATGGTCTTTCTCTAGGCGTGTGTCCTTGCTCCCTCAGTCAACCTGATCCTTTTCACAGAAGCAGCTACCTATCAATGAGGAGCCCTGAACCTACAGTCGATCCAATCAGCTGTACCTTCAAAGTCTACCTAGACACTACCCCCACCCCTTCATAGGCGCCCCAATCACTACGTGGGTTCCAGGATTGGCATCTCTCGCAGCCCATTCCTCTAGGCTCTGTTCTGGACACTTTCATAGCACACAGAAGGTCATGTCCTTTTGCTGTCCGTATCCTGAGGCAGTATATCTGGGCACTCTGATAACAGCGAAGCCCCTCACTCTGGTGGGCCAGGCCCTACCTTTCCCTTGGACTCTTCTGTATTACTACTCTCTCGGCACTGCCTTTCAGATATACACCTCTCCTGACTGTTTTTGTACATACTAATCTCAGAGCCTTCACACTCGATTTTCCCTTTACCCAGACCATTCTCCCTCCAGAGTGCTGTAGGACTTGAGTGTCTCTTTACCTACGTCAGATCCCTCACAGATTACTTGAGCCAGAATGGTTTTCCCTTGACCATGCTTTTATTTTGATTTTTAAATAGTTTTATGGAGATATAATTAACATATTATCCAATTTAATAGCTCAATCATATTAAGAAGGGTTGTACATTCATCTGCACCATCAACGATGAAACATTTCCTTCCTTCTACTGCCCATTACTGTGGACTCGCCATTCCCAGCCCCTACCTCCCTTCTGTGCCTCCAGGCCATTGATATTCCAGGTGTCTGCCTTCATAGATCCACTGACCCAGACTCCTCTGTACAGAAACCATACAAAATGAAGACAAAGAACAGGAAAGATATCAGGTGTTTAGATTCATCAACTGTACCATATCCCTTATCCTCGTTTGCACCATTACTGCTTCGATTGCTTCACAACACTAGAGCATCTTACTTCCACTGCCTGGCCCTGGTACCCAGCCACGCTGTCCAGGGACAAACTGAGGCTCCAGGCAAGTGACCAGGCCAATAACTAAGAAACAGCGGAGGCAAGACAAAAACAAGGTCTTTTCGTGATGGAGGCCAGAGCTGCCCCAAAGCAGGCTGGGGACTTTGGTTAATGATCTCACGTAATCCTTGCCATTCTGAGTTTGGACTGTCTCTGTGCCCGCTGTGTAGACATAAGCACTGAGGGCCATGGGGGTGAAGCAGACTATTCTATTGTAGCAGAACCAGCCAGCCGTCAGTTACAAGGCAAGCCTCCGGTCCTTACTCTGACCACCGTTCTGATCTCTGACATCTCTGTCCCCTGTGCTGTGTTTCTGTTGGTGTACCCTTCTCCTTACCCTTTATGGCAGTGTGCTCATCCACAGACAACTGACTTTGGACAAGTGTCCTCTTCTCTTCTTCTAGAGCCAGTGTCTCTGCCCCCCACAGCCCATGTCACGGAGATGCTGTCCTGGGTGCTGCACATGGGAGTTGGGGAGACTGCACTCCTGGGTGGAGGACAACGCATTAAGGGATCACAGAGTCCCAGTGTTTCCTGAATGTCTACTATGGACAAGAAGAGCCTGTGCTGCTACTTTGATAAATGTCATCTGATTTATACCTTAAAGAACACACCCTGACCATTCCCAGTCCATCAACCAATCTTGAGTTTCAGGTCAAGTTGGGCAGGTTTGGACTGCAGGGTATCTATCTAGAGATCCTGAATCCTTTGCCTGTATTGCTTGACCTTGGGGAACTGCACGTTTGGAAGAAGTAAATGGACTTGGTGCAGACAAAGGGGAAGAGAAAGATTCCTTCTTTGTTGTAACCCCCTCCAAACAAAACAGTCCGCACACTCAGACATAGTCAGAAGAGGAAAACATTTATTATTTTCTCAAGTGCTCAGTGTCTTCTCTGATAATTGAGAATTGTGAGATGGCTGAGATCACAACAGCAGTCTGATTGGTTAACAGGAAATCAGAGTTGAGTAATTATGAGATCAAATTCACACAGCCAAAGTGGTAAAACAGAATTCTGTGAACAATCAGCATTCCCACACAGCCACACACGCTCAGCCCAATTCCCTTCTTGTCTCAGTCATCCACAGTCAGCTCTGGGCATCTTCATACATGTATGTCTCCCGTGACCATGGGAAAGATGTGGCTCTGCCTTTGGAACATGGGGATGGGGGACAGTGACCGTGGTGGAGGGCATCACGTGACAAGGCTCAAGAGTTCCTCTATTTTCTGAATATTTACTGTGAGCAAGAATCTATTCTGCCATTTTAATAAATGTTATCTAATTTATACTAAAAGGAAGTCAGGGACATAGTGTTCGTTTCATGCTATAGAAGAGGAACCTGAATCATAGA
>NW_022109491.1:52784158-52794442 GCF_000313985.2 Echinops telfairi
GGATTCCCTGTGTTTCCAGTTCCTATCTGTACCAGTGTACATCCTCTGGTCTAGCCAGACTTGCAAGGTAGAATTCGGATCATGATAGTGGGGTGCTGGGGGGCGGGGGGGAGGAAGCCTTTAGGAACTAGAGGAAAGTTGTATTTTTCATGTAAATCGATCTCTTAAAGAACCTTTGTGTCTGAATGCTAGAGGGTCTTTTGAAAGAGACAGTTGACTTTTCATCTCTGTCTGGACTTGCTACTTCAAGTGTCAGGGTCTTTCTACTATCTTTTCTGGAAATTTCTGAGGAAGATTTTGAGGAAACCATGGTGGCTGCTCCAGGCTAAGCTAATGTGACTTTTCTATCAGAAGAATGGCAGAACTTTGACATCTTTGTGCCCTCCTGTGCCTCTTCCTTTCCTAATGCATCATACAAGTTGGCAGTGCCAGTGTGGCGCTTAAAGGCTAGCTTATGTGATTAACATGCAGCCATCAGACACGACTCCATTCACACATTAGAGAAAGAAGTGATTTCCCTTCTCCTCTTGCCTGTGCTTCACCGTCAATGGCTACTCGCCCTGGACTTAATGAGTTGCTGCAGACCTGCTCTGTCGCCCAGAGTGGAAGCCAGAGTTCTGAGCCAAGGCTAATGGGAACCTGGGGAAGAACTCCATATGGAAACTTGACTGCCCACATTCAATACCTCAGTGTGATGCACTCTCAAGGTAGAAAGAATGCCTAGTACAGTGCTGTTTAGTCAAGGAAGGCTGTCATTATCTATCAAGAACACTGGTCCACATTGGATAGAAATGGTGTGACTGCACCGGAGTTGCAGGCAGAATCTCATTGACACAAGCAGGGAGTAGGGTCTCTCCATTGTGGTACTGTCGTATTGTGGTGAGGGCTTTCCTACACATACATGGACCCACAGCCCTGCCTCTTTCACAAGACGCCAGTAGAAGGTCAACCTCCAGCCCACCCAACACTCCCACCACCACCACCATTGTGACAACATATATGTGGCTAGGCTTTGGATGCCCCAGATAGTAAAGTTCTCTCTAGAGGACAACCACCCAGCCTTCTGCAAGAGACATAGTCTACTAGCACCCTACCTAAGACCTAGTGAATTCGAATTTAGGGGGTCAAAAGCAGGGATGTGTACTTCAATAGGATCCCTAGGTGATTGGTATTCATGGTAGTATTTGATATGCTTTCCAATATAATGGTCGTTTGTAGAATTTTTTTTAAATGAAAATTCAGTTTCTTCATTTGCTTAGGCACATTTTTAGTTTTCAGTAACTCACCATGTGATTGGTGGCTACCATGTTGGCTAGTACAATTTTGAACACAGTCATTAAGAAAGAATATTCTGTTGGATCAACCTGCTGCATACTATTATTTTGAATGCCTTCACGAACCATAAGGTTTTTTCATTTCTTTTTTTTCCTGCTTTTTCATTTCTATCAGCCAAACCTTAGGACATGATCAATGGTTATTTTATAACTTTTTGTAACTACATATAGAAGTGAATTTACCACCTCTCACAGTCAATGAGTCAATTCTGACTTATATCGACCCTTTAGGGAAGATTAAAACTATTTCACAGGATTTCTGAGCCTGTCAGTCTTATGGGAGCAGGCAGCATTAACTTTCTCCCTCAGCTGGTGGGTTTGAACTGCCAACCCTGAAGTTAGCAGTTCAAACTTCTTAACCCACAGTGCCACCAAGCTCCCTTGAAGTAAATCAAAGAAAGTGTCATTTCTTCCTGATTGATGCTTATACATAAAATAGATGTGATCTAGCCTGAATCTGTCTATCTATGCTTAGAGTCATGACAACTGCACACAGAAGCATAAATGCAATTCAAGGTCAAATACCGACTAAAGATATAAACCTCACTTTAAGACAATATGCTATATTAGGGTAGGGAGATATAAAACAGTCATCATATGTCTACTGCAACAAAAATACCAAAGTGATAGAAGAAAATGGTATCTGGTATTTTTCTGGAATGCTGGGCTTTATGGCGATGTGATAGGGATGAACTCATTCTAATGCCTAGCAAAGGGGTCCTTGTGATAGAGTGGGTTAAAGCATTGGATTGTTAACCACAGGTTGGTAGTTCAAGTCCATCAGTTGTTATGAAGGAGAACGATGAGGCTGTCAACTCCTGGAAAGTCTTGCAATCTTTGAAATCCTAAGTAGTTCTCCTCTTTCTTTTATAGGTTTGCTATGAATTGGAATTGGCCCAATGGCAGTAGTTTGGCTTGATTTCTTTGAAGTGTTTAGAAGAAGTGTTGTACGGTTACTGCACGCAGATTATGGCTAATCTTAAAGACCTCTGGGACCACATTAAAGGGCTCGAAATGTATTACACCGAAAAGAGAGTTCTAGAGTCAGACACTGTAAGCCTGTTTTATCAAGCTTCCAAGTTCTTTCCAGAGTAGAGTAGACAGTTGTATGCATGTCTCCACAACCTCAGCCTATGTCCATTGGGGACAGCCATAATTCATCATCGTATTATTTCCCATGGACTCTCAGTGCAGCCATTGTGAGCCCGTCCAGATTAACCCACCGAATGAGACCAGGTCACTGTCATTGAGTCACTCGGTTTCTTCTATTTGCCCTGTTTATATTTGTTTGCTTATTTGTTTTTCTGGCGGAGAAAGTTCTGCAAAACTGATTATTGCAAAACGTTTTTCGCTTAGTAAGCTAGAGAAATGTTTCTTGGCTCCCTAAAAAGAACTTAATGTTCTCCAAGTCCTCTTTCCTCTCCTACCTTTAAGCCCTGACTCAGCAAACCCTCTAATTCACCCTCCCATACTAAGTTATCAGCAACTCGGGAACTGACAGAACTATCCTTCCTGGATGGGTTTTAACGGCTGCTTCTTTACTTGATTCCAATTTGGATTATACCAACCTGGGACTTTTCCATGATCTAACCTCAAATCACAACTTAAAAAAATAAAACAAAAATATGCACATAACATTCCTATCCCATGTGTACAAGACCTTGGCCTGAAGCAGTTTCAGCAAGACCCCTTTCCATGAAACCAGTGTTGAGTGAAATCCGCCAGATGATGCATATCTTTTAAACCTCTGTCAGAAAGCCCACAGGGCTCAGTGTCATTTGTCTCCCTTACCTTGCTTGTCTCCCTGGAGAGAACTCGGAGAGGGCTCCACTGAACAAGAAAATGTAAAAGGCACTAACCCTCCAGGCATTGGCGCAGGGTTGACTGCTGGCTTCCATGCACAGGCTCCCAGCTCCCCAGCTGTCCACTGCACAAGCTGGTCCAGGAAGATAGAGGCAAATGGATTCCTTCCTCAGTTCTGGAAAATTCACACCTCCCTGACCATACCTGTTGGACTTAATTTAGATGGATTTCCAAGGGCACATGCAACTACCAAGTGTCAGATATGGGGGTTGCATAGACACAGTTAATCCTGGGGGAACAGGGCAGTGGGGCCATCAGAAAAGTAGGGAGGATGAGTCACTTTTGAAAATGCAGGTTGAACTGTAGGTGATATGCTTGTGGTGAAGTCTTCTTTGCGATTGTCAAGAGGGCACTGATAAGCCGCAAGAGTTTGAATAAGAGAAGCCAAGCAACAACCCAGAGAGCCAGAGCTGTTCCACGAAGAGAGGCATGTGGCTCACCGATTAGGAATGGGAGGGACTGGGGGTTTAGTGCAGGGGAGGCTCTGGACCCGAAATCTCAAAAGAGAGGTGTTGTGTTCTGCGGATATGTGAGAACATGTGGGGATTAGCTGACTTGGACAGAAACTGTAAACATCAACCGAGAGGCATGATCAGGCTTGGTTTCTACATTCTCACCCTAATATTTACATGACTACATGTGCAATTCTCAAGGTAAAGAAAACAACAAATGCCCACAAATAAACCAATAAACAACACGACAATAAAGAGATACAAGTTCAAAGTTGTCAAGGATTTCATAATTCAAATACAGGAATTCTTCTTTGGTCTTTCTTGTTTACCATTCAGCATCCACATGCATATGAAGTGAGTGAAAATACCATGGTTTGTGTTCGGTGCATAATTCAAAGAGGTCTTTTGCAGCAGAATTTCCCAAAGGTAGTATTTTTCTTCGATTGACTTCTCTGAGTTGATTGTGGATCCAAGTAAAATGTAATTATTGACGCCTTCACCTGCCTTACTTTCTCCATTTATCATGTGCTCCCTTTCGTGTGGCTCCTGCTTTATCACTGGATGGGCTACTGGAGAAAGTCCCCATTGGGTTTCATAAAGCACAGGGATCCAGGTGGCAACTTGTGAAGGCAGCTTCGGGGCAATACGTGCCATCTCCTTACAAAGAACCATTGCTCCCAGAACCAGTCGGGACGTTTGCTTTTTTTATGACATAGTGCAATCCACACTGAAGGCTGTAGTCTTTGATCTTCATCAGCAAGTATAGCCAGGTCTCTTCACTTTCAGCAGGGAAGGTTGTGTTATTTGCATATCGCAAGTTGTTCATGAGTTTTCATACAGTCCTGCTTCTCATGTTACTTGGTCAGCATCGATTTGAACAATGATGGTAATGGAATACAACTGTTAAACCATTCCGTCGCTCTTTCTATTCAACGGCTGGTTCTCGTCTATGTACAGGTTGCGCATGACCACAATGAAGTGTTTTGGAATTTCTCTTCTTCACAATGTTATCCTTAGAATTTTTCTGACTCACAGTCAATATGATCCACTTAGTCAATAAAACGGGTATTTTGGTATTTGGCCCCTTCTCCTAATTTGTTGAACTCGTGGCAATTACTTGCCTGTTGATGTACTTCTGCAACTATTTTTCAATTATCTTTAGTATAATTTTATTTGCATGGGATATTAAAGATATTGTTTGATAATTTCCACATTCTATTAGTGCCCTTTCTTTAGAATGGGCATGATTGTGAATCACTTCCAGTCATTTACCTGAAAGCTGTCTTCCAAATTTCTTCTCGGAGACAGGTGAGCACGTCCAGAATTGCATCTCTTTGCTGAAATATTTCAATTAGTATTGTCTCAATTTTTCAGAGCTGTGTTTGCCCCTAATGGTTTCAAAGCTTCTTAAACTTCTTTCTTTAGTACTGTTAGTTCTTGATCATTTGATAACTTCTAGAATGATTGAATGTACACCAATTATTTTTGGTACAGTGATTTTGTATGTTCCTTACATTTTAACCTGATGCTTTCTACATTTTTTCTTCTTCTTTTTCTGTTACACTTTCTACAACTTTATCTTAGGCTGGGTGCACAAGAGACACAAAACTGGTGATATTTATTTATATATAAAGAGAGAAATTGGCTCACTCAGTTGTAGAAATGTCCAAGTTGAGTCTGAGTTCAGAAAGATTCTAAGTCAGTTGGTAAACTGGAGGCTACTTCGGGCTCACTTAGTTTCAGGGGCTGATTAACTCAACCAAGATCAGCAGGCACACCACAATCCAGTGGCTGCAGAGAGGATGTATTTAAGACTAGATGCTAGGTCTAGATGGCAGGCTGCTCCAAAGAACCAGAGGTCAAAGAGCCAGATGTAGGATCTGGACCGTGTAAAAAAAAAAAAGAAGCAAGTTCTGGCACAGCAGCCACGAGTAGAGGAAGTAGGTCACACCCCTGAGAGAACTTCCTTTCAATGACATCTGGGCTGTGACTTGAGTAAGAGCCTGCCGTCCATCCTAATCTTCTTCCAAGTACTTGGCTACCCACATCAGATTCTATTATTGAGTTGATTGTGCTGTGTGAAATCCCATCATGGAAGATTACTAGTCCTTTTTTGCTAAACACTGACAATCCTGACCCTGCCAAATTGACACTAAAACTATCCTAGGCGAGATATACTCAACACCATTTGACTCCGATGGACTTAGTTTGATTTTCTTCAACTTCAATTTGAACTTGCATATGAACAGTTAAGTTTCCATGACCTTGTTCTGGCTGATCTTAAGTTTTTCCCTCCTGTCTTTCTACACATATAGTCTATTTTTTCCCTATTTGTTTGTTTTCTACTTACTAGGTTTATGTGGTTTAAAGAAAATGTATTTTCAATGAAAAAGTTGTTGGTCTTGCAAAATTCTGTCAGAATCATATCTATCAACAAGGCTGTATTTTCCCAAAGCTGATCCTTCTTGGTTTCCAGGTTTCACCAGGAATTGTCCATGCTTCTTGATTGTATGCATGGTCCATTTCAGGCTCACATTGACGCTGACGTTTGGTGCCATTGAGACAGTTCTGACTCATAGTGACTCTGTGAGAATGAAATCAATCGAAGGAAACACTGCCCTATCGTGAACCATCGTCATAATGGTTATGTGTGAGCCCATTATGCAAGTGGGCAACAGTTAAACATGTTTTTTTTTTTAGTGGTTATTGTATAAAACACTGCCTTATTGTGAACCATCTTCATAATTGTTATGTTTGAACCCATTATGCAAGTTGGCAACAGTTAAACACATTTTATTTTTTATTTTTTAGTGGTTATTGTATAAAACACTGCCCTATTGTGAACCATCTTCATAATTGTTATGTTTGAGCCCATTATGCAAGTGGGCAACAGTTAAACATGGTTTTTTTATGTTTTAGTGGTTATCGTATAAGTTTGAATATTAGCTCCATTCACTGCTCTTCCTTGTAGGCATGAAGATATCATCCTTTTACGACAGCGGTGCTTTTCAGGAGAGAGCTTGAAATGTTCTCCTGGAGGATACGTGCGATACTCTTTCTCTTCAATTTATCATGCCCTGCTTATTAGACCGTATTGTGCAATTCATAAGGAAGCTTGCCCACCATGGAGGCTCTTCTTGCATGTGAAACCCTGGTGTCATCATAGCACCATGCAAGCACGACAGTGTGACAAAGTGACAGGCATAAACATAGATATTTATATATGTGTACATATAGATGTATGTATGTATAAATCCTTACTAAAATTGTATTCTGTCAAGTTATGGTACATAAATGTGTGTGAAAAAACATACATATATAAGTGATTGCATATTAGTAAATAAATCCCAGCCTTTACATGAAGACAGTTCTGATTTTGAATCCAAATTCTGGTATTTAGTAGGAGTTTAACCTTCAGAGTTGATTGAATCGGGCATTTATTTTTTCCTTCCACAGAGTAGGAATCATAGTACACACCAGCCTGATCATGCTGTTTTGAGGACTAACTGAGGAAATGAATGTGAGATACACAGAGTAGGCAGTAATTGGTGGATACAGATTGCATGTTGATACCACTTCTGCCACTGTGACTGCTGGAAAACTGACCCCCACGTGCTCTCGGGTGTTTAGGGGGAATCAGGATAGGGGCCTGTGACCCTCCCTTTGAACTGTCTGAGCAAATGCCTGCTAATGGGCTCAGAAACGTATTCTATTTCCCCCCCTTTCTTTCTTTAAATCAAGCGTTCTCTTTCAAGAGTGGCTCATCTCTATTTTACAACTGGGTGATCTATTGGAGAAATTCCCCACTGGGGTTTATAAAACACAAGGGTCCAGGTGGCAGCTTGTAAAATCCATTTCAGGGCAATAAAGTCACCTCTGTACAAAGGAGAACTTGCTAAGAAAGTGCCTCTGGAGGGAACGAATTCCGTGCCACGAGAGCTGCCTCCGCCAAGGCAGGACTGTCACAAGTGGGAATTGAATACCAGATGAGGATTGCACTAATGTTCTCGGAGGGCCCTTTGCAGCCTGAAATACAAATACCCTGTGGCTTTTTCAGACAGTTTCTCTGAGTGTGGTTTCCTGTGATTTCTGTGTTGCCTGGACAGCTAGTCCCCCCCGCCCCCACCCCCCTTTTCTGATTTCCTCTATCCGTCAGTTACAAGGCCTGGAAGGAATCCAATAGTGAGGAGTTGAGATTACATTCTGAGAAAATGGGTAACCTGAAATGGGGCTAGGATTAAACCCAACTGAGCAGCCAGCTTCATTTAGCAGCCTGTGCAGTCTTATTAGGAAAATGCAGTGGTCCAGAACACCGGCTTGCGCCTGGCTCTCCTGGTGGCCAGATGGGAGGGTTTGGGATTCTGGGTGGAAGAAACAAGCCAGAAGCCTTCACACTGCCAGCCCACAGACCCGACTCCATTCAGCGACCAAGGTCCTGATAGAAGAAGGCCCCTGTTTGTGCTTTCTCCTCTGCCTGAGCATTCTTCAACGGATTTCTTTTCTTGTTCACTTGATCCCTGAGACTAGATCATAGAATATGCTGAATATCGAAACCAGAACTAATTATAGTGAAGGAAAATTAGAAAAGCTACCCAGACACCCACAGAGATGACATCTGCTGCCATTGAGGACACTAACTGATTAAAAATGGCTGGTCACAGCTTAGCAGGAGCAGGGAAGATTTATCTGGCTGGAACGAGTTACTGAAGCGCATTTAATACAAACACCAAACACAGGGCCTCACAACCAAAAAAGATGGTGCGTGCACAATTCGTAGATCCTTGGGTTCTTCTCTCTCTCTCTTCTTATCTCCCCCCATCTCTCTCTCTCTCTCTCTCTCTCTCTCTCTCTCACACACACACACACACACACACCTACTTAGCTTGCAAGTACATAAACACTCAAAATATAACATTGTCTTGAACTCTTCTCTTCTTCAAAGGTGAAAGAAAGGAATTTGGTCCCCTTGTTCATAGCCACTTAAAGTTTCCCCATCAATAAAATTATGGAATTATTTAGCGATATAACTAGATACTCTTGGGACTATGATAACTTCCAAGATGTATGCGGCTGCCATTATAAAGGCAGCCTTGGCGACTTTCAGATGGAAAATAATCTAGAAGTCTGAAATTCTGCAATTATCTATTTATATGCTATGGGTGTCCAATGGAGAGTCTGCAGATTGCTTCATTTGCTGGCTATATAGCTGTTTATAAGTAAGCAATGTGACACACACCCTATTGGTTCACAGGGATAGGGAAATTAGTTATGTCACATCTGAAAGCCACTTTGCATTCATAGGTCATAAACCGAGAGAGAAATAACCGAAAGTTTCAGTATTCAATTTGTTTACTCTAAGCAAAATGTATCCTCTTAGGCTGATGAGAGGAGAGTGGAAGAGATGGGAAAGGCTTTTAGAAGATCACTTTAAAGGCTCAAAAGGTGTCTGGGACATTAAATGGCTGTTAAAAGCTCTAGTTGAATAATTTAAGTGTAAATGAGTATGAACTATATGAATTAATTTTGCTTTAAAATACCAGGCTGAAAAATTAAGGAAAAACTATTTGAGACAAGCACAGTTTGCCTTTTTTTTTTTTTTTTCAAAACTCGCATTTTGAAGGATAATTTCAGAGTCTCAGTGAAAGCTAAATGCCGTCAGATTGAACTGTCCCCAATGATCTTCCATTAAAAGCTACAATTCAATAATAATTATACTCACATTAAAATAAGTACATCTGTTTACATACATAGTCCATATAAAGTGTTTGCTGTAAGATTTTAAAAGCATCTATCATAAATGATGACTATATAGTGATACATTATATATATATATATACACACACACACACATACACACATGATATCATGGCAGCTGTGAGTCTGAAAATGTGAATCAAAAGAGCCTTTACAATCTGATCTGATATACTGGTTCATTTGATCTTTTTGCATATCACCTTATATTTTCATTTTTTTAATTGGAATATTATGTCATTACAGCATATTTTAATTCTTTTCCAATTTAATTTTAAATATAGACTATTTTTCTGTTCTTGGTGTTCATTATACATCGAAGTTCAGGTAAAAAAAAGCTTATTTTAAATTATGCGTTATTATTATTATCATCTTACACTATCAAGATTGTCCCTTTCCTGGAGTTCAATATAGTATTTTTAGAATTCAAATGTCATGCATCGTGTTTGACAAAAAGCATTCATTATGACTAGACACATTCTTTATTTCTTTGATTTGTAGTACATGCATATTCTCGTCCTCGCCTCACTATGTGTTGTGGGTTCAAAAGGAAAGGCGACCAAGTTTGAGAGAGAAGAAAATCAGGGCACAAAAAAGCTCATAACAGTGGAGGTATTAAGCTCCAGAATAACTTTCTTCTCTTTCAATTTCCAATATTCTATTCCAGTATACATCTTGAATATGAGCCCTGATGATGTAGTGGTTACGCATCGGGCTGCGATCCACATGGTCGGCAGTTTGAGATCACTGCAGGAGAAAGACTGAGTGTTCTACTCCAGTAAACATTTACAGTCTCAAAAATCCACAGGGGTTAACTATGAGTCAGCATTGACTCAATGGTAGTGAATTGGGTTTTGGAGTTTTTTGAGGTAAATATTCTTGGC
>NW_022109491.1:52795697-52796781 GCF_000313985.2 Echinops telfairi
TGCATATGAATTCAGAGGACACATTTAAGGACTCTGATTAGAAGAGTTCCTGGTGAAAGTAAGGCTAAACCCAGAAATACAGAGAGAGTCTGCTGTCCTGATTGGAAAATGTTGTTAGTGTTGTGGGTACAGTTGACCAGGTGACCACTCATAGAGAGCAACCCTGACATACAACAGAGTGAAGCATTGCCCAGGCTTGCTCCATCCTCACAGCCATTGCTACGTTTGATCTGATCTGATTATTGCAGCCACTGTGGCCATCCACCTCCTGACCCCCTTTCCCACTGATCCACTACTTTATCAAGTATGATTCGCTTCTCCGGGGACTAATTCCTTCTGACAACATGACCAAAGTATGTTAGATGAAACCTCACCACTCCCAATTAAGGAGCATTCTGGCTCGACATCTTCCAAGACAGATTTCTTTGTTCTTCTGACATTCTGTGATACGTTCAATATTTTACACCAAGATCACGATGAAAATATTTCAGTCCTTCAATCGTTCTTATTTGTTAGCCATCTATCACACACATAGGAGAGAGTGAAAATACCATGCTTTGGTTTTTGTGCACCTTAGTCCTCGGAGCCTTTGGCTTGCAATCTTTTAGAGAGATTGTTTGCCTCGGATATGCCCAATGTAATATGCCGCCTGCAATTTCCATGGATTGTAACTATGGATTCAATAAAATAATATCCTTGGAAGCTCCAATCTGTTTATCATTATATTGTTTATTGGTTCAGTTGAGAGGGTGTTGTTTGCTTAGTATTGAAGTGGAATCCACACTGAAGATTATACTCTTTGATCTTCATCATTAAGTGCTTCAAATCTTCTTTACTTTCAGCAAGCAAGGTTGTACCATTAGCATAACACAGGTAGTTACCTAGTCGTCCTCCAATCTTGATACCATCCTCCTCCTTAGATGAGTGAGTCAAAAAGTACTGGTACACAATAATATAATTTTTTTATTAAACAGCCATTCCAAAATGTGAAGCGACTATTTCTCAATATATGCTCTATTTTGCTCAGTATGGAGGTTGCATAATTATGATGAAAATAAACATTATTGACATATATCTTCCCTGA
>NW_022109491.1:52800271-52801871 GCF_000313985.2 Echinops telfairi
AAGACATCTATCTTTATTAAAATATTCAAATATTCTCACACTTACAGTTACAACTTCAGACTCAGATAAAAATGCAGGTTAGTTTGTTGTTTGTTATTTAGAGACCTAATTGTTTCAAAAATAAGTTAAGCATGGTGCCTTAGGCCATCCTTTAAACAATTATGTTTTAAGTTCCAATATGTGCCAGCTACTATTCTAGGTCATGAGTATAGGATACAAAGATCTGTATGGTCCTGTAAAACTAAAATAGCAGAAGAAAGAGAGTAATAGCACTCATAATAGGAAGATAAGTTTTACAGATTGTTATGGAATGAAAAGATGCTTTGGAAAAGTGAAAAAGTAGAGCAGAGTAAACAAATTAATGAATATTGTAGGATGGGAGTGGGATTATGGTTGCAAATAAGGTAGACCCTTTGGAAAGGGAACACTTGATTAATCATGTAAAGGGGTTAGTGGTGCAGGGCAGCTGTCTGGGCCAAGAGCTTCCTAGCTAAAGGGAGAGTAATGCAAAGGCCTTGATCTAAAAATGAGTCTAGCATGTTGAACTCACTGTTTTCAAGTTGGCTCTGACTCAGAGGAACCCTGTAGGAAGGAGTAGAATTGCCCTTTGGAGTTTCTGAGGCTGTGCATTTGCAGGTGCAGAAATCCTCATCTTTCTCTTGAAGACTGGATGGTGGTTTCAAACTGCTGACCTTGTGGTTAGCAACTGGAGGGATAACCCAAAACATCACGAGGGCTCTTACCGGTATGTCTGGGACAAAATAAAGCTGCCAGTTTAGCTACAATGGGTAAGCAGTGGGGGAACATGGAGAAGAAAAGTTCTGACAGGTAAGAGGAAAGCTTTCTGATACATGGAGGTGAGAGGAGAGACAGAGTAGGTTTCTTGTTGTCCCTCACAGTGCGTTTGATAGGGCGGGTGGTTGTCATTGAGTTGGAATCGATGTGATAGAGGTAGGTGCGTCCTGCTTGTGTGCAAGCTGGTCTTGTTTCTCTTGCACGCGATGCAGCTACAACTGTGCCTGCAAATGTCCTGCGGTCACTATGCAGACAATAAAGAAGGCAGTGTCAGGTCACTAATGTGTATTATGCAGGCTGATCATCTGAGGACCCAGCGTTCACCTGTGAGTGTTGTGGTTTGTGATCCCAGATCTTGGATTCAGGCACTTTGGGTATCATATCTGTACCTACTGTCTCTAAGATGGCAATGGTGGATCCATGCTACACATTCTAAGTCTTAGTTTTGTTGTTGTTGTTGTTTTTAAATCATTTTCTAATCATTTTATTAGGGGTTCATACAAGTCTTATTACAAAGCACATTTGTACATTCACTGCCCTCATCATTCTCAAAACATTACTTCCTGCAGAACTTTAAAGTTATCCATTATCTTACTGCTGAAGAACAATTAATACACACTGCTTAGCCATACATCTGGATGGCTCCTCATTCTGGCGATGTCTCTTGTGCAAAACATACAATTAAAGCTACACAGAAGAGCCTTTGTGGCCCCCTGCTTCTGTTCTGGGAAACCATATCCCACACTATCAATGCCAAGGTCAGAGCATGGTCACAGAGCTGTCAAAGAGTTGAAAGTGTTCACCG
>NW_022109491.1:52802897-52804950 GCF_000313985.2 Echinops telfairi
GTGGATTGTTGGAAGCCAGATGGTATGTTTCCATTGAGAAGCTCTAGAAATGAAAAAGTAACAATCATTCACCCCTCTTCCTGGACTCTGAAATGCAAACTGTGCCTTGGTACCTTCAGAAGACCGAATCTGAGGAAGTCAGCACGCTGGAATTCCAAATGTAGAGAAATATTTGACTTATCTGACAGGCTCATTAATCAATGAGTAATTAGAAAGTTGACATGCCTGTGGGCAAATCCTCAATACAATTATTTAAAAAAAAATACTATTTCATTGTATTTTTGGTAATGATTTACCCTGTAAATTAGGTGTCCCCTGAAGTTTCCACACAACATGTTTCGCGATGTTAGTTACATATTTCACAATGTGGCAACACTGTCTTTCATTGCAATCTGATAGTTCTATTTTCAGTACACGAGTTTCCCTCATCCCTGAGCTTCTCATCTTTCCTTTTGAGTAATTGTTGAGCTTTAAGTTGTATGCAATTTTAAGTAGAACATCATACTTCCAGGTAATATACATTATTTTGTGTGTCCTCGGTTGTTTCACTAAAAGGTGACCCCAGCTGTCAATCTATTTCTGTTGGTAGATGGTGGAAAAATGTACCTCCTGTACATCTTCCATTATCCTCCTTCTGAGCTGGATCCCTCCTCCTTATGGGTGTAAGGAAAAGGAGTAACAGCTTGATGTCCGAGCACACTCCTAGAGGGACCCACAAACGTGAAGTAACTCAGATCATTCTTATGATGAACCTAGTCGGCTCCCGGCACTACCCTTCATTCTCTGTCCTCCTATAGTGGAGACATATTTCGTAATGCAAATTCAGAGAAGTAAGGTAACTTTACCAAGATCCCCCCTGTGGTGAGGTTGAAGAAGTGAAACTGGAACCTTGGTCTTTTTGAGCTGGGTTCCAAGTGGATGTTCACCATAACTGATTTCATCTTGCCTGCACATCTCCCCCCTCCAAAAAGGTAAGCGTGGGGGATTCCCAATTCTCTCACAATCATTCCCTTCGTCCCCATCTTTTTGGTAAATTTGAGGATGGGGACAACTAAGAGACCTCTCCTTTTGAGTTCACTGTCTATGGATCTGCTGTTCACAGAGAAGCAGTGACCTCAAAAGCGCACCGGATACACTCAGGCCTTCTGAACAAATGCTGGGGGCGGGGCATCAGGGATAGTCCAGACGGAGGCAAATCTGAACCCTGCGATGGCTTGTGCCGGTCACGAGGTAGCTGCAGAGATGGGTCCTGCAGCGGCGTTGACAAGAGTGAGGAAGAGAGAAGGCGGGGCTGGTGGGAGAAAGGAAAGACAGCGGAGGAGTGCAAGGAGAGGCACATCATTCCCTTGATTACGCTGCCCGTTTGCTTACATTTTCTCACGTTCTGTCTATCAACTGCTAACATCTAATTCACTAAAACATAAATACAACTCGAGCAAATTAACCGAAAAGGCTGCAGAGACTCCAATTACTCTGTGTCCCCCAAATGCTTGTACATGGACTTCATTTCCCCGTAATGAACAAAATGGTGAGTGACAGTCTGGGCAAATGAGGCACATCCCAGCTCCGGCTTCATCTCCCAGGGACATGCCGAGAGAGCAAAGTTATGGAATGTTGCCAGAGCCCACTCGCAGGTGTGTGTGTGTGTGTGTGTGTGTACATGCATACTTAGACTAAATTGAAAGGCACCTGCTCCCGGAGAACTGCTATTTTTTCCTTCCCAATTCATCACAGCACATGCTACCTCGTGAAAATCTAGTCGGTTTCTGAGAAAAGTCATGTTTATTATGGAAGTCATTTATTAATAATAAATAGAGGTGAAACACAGTTAGAAACAGATATCTATGTCCCCACACCTGATATGAAAGTATTAATAGATTGTTGAGTTCTGTCTTACAGTCTGGGATCATTTCTTTTGTGAGCTATTTAGATATCTTTAGTTCATTCATTCTTTCATTCATTCATTCAACAAATACACATGAAGGTCAACTCTATGCCATTTACTGTGCTAAGTGCAAGGTGTTACAAAGTTGAGTAAGCAATATTCCTCTCC
>NW_022109491.1:52805525-52807737 GCF_000313985.2 Echinops telfairi
TAAATGCAGTGTGCACTGCTATTTGCATGAAATTAGAAGAGCTAACTGGATAGGTAAATAAGAGAAAGAAACATTTTCTAAGTCCCCAAATGAGTGACAAGCCAATGTGACTACCTAGGGTGCAGCCTGATACAGCAGTCCGTCTGGTGGGGCGTGAGAGTGCTGCAGGAATGTCTGTATTCCTCATATGGAGACAGTGATGGTGCCCGCAAAGCCCCCAGAACCTGGGCCTGGGGAGGCTTCTGCCAGTCTATTTTCTCTCTCCCTGAGAGGACTTCTGAGGAACCCATGTCCTGGGCAAGTGTTCGAGTACTGCCTTCCTACTGTTGGTCAGCCTGCTTTCTGCAACAAGTTCCTTTGAGTAAGTTAAGAGTGAGGAATCCCAGGAACCTCAAAGGCAGTGGATTATACTGGCCTTCCCCTCCACCCCTGCCGTTTCACAGATGAAAACAAGGAGGCCTAGAGACAGGGTGCGTTGCATGAGGCCACAGAGCGGCAGGTAAGCCTAAGGCCAAGATGGCAAGCTTAGACTGCTCTTTATTTATTTATTTTTTTCTTTATTAGAAGTACTTAAGCACAGTGATATTTATTTGCTAATGTTTTTATTTCAGGCACATTCACTTGCTCGACCTCAAACACCAATTTCAACTGAGGTTGGAAGACTTAATGTCCAACATGCAATTGGAAAGCTTCCTTTCTTTTCTTTTTTTTATATTACTAAGTCATTTATTAGTAGTAATAAACAATAAAAAATCCACAGATGTTACCCAAGTAATTCTAATGTTTGGAATGCTTTCTAATCCAACGCTTTCCTCTAAGATCTCAGGTGTAGCGCCCTACAGAGGACAGTGTGGTGGATTATAACATCCAGTGCCTCACTGTTTACTCTGTCTCTGGACTCTCTGAAATGTCCATCCTCCATGTTGCCAGTAACTCACCACAGCAGTGCAGACATCAGCAGGGACGAGAAGAGTAGGAATATGTGCCTTATTTATTCCAAAATTTGCTGAACAGAGAAAGTTAGTGCCTTTTCTCTTTAGGCCCAGAGGAAGCCCTGGTAAACAAGCATACCGGTGCCGCAAAGAGCAGGGGGCATCACGGAAGAAAGGATACAACAGCAAGCCGTGTGTAGGCCCAATGAGTTCTCAACCTAGTGCTGAGAGCTGGTTCAGTGGCTTGGCTTATTAGTGGTCTGTCAGACCTATTGCCCTTATTTATTTAATGACTTAGAATTGCCAATGTGTCTAAAGGCACAGGATGTTCCAGGAGGACAGAACAAGAACCGTGAATTTCCTTTCTTTCCTTCCTCTCTTAACACTCCCGTAGAACCCTAACTAAAGACTCACAGAACTCTGCAATTGGAGAGCAGAAAGAACTTGCAACAATCATTTGTTCAGCTGTTATTCTTTAGATCGCAAGAAACTGAAGTCTAAAAGTTAAATAATTTCCAAAAAGTTTCATAGCTGGTAGATGGTAGGTATTTTAATGTTTCTAAAATAGGGCTCACTAAGAGTGGGAATGCACACACACACACACACACACACACACACACACACACTCACACACTTGCCTGTGGTACTTAATTGCAGTGTTCACTGCTATTTGCATGAAATTAGAAGAGCTAACTAGATAGGTGAATAAGAGAAAGAAACATTTTCTAGGCCCCAAAATGAGTGACAACCCAATGACTACCTAGAATGTAGTCATTCATTGTGACAGTTACATAATCTCCTGTCACCTTGAGTGAAGGGATGGAGTGTAGCCTGTCAATCAGGTCGTAGCCAATGATGCCTCTGCGTGGTGGGCATGGCCTACTCCTGAGGATTCTGGGAACTGCTGTCTTCCCCAGTGGAGGCAGGACACACACTCTCCCTGTGAGATATTCCTGTTGAAAAGCCACATGGAGACACACTGATGGAGCTAGAGCCCTGGAGCTAGAGAAGCTATGTGAAGATCCACATCAGAGTTGAGATGCTTCCACTATCACTGGATCCACAAGACTTTCCACCCATTGGCCTGTGATCTTTCTGCATCTGGCGTCATTGCATGTGTTGCATGAGTCTAAAGAGGAATTTATAGACTGGTATCAGACATATGGGCTAATATCGGATTTATGGAATTGATCTGGACTGGCCTGGGATGTTTTCCCAATATACAATTGTTCTTTTATATAAATATCTTTCCTATACACATGATGTCTATGAATTTGTTT
>NW_022109491.1:52808055-52814865 GCF_000313985.2 Echinops telfairi
CAATTCAGGGAGTGAGTCACTGGGTCTGGGGGCACAGACACATAGTCTCTGAGACACTAAGGTCAATTCGCATACAGTTCACACACACACACACACACACACACACACACACGCACCATCTTCCTTTGGTGAGTAGTGGCTGGGGTCATAAAACTTTGTGTGCTGCCATCAAAGTTGCAGCTGTTGGCCTCTCTATGTACAGAGGGGGAGAAGGTGATGAAAATGAAAGATGTGAACATAGTTAATCCAGTAGACTGATGGGCCACTCAAGCATCATTCCCCACAACCTGATGCTGTAAGAAGTACAGGGTGCCTGGCTACCCTTCCCAGCTCTTCTTAAAGGGATCACACTAGAAGAGCCTGGAGCGAGCGGTAGAAAAAGATGAAGCAAAACTCAGATGAAAAAAGGGAGCAGGCTTGCTGGCTGGACAGAGACTGATGGAGCCCTCAGAGTATGGGCCTGTGTCACCCTCAGATCTTGAACTAATATTACCTTTCTTGTTCAGTTTTTGGGTGAACAATAAGCAAGTCTATATGGGGAACAATGACACTAGTGAGATATGCATAACTTGGAACAATCAGTCATTTGAGCTCAAGAGAGTGCATTTGTCCAAGGGCAAAGTGTAGAAGGGCAAAAAACATAAAGATAAAAAAATAAAATTGGGCCCATAAACAGATGTCAGTATGGAAATTTTTACTACATCATTGCTCCATTTATAATAGTAAGGTGCTCTGGTGGCAGAATGGGTTAAGAGGGGACTGCTAACTGCAAGTCCAGCAGTTCAAACGCACCAGCTTCTCTGTGGGGGAAAGATGAGACTTTCTGCTCCCATACAGTTCCTCAGCCTCTGCAGCCTATAGGATCACTGCATTGGGACTGACTGCGTGGCCTTGGGTTTGTACTTTTGGTTATAATAGAAAAGAGTGTCCATTCATGGAGTGTTCATTTTGACATATTTGTAGCATTGCTCAAGTATTGTCTTATCCAGAGCTTGATAAAGCCCCATGATGATTGTCTAGTATCCTCTTCCTTCCTGCTTACATAATAATAATCAACATTTATTAAGTCCCTCCTATCTGTCTGAAGCAGTTTTAGATCCTCTGTGCATTGACTCCCACATTCTCACAATAGCGCCAGGATTTCCACAGATCGTGAATCAAAGGTAAATTGAGTGTGTGCCACTAGTCCCAGCTTAGAGAGCTGGGAAGATTGTACTGGGGAGTCTCACTGAATCATGGCAGAACGGCACTTTCAGGTTTGGCTAATAGAGAACACTTAATCTTTCTCACCGTGCTTTAAGATCATGAACACAAAACATGGATGAGACTAAATGGCACCCTCTTGGGATTCTTGATTACAAGGGAGAATACAAACAATGATTTCTTTTTATTATTCACAACTAATTCAAGGTCAATATCAACTGGCAAAGTCTGATTCTCACACCTCTGAGAAATAACGGCAGTAAATTCAGTGCTCTGATCCCTGGCCTGTTGGAAAACTTAAATCTTTTTATCGTTATTAAGGAAGTGATTCTACTGAGGAAACTGTATTTCCAAGTCATCCAATATATCTCCCCTCCCCGCTACCAAAACCAACCAACCAACCAATAAAACTCACAAGCCATTGGCTGGTGTGTGTCTTTCATAGGTTTGTACCGAAGGTCGTGCCAAGGAATCTCACTCAGACCACAAGGATGTGATTAAGTGCTGTGATAGCTGTATTTTGTGTCAGCTTTCTTGGTGATTGAGTGCTGTGATAGTTGCATTTTGTGTCAACTTGCCTGCACTTACAGAAAGATATGGGTGGAGTGTAACCCATCACCTAGGTCATAGCCTGATGATGTCTCCTTGGGGGGGGGGGGGTATTGAATGTCCATAAAATAAGACCCTGCAGAAACATGGTCTATGTGCTGATGTGGCTCCTGCGTCTCTCACACCCACCTCTGGATTTTAGAACTTGGGCCATGGCCAGTGGTGGGAATCAGCTCTTTGGCACTGGTTCAGCAGGACTGATACCCTACCTTTGGTTGAGTTTGGTGAGCCGGTTGTTAAAGTGACTTGTAATCAGGGTTCTCTCTAAAGTGGCAGGTTGGGCCACTGGCCAATGTGGAAATCAGAAATTTACATTCCTTAATTTTTTCTAATGTTCATCTATGTAACAGTATATGCTAAGTGCCATAGTAATGTTTTTTCTGTCCTTAGGCATTAAAATTAGATGGTATTGTGTTTGTAATACTTCTTTTTCATTGCATATAATGCATTATACTGCTGATGAAATATTACATGTTTTATTCCTTTGCATTCATTACTTCAATAAACAAGCATATAATGTAAAGAGAAAACATGCCAAACAACCAGAGGGGGTGGGGCACGCTGTCATTCCCCTCAGCTTTGTGTTAATCCCCATGAGATTAATCCCCCAAATCCCCATGAGACATCATGAGTGAATTATGCAATTCCTGAAAGTGTTCAAAGAGTTAAAAATATTGTCAGAACCATTTCTGTAAGCTCAGCAGAAGTAGAAAGGGGGTTATCAAAGATGAACATAATATGTTCATAGAAGAGACGTCACCTCACTAGTTCTAATCTCAAACACAATGACTGCTAATTGTCCTCCCACAAAAGGAATGGGATGCTCCTCTGGCAGTGAAAAGATGGTTGGGGATAGTTGACACAGCTGGTAATGCTTGGATAAAAGGGAAGAATATTGAATAGGAGGACGCCAATTAAGAAGCAATATGAATATCTTAAGAGTTTTATTGGTTTTTATCAGGTGTTATTTAATATTTTTCATTGATTTTTAAAAATTATTTCTTAACATAGTTTTGCGTATCTCTTTTAATGTTCTTATTTAAGTATTGACTGTCTGAAATAATACACAACCTCTCAGTATATTACTTCTTTTATACTTAAGGCAGCAAATGTAGTTGTTAAGTTATTTGAATCCCACCACTGGCCACAGCCTTCCACGTGGTCTGCTGATCCGAGGAGTTGTCATCCACCCACCTTAACAGCTGATGGGTCAGTTTGTGCCTTTACCAGCATCCTCCAGGCTTTCTGGACTCCTGAATTCCAGCGCCTGGTAACTAACTGGGGAGCTATCAGTGGTCAGTTTACTACAACATCTGACCTATGGATGAACCTCTACCTCCGCTATCTGGGTTCCCAATGTTACAGCTCCGGGGAGCCATTTGGATCAGGAAAAGCTTCAAACTTAATATAGCACCGACTTCAGTGAAACTGACTTAACCACGTCTACCACTTTGGGAGCCATTTTTCTTTATGTAAACTTGTCTCTTTCTACACATATCTTAGTGTCACTTGTTTTGCTTCTCTGGAGAACCCAGGGTAATACAAGTACCATCCCACTGGATGGCTTCGCCTGCTCACCACTCTCCATCATTATATCGTTCTTCAGAAAGATCTTGGTGGGCATTCACGCAGTTGGGCAGTCTGTCATCCAGTCCCTTTTCTCATTTTCAGACTAACTAACTAACATTAAGGGCAGGTTTAAGAAGGGAAACTAACCACTCTTGTGAAACAACATCTAAATTCCAAAATTGGAGTTCCAAACAACTTTCAGGTTCCATCAAATGACCCTTTTGTTATTATTTTCTGTTAACTTGGCATTCTGATAATGATAGCATTGCCTTTCACTTGGCCTCTTTTTTTCTGAGCATAAGTTTTGCATAATATAAGTAATCCCTAATTGATCATGGAAATTACCTTGTAAGATGAAATACCTGGTCCACTGCTCATTTTAACACCTCTGAAATTAGTTGAAATCATGTTATTCAAAATACTTCACATAATCTCCCAGAAAAATATAGTAAAGCCTCATTAACTCAGCCTTCACAAATTCAGATTTTTATCATTATTTCTAGACATATGGGCCAGAAATTGTGGATGATTTACCCTTCCAGATCATTCATTTTCTAATTATTATTTTTTTAATGGATGACTCAGCACTATTGACTGTAATTTGAGATCCACAGTCCCATGTAGAGATTCTCTCAGATGAGCAGACAGATCCACTCTCTTACCCACCTGGGTCTTTCACAACCTTCAGAGCCTTGTGCCTGGGCAACAGAGAGTTATTCCTGTACAAATAGACAGTGCAGAGCAGTAGTTGGGAGAGGAGACTGCAGAAGAGGAAACTGATTCCAGGCTGCTTTTCTATTGGAATGAGTTCTGTATTGACTTTATTTGACAAAGTGGAGGGCCAACGAAAAGAAGGGAAACTCTCAGCGATGGATGGAGGAAATCGTCATAACAATGAACTCACACATACCAACGATTTTGATAACAGCCTTTTGCTCTGGTACCCATCGGGTTGTCAGGAATCCAGAGGGGAGTTTGTTCCTGTAGATCCCACAAGATAGACATTGTGCATTTGTTTTACAGATAAGAAAGTTTAGGGCCAAACAAGGGAGTAATTTGCTGAAAGCACACATGGTTGAAAGCACGGCATTTAGACTTAGATCCAGGCTGAATCCTACACTCACCCT
This sequence comes from Echinops telfairi, assembly GCF_000313985.2. NCBI lineage: Eukaryota > Metazoa > Chordata > Mammalia > Afrosoricida > Tenrecidae > Echinops > Echinops telfairi. Next base: position 52,812,564 of record NW_022109491.1, read on the forward strand.
CACTTTCCAGCAGGTTGTATGGTTAGAAGGAGGTTACTAATTCCTTGTCTCTGATCCTCAGTTTCTCCATTTGTGAGACGGGGATCATTATAGCACTACATAGGCTTTGATTTGTAAGACCTCATGGTGTTCCTTTGGTAAAACAAGCGATCACGTGTTCATTACTAGCTTATAAAAAAGTGCTAAGTAAAGGTTGCTATTCTTAATTTTTGATATAGAACACACTGCTAGTAAGTCCAGGTCTGAAGATTCAGAGTCCATCTATTTTCACTACAATCCCCTACCCAGTACACTTTGTGGCAAAGTAGGTTATGTGATGAGCCATTAACCACAAGCTCGGGAGCTTTCTACTCCCTTAAAAATGTACGGTCTCAGAAACCACAGGGGCAGTTCTACCCTGTCCTATAGGATTGCGATGAACCCGCATAGACTCCATCGCAGTGAATGTGTGAGGAAAATGGAGTTGCCTGGAGCGATATTGAGACCTGGCAGGAGCCCTTGGGAGGTGTGGCAGAGCGGGTCACAATGAAGCATGAGTCCCCATCTATCTTCCCAGTGGAGATTATTTTACCTTTGTCAGGATAGTAACCAATTTCGTTTTCATTGGACGAGGCAATACTTTTTGCGTGTGTAAAGAGAAGTACCTCGAGATAAGCACAAAATGAGGAGGTACTGGACAATTGTTCCTGGCACTGGGCATTTCATGGGGCTCAGGGAATCCAGCATCATCAAGGCTCGTTGTGCTTCCTGCGCATGTTCTGCAGGGCTTTTCAGCTGAAGGAGCATCATGATGTTAGGGGCCATCAAACTGGTTTTGACTCATAGCAATCCTATCTGGTCCCGTGCCATCCTCCCAATTGCTGTTAAATTTGAGCCCATTATTACAGCCGTGGTATCAATGTGTCTCACTGATAGTTTCCCATTGTTCTCCTCATTTAGAGTTGTGCCCCATCAGCAAATGAAGTTCACAAGCTTTACTCACCGTGATTCTACTCTGAACCCTATTTTGAGTTTCTACCAACCTGAAGGGCTCCTCTTCTGTCAGTGTCCCACTGCTATTTATAGAGTTTTCAGTGGCTAACCCCTCAGAAGTGGAAAGTCTCTCCTTCTCTGTAGTTCCTTCTTCGTCTGGATCGTTGCTGAAAACTGTTCACCTTGGGAGCCCCTACGGATATTTCAAAAACTTGTGACAGAGCTTCTAGCATCACAGCAACGCAGGAGGCACCCCAATACTCCAAATTGACAGATCAGTGGTGGATGCAAGAATATAGCTATGTATTTTAGAAGCAGGAATCCTTGGGTGACATAATGGTTAAGCACTCAACTACTATTGAAAATATTAGCACTTAGATCTTTACTCAAAGTGCCTCAGAGAAAAGGCCTGGCAATTTATTTCAAAATATTTCAGCTTTTAAAAACTTTGTGGAACACAGTTTAACCCCGACATGGCTGAGTTCACCAAGAGTTAGAATGATACTATTTATTTTGTATAAACCTTAGAGCACAGATTATTGTCTTTGGCAGATAGGGAGTAGGCTAACAAGAGTAGAGATTGTTGCCCAAGCTTATATTGCTAATTGGTGCCAAAGAGGATGGAGCAGAGGACATGTGGATGTATTAGGGATGGAGCCAACAGGAATCTCAGGACTCTTTCCACTGCACCAACCACATGAGTGACAGCTGATTGTCACTCCATTAAATGTCTGCTTAACTGTCACCTCTGCCGTGAGTTCTTCCTTAACTATCCTACCTAAAAGATTCTCATAGCTTTCTCTATTGGCTTATATTCCTTTTTCATAGAGGTTACCAGCAATTAACATTTTTAAAAATTATTTTATTGAGGGCTCATACAATTCTTATTACAGTCCATACCTCCATCCATTGTGTCAAGCACATATGTACATTTGTTGACCTCATCAATCTCAAAACATTTGGCTTCTACTTTAGCCCTTAACCTTAATATCATTTGCTCATTTCCCCCCTCCCTCCCCACTCCCCCCTTCCTCATGAACCCTTCATAATTCATAAATTATTATAGTTTTGTCATAAGTTGCACTGTCCGACGTCTCCCTCCGCCCTCTTCTCTGCTGTCCATCCCCCAGGGAGGAAGCTATAATTAGATTCTTGCAATTGGTTCCCCCCTTCTACCCCATATTCCCTTCACCCTCCAGGAATAGCCCCTCTCACCACTGGTCCTGAAGGAGTCATCTATCCTGGGTTCCCTGTGTTTCCAGTTGCTATCTGTACCAATGTACATCCTCTGGTCTAGCCAGATTTGCAAGGCAGAATTGGGATCATGATA
>NW_022109491.1:52816770-52818146 GCF_000313985.2 Echinops telfairi
AGGGGTCAGGCTTGTGACTGGTGAGACAAATTAATCCAAAGTTGGCAGGCCGATGGCAGTTCATTGACTCCCAGAATAGGCAGACAATATGGCAAGCCATTGGCTCATGTCCAAAGAAGTGCAGGTCAATGAGCCAGATGCAATAGCTAGACTAGTGTTTCTCAAATTCCTAATGTCACGACCCTTTAACACAGTTCCTCATGTTGTGGTGATCCCCCAACCATAACATTATATTTGTTGCTACTTCATCATTGTAATTTTGCTACTGTTATGAGTCGGCAACCCCTGTGAAAGGGTCACAACCCACAGGTTGAGAACTGCTGATCTAGATCTACCAAAAGGAAACAAAAAAACTAAAAGCAAGCTTTTCCACAGCATCCACTTATATAGGAAGTGGTCTACAACTCTGAGGAAACTTCTTTTCAACTGCCTCAGAACTGTGACCCGAGTGGTTTCACTCCACTGTAATATTCTTACAGCTGCTTGGTTTTCACAGAAAATGTGTTATGTCACATCATGGGTAATAACTAGGCCTCAATTGCCAAATAATCAAGAATTCTGATCCAACCATATTGACACAAAACCTAACTAGTACAGGTGCTGATTTTGTAGGATATATATATATATAATTGTGTGCCAATCTGCTATTTTGCTAAAAGATGATGTTAGTTCTAGATTTCAAGAATGTCTCAGTACAATAGTCTCAGAGAGGTCTGGCAGGCTTTTTACTTTGTTTTTGGTAAGTATATGAGTACTGCCCTGTATTTTCCTCCCATTCTATCTGGAACCAACATAGCCCTTATTAAAGCTATGGAGGCTGAGCACAATGCAGTTCTTCTGGTCTCAAGGTAGATGATGTTGTGGTTCTTGTACACTTGTTTCTTCTCTGCACTTGTGTTTACCTTATTACTGTTCCTGGTGAGTGAAGATCCATAGTTGTATCTTAGAAGGAAATTTATGAGCTTTTTTAGATCCCAAATGCTATTCATTTCACTGAGATATAGATCATGATTTTTGTTAAGATTGTATGCGGTTGACTGCTGACTTATAGGCTATGATGTAAGCCTTCAAACCCAGAAAACCAGTGATTGAAGGTGTTGGCTTATGTCTGATGAATATCAGTATGTGTGTCTTCAATGTATATCTGTGCTTGCATCCACATAGTTGTATTCACATGTATCTACAAATACATATATTTTTACATATCTACACATCTAAATTCATCCCTATTCTAATTTTCCTATACCCATACTTATTTGCTTAAACATTTGCTATTGTTTTGATTCCACTCAGGCATACGAGGGGGTACCCCACCACCACCCACCCCAAAAGGAAAAAAGCTCTGCTGGTCTGAGCTTTCATAGAATGCATTTTCC
>NW_022109491.1:52819565-52823161 GCF_000313985.2 Echinops telfairi
TGTGGTTCCAGTGGTGGTGGAAGCATTGCAGTGCTGGCCTGGGCCTCCACATGGCTCCTCCAGCTCCGGGGCTCTGGCTCTATCAGCATGGCTTCATGTGGCTGGTCAACAGGAAAGACTGTGTGTCCCGCCTCCAGCGAGCTATTTATTTCCTTCGCACCTCCAAATGAGGCCATCAAGCTGTGACCTGATTGACAGACTAGACTCCACCCCTTTGCAAGTTGACAGGAGATTATGTAACTTCCACACCTTCATACTCCCAGATATTTCTGAATGGTTGTTTGTACAGAGAAACTTTTCTAAAAGTATGTAGCATTTTGACACCAAGTTAACCTCTCTAAAAAAGAGGTAAACTTAGGACTTTGGTGAAAGTGGGACTTTTGTTTTAAATACTTTGCTGTTTTTTTATATCAATATTTTAATGGTAAGAGAAAAGACATGTAATTTAAATCAAGAGACATCAAGAACAAATTTTTACACAATATTTGTCTACAAAATTGCACAATCTCCTTCCTTAACACAAGTAAGTCATGATTTTTTTTAATTTAATAATTCAGACATACATAAATAGTTACAAAGCAGTGTATTGTGGTTAGCTGTCACCAAGTCAGCCCTTATTTACTACAGCCTCAGGCACAATGGAATAAACACTGCCTACTGCTACACACTACCCATGATCAGCAGAAACCAGTTGCTCATTTGATATGGTTTGCAGAAGAAGATTGCCAGATCTCTCTTCATAATCCATCTTGTTAGATCTAGAAGCTCCACTGAAACTTGTTCAGCATGATAATGACATGCAAGCCTCTTCTGACAGATGGACAGTGACTGCGTGAAGTGAACTGGTTGGGCCTAATGGTCTTCCACTTGGAAAAAGAGAATTCTAACAGTGAACTACTACTGCACCCACTCATGCATGTGCAAGCCTCTAACATGCAGCATGCATCAAATGTTATAGGATTTCACAATAGAAAGGCGTTTTTATTGTCGTAACCAGGGGAGACTTCTCAGAGAGATGATTGTTGAGTCAGTTCTCGAAGAGCAAGTACTGGCTCCCCAGGCACTTTGGGCTTTCCACACAATTGGGATGTATGTGAACAGACTTGGAGCAGACAGAGCAACTATGCATGATAAAGAATGGTTTGGCAAGGATGGAGGGTGGGAAGGAATATGCTGCATGAAACATGAACAGAGACAGGGAAAGTGGGCTGGTCTCAATAGTGAAGGACTCATCTCATCAGTGATCTGTTTGAGGTATGTACAGAGAGCCATAGATTATGTTTCCTCATATCACAGCATTTATTGAGCATCTACTGGGAGGGTTAGCTGTATATTAAGGCAAGAAAGAATGTGCTCAGCATGTCACAAACTAAATGACAGAAGAAAAAAATCAAACCTCAAGTTGCCATATTGCAGAAGTTGTTGAGCAAACTATTGAATCATGCAGAAGCATAAAAAGAAGTAGGAAGCAGTAACAGTCATTGCACCAAAACTAATTTATCAAAATTCAACCATTTCAAGAGACAGCATATGATCAAGAACCTATGATATTAAAAGAAGTCTGTGAGGGCATAAGCAAAATACAAGAGTCTTGGGATTACTGGAATATCAGTGAAAATGTTTAAAAATATATGTATATACAGTGCTGGAAAAACTCACTAATCTATCCCAAGAAATTTGGAAGACAAATATTTATGCCCATTCCAAGGAAAGTGGACCCAAAAGAATGCAAAATTTGCAAACAATGTCATTAAATATTAGTTCCACGCAACTAAAGTTTTGTGTAAGATAATTCAGTAACGGTTGCGGCAGTTCATCAACACAGAGCTGCCAGACACCCAAGCCAGATTGGGAGGAGGCTGTGAAATGAGGGTTGTCATTGTCTGCTCTACGAGATAGACCTTGGCTGAAAGCAGAGCGTGTCAGAAAAAGGTTTACACGTCTTTTATGGACTACATAGAGATATTCTACTCAGGGAATCATAATTTGTGGATAATATTGTGAAGGATGGGAATTCCAGAACACCCATGTGGAACCTGTACTGTGCTGACTTGCTGCTCTATAATTGACCTCTCTGGCTTCTGCTATCCATTGCAATGGCCGTGCAGAACTTGCAGACCAAATTCATGATTGCAGGGTTTATTAAGGAAGTTAACAAGTATTCATGCCAATGAAAAATGCTCAAAATTGACTTGTTTATCAGGACATGTTACAAAGTTCTGGCAAGTGTACTAATAAATGCCCAAAGGGCATACCACCATGCTATATGCTTCAACCCAAAGGCATTTGGTTTGAGTTCTGTGGGTCAGCAAACACAGGTCCCTGAATTAAGCGCCCTGAGAGACACACACCTCCAGTAAGCCTCAGCCAGAAGGCCCTCACCTTCACTTATGTGGGTCAGCAAGTCCAACTCAATTAACTCCTGAGAATCACCCTACCACCTTATTCCGCACACCCGCCGCCTGCGCAAAGGCGCCCATCTTACTTTGCCCCACGGGTTGGGGGGTCCATCGCTGTGTTTCATGCTCTGGTTCTGGTTCTGCTGCTGCTCTTCTGGATCCAGGAGGTTCACTGCGCGGGGACCTCTGGTCTAGAGGACACAGTCCACTCCTGGCTCTTGCTAGTAATGGAAATGATGCATGTTCACTGATGGAACCAAACAAGTTTTTAAAATGAATGTCCAAACAGCAGTGGCATTTCCCCCTCAGTTGTTGTCTTGAGAGAGAAAGGATTAATTTGCTTAATGTATTTATTTGTCTAGATAGCAATTTCTTTCTGCACTGTGTTATCAGATTCCACCACTCTGGAGACACAGAGGCTTCCCACACCTGGACCGTTTCTAGGGCCAGTTGTGCTCTGTGATCCAGACATTTTCCGTCCGGCTGAAGAGGCATATCATAGTGTTGTGTGTTGGCTCACCAATCTATGAACCTTGTAAAAAAGAAATCTCTTAGAACGATTCTTGTCCTTTTTTTCTGAATACTTTATGCTCTTGTCGCCCTACATGTGCCCAATACCACTGTGTCGGCCATATTCTTGTGGTCTTTTCAGTTGTACAGTTAAAGACACCTCCTTTACTATAGAAAATCATGCTGTTCTCTTACCCATCATATTGTTTGCAGTTTATAAAGTATGGAGGATTGTTATTTATTTAAATGCCTTGAGTTACGTACCTTCCCTTCTATTCCCCTTCACATAGAAACTATTTGATGCTACAATGTGATAGATTTCATAGATTTGGACATTGCCATTATTGTAATAAAACACATATTTCATCTTTTCACGGCCATCTGATTTAATGTACCCTGTGTTGGAAGCCTAAGGGGCACCTGGCTCGGTTGCCCCATATGAATGTGAGGTCTGGGCAATGAGTAAGGAGGGCAATGACAGGAGAACTGAAGCCTTTGAATGGTGGTGCTGGCAGAGAATGCAGAATAGACCAGGCATTTGCAGAAGAACAAACACATCTCTCCTGAAAGATGGACCTCTAGAAGACTCCTTAGAAGTGAAGATGTCAGACTTTGTCTCACTTACTTAGGGCATGTTATTAGGAGGAACCCCTTCCTGTAGAAAAACACCGTGCTTGCTAAAGTCGA
>NW_022109491.1:52824561-52826055 GCF_000313985.2 Echinops telfairi
AGCTATTGAGCAATAAAGCTGATCATACATAAGAGGCTGATGACCTAGACTTGTATTTCAATTGTTCCAACTCCAACAGTGTAGCTCTTCACTGGGCTACTGTCATAATCACTGCTTATTAGACTTCCAAAAATTGCTCTATGGCCATTTTAAAGACAAACTCACTCTTACAATTAGTCATTCCCATCTAATTGCAGTGAATCACTTATTATTTAGGCATTTCTAGATCCTAGTCACCCATGGAAAGCAGTCAGATGTGGAAATGCATCCACATAAGTTGGCGTATGTTATTCTGTGTGGCAGGCACTTTCTCCAGAGTTTCGTACAGAACTTAGAAAGGACGTGATTTCTGCCTTTAATGAGTGAACAGATTAAATTTTAAGGATATTTTATCACAGAGATGATTGTATCCTAGAAAAAGGACAATATTTTACTCTAGAAGCAAAGTTGCACTCTGATAGCTTTACCTCTCAAACTCTTCAGAACTCATACAAAATTGTTTTATACCCTGATTATATCATTTAGGATGCTGATAAAAGATAGCAATAGTAGATATAGAGATAAGTGTTTTGCATTTTTTTGTTTGGTTAAAATTATGTAATCTTCATTTTACTCAATGAGTGTGAAATATTTTACAGTTGTGTCAGTGAATTTCATCTTCCAATGATTGAATCACATTACGGGGAAAGGCTGAACTCAATTTCATGTAAGACAGCACATTTCTGGTAGCATACTGATTTGAACGAGAAGCTATACTCAACATCAGCCATTCACAGTTGATATAGTTTCTTGGGTTATGCTTTTTCTGCACACTGCCTGTGTTGGAAAATGTGAGATGCCCTCTCTTTGGGTAAGGTCTAATTGCAGCCCAAACCGTGTCTGCTTCCAGTAAGCCTTTTGGAGTCCCTGCAGTTACATGGCTCAGGCAATATGTGGTCTCTTAGTCCTTCACATGCTCACCAGTTCTGAGCATCCACGCCCTAGTACAACTGAGCAAAGGACCGCGCATCTTGGCTCACAGACTTTCCGCTCTGTTCTGTCGGCGCACTGGGAGGAGCCCACTCGCCCCTCGCCCTCTCACTGACTTTGCCCTCTTCTTCCAGTGCTCTATTCTGGCTTTTGCATAACAGCGTAGGAATAATGTTTGATTGTCAACAAATCTTTCAGCATGCAGTGCTATTAAGGGGCAGAATATTTTTACTTGAAAGCCTGGTTCCTGGCAATGGAGGCATTTCAGAACTGGTGCTTACATCAGCAAGCTATTCCCTGTGGTACCAAGAAGCGGTCTGCCTGGAACTAGAGTCAAGAAATTGCCTTCACCAAAGAGCTTAGAGTTTGCCTTACCACTTTTGCAAAGATTAATATGCATGAGTGTCTCTCGAGAGGGTCTCAAAAAATTGTCGGGTGAAGGTAGAAGCTCATCTTAAAATTTCCCTTGGAGAAAAGATAAGAAATGTGTGAGAAGTGCTGCTAGAATGGATGCATTAAGCTGAT
>NW_022109491.1:52826894-52862250 GCF_000313985.2 Echinops telfairi
ACAATATGGTCCTTTTGGAAACAAAAACCATTTTCATGATACTTTTAATCCCATACTTCTTTTAATACCAATTTAATGCCACACACATCTCATGGAAATGTTTTATGTACTGTGTGATTAATGGCAGAACACAATCATTTCTTTTGTTGATCACACTTGATTAGGTAGACTTCACAAACATAATGTACACTGATAATGATTCCAAAGGAACTTCAATTAGACATGTTTGCCAAAGTCACAAAGAGGTGTCACAGGATAAGTTGGTGTTTTAAAGAAAGCCACTGATTGTAAATGTTGAGGTAATTCTCGCCACCCCCCCTCAGAAATACTCTCCCCACGTTAGCAATTGATTCCAGTGATGATTTTGTAAACACATCTATAGCACATGCATGATGCATGAGGACACTTAATATATTAGGGAAATAGTTGTCAATGTCGGCATGAGGCTAGAGAGTACATGACCAGGATTACTTCGAGTCCAAGATCCTAAAATTCAAGGTGACTAGCATTTTCCTCGTGGATATAAAGTCTACTGCAACAATGGAATAAGCATATATTAAGCACTGACTAATGAAAAACCCACGTACTTTGGGTTCATAGCATCCTACCTTCTCTTCATTAGCTACTTAAACAAATTCTAACTTACTGGGAGAGATGTGTGTAGACAAAAACCAAGCTAACCAAATCAAATGTAAGATATACTGCATTTTAAAAACAGCAAGAAGGTTACTGTGGGGTCCATGTTAATTCATGGTGGCAATAACAGCTCCTGGGGCCACTTAGCTCAGTTGGCCATTAAACAAAAGGTTAGTTTCTGCTCTGTGTTGCCTTGAACTAAAATCCTGATGACCTACTTGTAAAAAATCAGCTATTAGAGCTCAATTCTACACTGACACACATGTAGCCACCATTTTATACAACGAAGAACTAAATAGATGTTATAAAAATGGTACTGAATCAGGTATCAGGCATCAAAACCCAGAACCAAAAAATCATACCATTGTGAGTGAGGGGGAGTGTGGAGTGGAGACCCATAGCCCATGTGTAGACAATTGAACATCACCTTATAGAAGGGTCACAAGAAAGAGATGAGTCAGTTGGGGTGCAGGATAGTACCGTTGAAACATACAACTCTCCTCTAGTTCCTTAATGCTTTCTCCCCTCCACTAACATGACCCCAATTCTACCTTAAAAATCCGACTAGACCAGAGCATGTACACGGGTACAGATAAAAGCTGGAAACAGCAAACATAGGGAAGAGTGGAATTACATTGTGGGGATTGCAAACCATGTCGTGAATCAAAATATGCATGAATCATTGAATGGAAAGCTAATTACCACAGTAAAAATTCACCAAATCATAGTACAAAGTTAAACACAAAAACAAAACTCAACAAAGATTGAACCGTGCAATTAAACAGACAATTGATTAGTGATACATTTATGACTGTTCCTCTGACCTTTCCTGATTTACTGCCAATCTCGTTTATCCCCAATTTTTCGGGTCATGCCACCTGCATGAACCTAGACCATTAACAAAAAGAAGTAGCTTAATAGCTAATAGAGGGGTGAGAACGTGCCGTCCATCCTGAGAATCAATGGGGACCATGCCAGACACGTACAAGGACCTTATTGTTAGATCCGTGAGACAGGATCCCCCTCAGGGAAGTGGTGGTGAGAGAGAAAGGTGAAAGGCCAGGTGTGAACTAGGTCCCTAGTACAAACTGGCATCTTACCGCGGGAGCCATAGGGCGCCATCGAGGGGTTTTGAGAAGTGACCTTTCGTGTTTTATGACCATCCTTACGGAGGCCAAATGAAGGATAAATGGAAGGTGGCGAAGTCTAGGCAGAGAGGGGTAGTTAGACGGTTCTTAGAGCAGTACATTGTGACAAATTTGACGCCTCAAGGAGTGCTTGGGTAGCCATTATCAAAATATAAAGCGGCAGTCTTGATCTAGGATGGGTCCTGAGCAAATAGGTCAATAGCAAAGTAAAACAAAGTAAAAAGTAAATTTTAAAGTGAAAGTACAACTGAATGAGAGAGTTAGGTCTGGATGGATTCGTGGGTTGGACATAGGTATACTAGCTTTTCTCCTCACTTAGCTAAACATACTTCTCTTGCCAAAAATAAAAAGTAGAAATTAATATCTGGCAGGGAACTTGTGACTGAGGCCAGTAATTTAAAAGTACCATAGCCTTGAAAACTTCCTATTATTCTTAAGTAATATGTTATATTTTTCTGGGTGTTTTTATTTATTTTATTTTTCGTACTATGGACCACATAGGTCATTGATTATAACAGTTATCATTGGCATCCTAAAAATCACATCTTCTTTGAATCATAAATCAGTAGAGTATCTTCCATCAAAGCAATTCTTCTATTTAAAGAATCAGATCGATTTTTATAGGATTTACCCACAATAAATCTTTGGATGCTATTTTTCTTCCTGCAGACTTTTGGGTCAAGATTATTATTATTTATTATTTATTGTGTGCTGTCATTGGCTCAGCAGTATGCAAGCACACATATAAATGGATACGCAGCATCATTAAACATGTTTCCAAAAGGGACATGTTTGCAGCATTTGAATTACCAAAATAATACCCATTAGTGGTTTTCCATTCCTGGAAACTATTGTTTGTGTGGTCATTGAACTCCTGTGGCACTTTGGCTGGCAGAAATGGTGCCAATCTCTTATCTGGCTTGTTTCCAAGCTGGGAATTAGCTCATGCTTTTTGAAAGTTAGTCATGATTGCTTTGGACCACCTTTGCCTTGGCACCTTCTAATACTTTGTCTTCATTAGCTGCTTAAACAAGTTCTAGCTCCCTTCTTCAGGAGAGACTTGTTCGCTTACCTCTTCATTGTCTTCCTTTGGCCAGTTAATAAGATCCCAGCCCATCCAGGAGGGCCTTCAATGATTCCATTTGTAATGGTTGTGTTGATCAGGCACTGTAGCAGGGAAAATATCGAAGCAAGATTCTTATGATTTCCCCCACTGCGAGTTTCAAAGAAATGCACTCTATCATGTCCCACTGAGAGACATACTGCAGGCACCTCCTTAATTCTCCCACCCCCTGAAAGGCCACCGGTAACAAACGCCTGCTGTCTCATGTCTTCTTTTCAGGTTTACGCAATGTCTATGTACCCTTGCATTCATTTTTCAGCAAGCTGTCTTCTGTTTTCTCTTAGTGGAGATGGAACACACATTTTAGAAATTTGCTATTTATCCCTAACTTTGCAGTCATTTGTGTAAGCCCTTCTCAAATATCATGTTAACATAGGAAAAGAAAGAAAAAGCAGAAACAGCTAATCTAGTTGCTTTGCGATTATCAAGCAATGATTGAAGCCACAATTTTTCTCTTCATTTTAGCACCTTGAAAAGCATTCTTCCATGTTGCCATAATTGATATTCATTTAATCACAAAAGGAAGGGCTCTGTACTATATTTAGCACCACAAATGTATGGAAGAGGATGGTACAACTCAGATTAAGTGACTGCCCACAACTAGCTCGTAAAGAAATAAAGTTCTTTCCTTTTTAATATTTATCACTAAATATGACTGAATAAGGGCCCAAAACCAGAGGACCAGGAGTAGAAGTATAAAAGGAATACAAATAATATAATTAATCTTCACAAAGGGAGTGCCAACTGCAAGAACAATGAAGCTGCTGCTGAATGGCTTTTAAGCAGCCTTGGAGATCTTTGAGTAAGCAGTTATTCTTATAATCACATGGACCTGTGATCTGTTTATTCTCTCAGAACTAGATAAAGTTATCATATATATAAATATACTCGTTTCATGACTTACATTAGGAATGGACTCATTTGTTGCCAGGACTATCAGTCTGCAAACAATCTGCTCTTGGTCCAAATTTGGAAAACCTTCAGGCTTTTCAAGACAGTAGCTATATTGGTTCTGGCTTCAGAAGATCAACACTTTTTTCACCCAGATGGAAATAATCCTGCCCCTTTGTCTGCGTTTCTAAATGCACAATGCCTAGTACTTAAAGTTCGATGCCTCAGAAAGGCCTTTGGTGAATTTTATTCCTTAGTACAACATTTAATAAGCTCTTAGATGCTTCCAATAATTATAACTTCAAATTTGCCTCATGACTAAATCGCAGACTTCTTAAAGTATTTTGAATAGCTCTAACATTTTCTATAGTTCGGTTCTGAAACAAAGAGACCATTCACTGACAAAGAGACCTTTCACAGAAAGGCTTAAAAACAAACCTGACCCCCCCACCCTCCACACCGCTGCTATGGAATTGATTATGACTCACACCAGACCTGTAGCGTTTCCAAGGCGATAAATCTTGACAGGAGCAAAGAGCCTCATCTTTCTCCTGTGGAGGGGCTGGTGGGTTTGAACTGCTAACCTTGCGGTTATCAGCCTGACGTTTACCTGACCCCTCTACAAATATGACCAATGAGGGTACACAAATTTCAAAATGAGGTGCACATTAAAATATGTCAATAAGATTATAGGAAATTAAAGAGATATGTGGAAATATTTTCAATCTTTGATAAAAATTAGGGAAAAATTTCTTATTTATAAATGGGCGAAATGTACATTTGACCTACTGATATATGACTAAAGTCATTTACAAGAAAACAGTAGGGAAAGAACTCGTACAACTCAATAAAGAAAATTAATCCAATTACGAAAAAATATGTTTAAAAACTGAATAGACACTTCTCCAATGCAAATATGCAAATTACCATAAGGTCAAAAAATATGGTCAAAATCAAAACTAACTGAGATACTTCAGATGGATATGACAGATGTACAAATAATAATAGTTGTTGGCCATGATGTAGAGATACCTGAATTCTTTTTTTTAAATTTTTTTAATGGGGGCTCATACAACCCTATCACAATCCATATATACATCCATTGTGTCAAGCACATTTGTACATTTGTTGCCCTCATCATTCTCAAAACATTTGCTTTCTACTTGAGCCCTTGGTATCAGCTCCTCATTTCCCCCCCTCCTTCCCTGCTACCCCTCCCTCATGAACCCTGGATAATTTATAAATTATGATTATTTTGTCATATCTTACACTGTCCCATGTCTCCCTTCACCCACTTTTCTGGGTGGAGGAGATTATATTTAGATCCCTGTAATCAGTTCCCAGGGAGGGGGTTATATGTAGATCCTTGTAATCGGTTCCACCTTTCTAGCCCACCCTCTCTCCACCCTCCTGGTATTGCCACTCTCAGCACTGGTCCTGAGGGGTTCATCTGTCCTGGATTCCCTGTGTTTTCAGTTCCTCTCTGTACCAGTGTACATCCAGATTTGTAAGGTAGAATTGGGATCATGATAATGGATGGGGAGGGAGTATTTAGGAAGTAGAGGAAAGTTGTATGTTTCATGGTTACTACACTGCACCCTGACTGGCTCGTCTCCTCCCTGAGACCCTTCTGGAAGGGGATGCTCAGTTGTCTACAGATGGACTTTGAGTCTCTACTCCACATACACCCTCATTTAAAATGATATGCTTTTTTTGTTCTTTGATGCCTGATACATGATCCTATCAAAATCTCGTGACCACACAAGCTGGTGTGCTTCTTCCATGTGGGTTTTGTTGCTTCTCAGCTAGATAGCCGCTTGTTTATCATTAAGCTTTTAAGACCCCAGACTCTGCATCTTTTGATAGTTGGGCACCATCAGCTTTCTTCACCACATTTGCTTATGCACCTGCTTTGTCTTCAGTGATCCAGAACCTGAATTCTTATAAACTGTTAATGAAAATGTAAAGTGGTGCAGTCATTTTCAAAAAACAGGCTAACAGTTCCTCAAAATGTTGGACATAGAGTTGCTATATGACCCAACAATTCAATCCTAAGTATACGTATCCTCAAAAAAAAAAAGAAAAAGAAACTATACAAAACTGCCTATTGATCCCTGTACAGGTTCTGCATGAGCATAATGATGTTCACATTCTTCTCAAGTCTATCCATAGTTTGTTAGAATCCACACAGTCAGATGCTTTGGAATAATCAATAAAGCAGAGGTATCTTTCTGATGCTCTCTCATTCGAGGGAAGGTTCATCTGATGTCAGCAAAGATTATCTCTTGTTCCACATCCTCTTCTGAATTCAGCCTGAACCACTGACATCTCCCTGTCAATATATAACGGCAACAGTTGTTGGATGATATTCAGCCACATTTTACTTGCTAGTGATATTGATATAATTGTTCGATCATTTGTGCATTCTGTTCAGAAACTTTCTTAGGAATGGGTACAAATATGGATCTCTTCCAGTCAGTTGTCCAAGTGGCTGTTTTCCAAATTACCTAGCATAGACAAATGAATGCTTCCAGTGCTTCATCAGAGTGTTGAAATATTTCGATTGGTGTTCCATCAGTTCCTGGAGGTTTGTTGACTAATGCTTTCAATGAAGCTTGGACTTATTTCTTCAGTAACAATGGTTCTTGATGGTCTACTAACTCTTGAAATGGGGAATGTCAAAGAATTATTTTTGGTACTATGACTCTGTATTTTCCCCCCATATTTTTCTGATGCTTTCTGCATGGCTCAATATTTTGCCCGTAGAATCTTTCAAAATTGCAACTCAAGGCTTTGGTTTTTCCTTTCGTTCTTTCAGTTGAAGATGTGCTGAACTTGTTCTTCCGTTTTGGTTTTCCGAACCTAGGCCTTTGCACATGGCCTGTAGTGCATCTTTTTTAATATCCTCAAAGGTAACAAATCCCTGTTCCCTAAGAATGAAACCACTTTTGAAAGACAATTAAACACAAGTCACTGTCAAATATGATCAGTGAGCTAATTGATCAAGCTAGATAATAACTATTGGTATCAGAACTGAAATAACTATAAAAGTCTTAGGCCAGATATCTGGCTTAAAGTCTGAACTGGTGACACTGTCAAAGAGATCAGCTTCCAGTATCTGCAATTGTGACTGAATGCATAAGCTCGGAAAACAGTGCCTTTGAATGATAGTATCCATGTGCATTTTCTGAGAATTTGTTTTTTTTTAAATATTATCACTCTATCACTGTACCTCATACATTTTATAGATTTCACCCTCTTTTTGTATTTAAATTTTCATATCTGTGAATTAGTAGTAAAGGTTACATTCTTCCCATATCATGTTGGGGGAAAGGGAGTAGCAAGAAATAAAGGTATAAGCTGATCAGATGTTCACCAAGAAAAGGCACCATATTAGTTTTAAATCATTGTAATTTTGTCCTAAGTAAAATGGGCTTAGAGACCCAAAGTACACCATTTGTCTTTTGTTTCTCATCCCCTTCTGTCTTCTGACTCCCTCTTTCTCACAGTTTTCTTAGTAGGTTTAACTTTCTGCATTATCCTCGATGAACAAATGTTCTCTATAAAGAAAAAAAAATGCTTGCTGTCCTCCACACCCTCCTGAATGGCCAAATGAATCCCTCCTATTGAGACTCCTGGTTGGTAATTGTTTGCTGCCCTCTGATTTGCCGAAGCCTCCCCAGCTCCTCGAGAAGCTCTGCTGAACAGTGGAATACAGTTGGAAAGTTATATTAATTTAAATGGTTTTCTTCACATTTAAGACTATTCTTACAGTGTAGATTATTGGTAATAAAAGACCTTTTAGTGTGTAAGATAAAATAATATTTTACCCATATAATAGACCTAGACAATGGCTATCCTGATATAATTGGAGAATGGACTCTGGATGTGGGGGTCACCACTGTCTTTCTTATTTCAGGAAACCCATAGATGTATAGGTCAACATTTCCTGTTTATAAAATGTAGAGTGTATCAGTTAGCTGCTGCATTTTTTTCTGTTGGCTTCTCTAGGCCCAAGATTTTTGCTGTTGTTGTTTTTTAATATAAAGTTTGAAAACTGTGCTTGCTTTCTAGAAGTTGCCAGAAATTTTCAGTAATGATACATGATAGTGCCAAATTGGGGGGAAATTGAGCAGGGTATCAATAAAAATTTCCGTATGGCAATATGTGTTGATCGCTCATTCCGGGGCCCCAAGAGTATGGAAGGTAATCTCATTTAGGAAGGAAACATTTAGGAAGAGAGTAGAAAATGTCCCGTGGGAGCAATTCTGCATTTATTCGTAGGGCAAAACTTCACCTGTCTAGGAAAAGGTTTTCATTCATCCTAGATAGTGCCATTGTTCTATACTAAACAACATACGGTTAAGAACCTACTTCTTCAGATTCAATAATTTTGAAACCAATAAATCTTGAATTGCTGATGACTTGGTCAAAGAGATCTACTGTCTTATTGAATGGAAGTAGAGTTTCTTGCCTTCATTGTTTAAACTAGGTGCTTAGATTAGTGGACCTAGGTTTTATATATCTGTCCATGGTGATTTTCATGGTTCCACAATGGAAAACCAAAGAATGCACTCTATTTAAGGGACAGCCCAACTGGCTGGCCTACTTGGTCAGGCCTGGGCTTAGCTTCTTCCATCCTCATGGGGAGCCTCTTTGTCTTTCAGCACTTTCTTGTCCATCTCCTCCCAAATGTGCCTCATTCAAAGCTGTCTTATCCTTCAGAGCTGAAAGCTCCAAGGCCAGCTCAGTCAGGAAGCCTCATTTGATGCTGATACAATATCAGTTCCTACTCTGAAAGTGCACAGCACCTTTTACCTGTTACAGGATTTATATTTCTCTCCTCCTAGTTTGGTATCTTATTATTTGTGTCTCCCTAAGAACCCAAAATGTGTTATTACAATGCAGGCAATCAATAACTGTTGAATGCAAGAGTAAATTGATTAGTGAAAGAAATCTAAGACTGGAGATTCAGGCATCTCTTTACCAGAAGTCTCTGTCTTCTTCAACCTCTTCCTTCTGCTATCATACTAAGACTGGCAAATGGGGTCATTCCCTACCCCTGTTTCATAATCTCAGCTAATCGGTGATGAGCTAGACAGCCACCTGCTTTATGGAACCACTATGAGTTTGTGTTGTGTACGTGCGTGGGCCTTGGAAGAAGACCTCTTGCTCATATCTTAATGTGAGCGAGAGAAAACTTGAATGTAATTGAAAAGCAAGACATTTATTTAAAATGTGGATGTGCGGGAAGTCCTGGGCAGCAATTTGAACCTCTTTAAGAGTTTATTTTTGCTTCAGGATATACATTTCACTGAGGTTCATGAACTGAATAGTGCATTTGGGCAGTAACACATATGCTGCCTTTTATTTATATGTATACATTTTAGATGTTTGTCTTGTACCTCTAAATACATTAAGAGTATCTTAAAGGCAAAACCTCAAGTCTTATACTTCTCTATAACTCTTAAAATAATATGCTCATGGTTTCATACATAAAAGGCTCTTAAAAATTTAGATAGACCATTACCAACATTGTAGATACTTAAAATGAAAGTTAATGTGAAAGGATTATGTAGAGGGTTTCTTCTTATCATATAGTAAGTTAGGAGGAACTATTTTACAACCATGAAATAGTCATTAAGCTATACTAAGAGAGTCTTACTTCCAGTCTAGAGTCCTGTGAGAGAGTAGAATGCTGTTTCTTTAGGGAATTCTACAGACTTTAGGATTCTGCTAAGCCATGAAATGCATTTTTATAGAATGAGATTGAATTTTGGACCTGTTTGAGTAACTGGCACATTATTAAGAATTTCATATAACTCTATCCAATAGACTAGGTAGCCAATCCACATTACTCACGTATTTTTAACAGCGATCAAAGAGAAAAAAAATTTGCTCAAACATATTTTGTTTCTTAACATTTCACATGTATTTAGAATTCCCATGATATTGGGATTTAAGAGATTTTCTTTTCTGTAGATATTTATAATCAATGATTCAATCCTATAGACAATTATTTTAATGAGATTTTATCTTGAGCTAAGATTGATATCATATGACCTCTTCACCAGCCCACCTCATATTGCAATGCTGACAAAATTAACACCTTTCCAATTTTCTTGGCGCTTTCAGGCCCTCACTTTGGCTATTTATGGGCTAGAACTACTGATGAGCCAATTGCGTTGGGAAGAGTCTCCTCCCTCAGGTGCGACCAACGGCGAGACTTCTGACTTTGAGAGAGCAGGAAATCCTGCACTGCGCTCAAGCTCCCTCTCATGAACATGCTCTTGCTTCAGTTCTGTTGAGTTTTCTGACACTGCTGTCATGAAAACCCATAGAACCATCTATATTTGTATGTGCTTAATGAAGAACTCAGTGAGTTTTCTTCGCAGGTGAACTACCCTTTGTCATATTGGCTCTGCTTTATCAATTTAAATAGGTGGTCTTGCCAGTCTTGGTAACATTGGGCAATCCCAAGAACCTATCATTTCTTGCTGTAGACTTTTGATATCCCTTCTTAGAGATAGCAGGGGCCCCAGTGATGCAGGGGTTAAGAGTTGGGCTGTGATTCATGCGGTCTGCAGTTAGAAACCACTAGTAGCTCAATGAGAGAAAGACTAGGCTTTCCACTTTTGTAAACAGTTAAAGTCTCAGAAACCCACATTGTCCTTGTCTCAATGGTAGTAAGTTTGCTGTAACTAAGTATGTAAGTAGTGTAGTAAGTATTCTTCTACACTAAGTAGAAGTGTAGTAAGTATTCTTCTACACTAAGCATGCAGTTGACTGCCCTCTTTTGCAAGGTGATTGTCTATTGCTTCCTCCCTGCTGTTCCTTTGTTTTCCCAGGGGAGCAAGGCTGGCTATTAGCTGGAAACTGCTAGCCTTGTGTTGGTATTAATCAGGAAGAATAAGAGATCTGTTCATCTTAGATAACCATACAAATTACATCGTGGCATCTTTTATTTTAAGGTTTAAAAAGGCTAAGGTGATTTTCCAGCACCAAAACAATAAGAAATCAAGGGAATAGCTAATCCTTTCAGCTGGAGGAGATTAGCTATCTCTTAGAAGATTGACCTCTTCCAAAGGAAGTCTTCTTTTATTCATGTTACATGGATTTTTTCACTGTGAGGTTCTGAATATATACCATCAGCCAGGAGAAGCAAAATTATTTAACATCAAGGATGGGATCATATTTTGTCTTGAAAATGTCAAGTTGTTAAACTCTCTAAAGGAAAGAAACAGAAGAACAATATCAACCTGGTTGAAAAGGCATAATCAGGACCTTCTCCAGAGGTAAGACTTAATCTCTTTTCAGGTATATCAGTGGCTCTGTTTGAGCAAAATGCAAGAGGAGCTGATTATTGAAGAGGGTGTTGGGAGAGAGGGCTTCATACCAGCTATGAAGGGGGAGGTGCAGCATCAGGACTACCCTCCCTTTACTTTGCTGGGGGGATCAGTATGAGGCTGCTGCCTTTTGAATATGGGGCTTTGAGAATGTGACTGGAAAGGAATATGAGGTATGTCCTGTTTATATAAATCCCAACTGTACAGAAAAGCATGTGGATAAGTAGTTTTTCTGATGACTGCTTTTTGCCTATTATATTTTTTCTTTAGGCTGATGACTCAGTGATCAACACTGAGGGTCCATGATCTATCTACAAGTTGAGATTATTCTCCCAAAGGAGGAATCCTCTTACAGCTTAATTCTGAGCCTTGTGAGTTAGAGCATTACTAACCGTTTAGCCTGGCAGGCAGCTGTATCATTGATGGAGAGAGATGACTTGTCTTTGTTGTCGTGGTTGCAATGTGTTTTTTTAATCCATGAGACCAGAAGAACTAAATGGTGCTGGCTATTATTATTGATATTTCAATCAAAGATTCTTTAGAATAATTCTTATCCAAAGAGGGGAAAAGCAGAAATGAATGTCAAATTCTCATGAGCTCTAGATTGTTTGGAGCCATGCAGCCTGGTTGAACCATTGCTCTGAGATAATAGTTAAACCTTAAACCATTCCTTTAAGTCTTCTTAAAATATGACAAGTAAAATTAATCAATTATGAAAGGACAACTATGAAACTATGATATGAGACCACAATGATGAAAAATGAAGATAAAGTTTTCACAGAAAAAGGAAGAGTCAAGCATGAACTAGAGGGCAGGCACAAATTTAATTGGATAAAAACCCAAACCAAACTCACTGCCATCAAGTCAGTGCTGACTCAAAGTGACACCCCCCTCCCCCGCCCTTGTGGGTTCCCAAGACTGTAAATGTCTGCAGGAGTAGAAAGCCCAGTCTTTGTCCTGCAAACCTGCTGGTCATTTTAAGCTGCAGACCACAGCCCGATGCATAACCACTACACCACCAGGGCTCCCATTTGGGTGAATGGAAGGCAATACCAGTCAAGGTCAGGATAAAGCAATCAAGAGAGAAGGAAAATAAAAGACGCTAGAAGGAGCACAAGTACAAAAGGCAATAGAGGAAAATACTCTGACATACACAATCCTGCCATCACAATCGTAACAATGTGTGTGTGTGCAGAGACACTCAAAAGAAATAGGAGTAGAGAGGAAAGTGGATCTACACCCACAAATAGGCTTGCCAGAGGCTACTGCACTTGTATTTATATACTCCTTACCACTGAGTTGAAGCTGACTCCTGGTGACCGTACAGAATAGGGCTTACCCGCCCTGTGAGTTTCCGAGAGTGTCTCTGTTTACAGGAAAGGAAAGGCCCATTTTTCTCTGGTGGATTGGTTGGTGGTTTCGAAGAGAGAACTTCAAAGACACATGCCAACACTTAGTTCAATGGATTAATGGAGAATGGGTACCTCAGCCTCCCAACTCTAAAATCAGCAGTACTGTGTGGTACTGACCCATCTGAAATGGTCACAAATAAAGGGATTGTTTAGAGAGGGAGAAAAATGTAGGGAAAAACTCACAATCATAAACAGACCAGACTTAAAGGTTGGATAGGAGGGGAGGAACCTGAGTTTATGGGCTTTACTCACCTTTCAAATCTGGAACTAAAGTCACTTCCATGGCTCCACTTTCAGCTCTACAATACACGAAAAATATCTCGCTGACCTCCAGTTAATGATGACACATAGTGACCATTTGGGACAGGGTAGAATGGCCCCTGTGAGTATCTGAGACTGAAACTGTTGGGAGTAGAAAGTACCATTCTTCTCCTAAGGAGTGGTTGGATTTGCACCGTCCACTTCACAGATCACAGCCCAACGTGTCACCACTACTCCATCAGGGTTCCCAATAGACAGGCCTATAAGGTGAACAATGAAATCCGTGGAGTAATGCCTTCTTTACAACAATCACCCATATGACGTTAGTGGGCAGAACTTACCAAAAGACAAAGCTCTGAAGCCAAAGATGGGTAGACGAGAAGGATGAGTGGAGATGGGAACTACAGCGAGGACGTGGGATGAGCGCTGTGAACATGCAGAATTCCCATCGAGGCCTTGAAGCAAGATGTGCACAAAATGCTGAATGGGAACCGAAGTAGCCTTGTAAGTGTTCACACAAATCACAATGAATAGTTCAAATAAGTGAATCAATGACATTGGAAGGCTTTGCAAAGGAAAACAAAATGAAGAAACAAATAATGGCTTACCTTAGCTAGTAAAGAAACCCTGCCTTCAGTCTTGTGTCTTTGGAATAATATATGTGGGATCCCCTTGAAAGGTTAGATAGGAAACTTAGAGGCCGTGAGTGTATGTTAATGGGGGAGAGGGGCATATACAAAAAGGAGGGTGAGCATGCAGAATGCCCAAAACGTAACAAATATCATCTGATTGTACTTGTGGACACTGTGGAATTGTAGTCTGCTTGGCTGTGTGTGTGTGTACACAGGGGGCGTGAATCACCGAGTCTTGGTTTCAGAAGTTGAGTTAATGCCTTTTGCTTAGCAATCAAGTAACTGCATTTTTAAATGTTGTCATTCATTGCTTGCAACTCATCGGGAGCCTGTGGGACAAAGTAGAATTTTTGCATAGGATTTCCAAGGCTGTCAATCATCACACAAACATCCTGTCATATCTTTTTTCTCACAAAGCAGCTGATGGGTGTGTGTGTGTGTGTGTGTGTGTGTGTGTGTGTCTGTGTATAAAACCTTTGGGGGAAAAAATGTAAAATGAAACCTTATTTGCCCCAAGGTTTGTTGCCTCTCTGAACATGATCTCCCTCTCCACAACCACAGACCATGCACAGAGGACAAACATCTTTCTAGATTCTGTGTACATATTCAGCTGTGGAGTCTTCGCAGCTTTTCTATAATGAGGAAAGCTAGCAAGATAGCCCTGTTTCCTGAGTGGAAAACTCAAGCAAGAACCACATCATGCTCAGGAGCTTGCGTGGTGTGGCCTGTGTCGGCTCCCACTTCTCCTTGATTCCTTCTCTTCTGACAGAACCCACTCCACCTTTCTCTCAGCAGACACCTGCCCTCGAGGGAGCAGCTCTCTGCCCTGTAGACTTTAATTCCCTCTCCCCTGGAGAAGAAACTCTGCCTGTGGGAAGAGGAGCACAGGGGTGGGGGTTGGGGTGTATGGTCTGATTCGCATGTCCTCCTTTGCTCCCTACAGACCTTCAGCTCACTGAAGCCAACCTTCATTCTCCTTTTAATTGCATGGCAGGGGCAAGGGCCGGGGCAAGGGAGGAAGAGTGTGAGGAGAGCATTGACAACTGTTCATTTGTAATCAAACGCTGAGGTGATACTCTCATCTCCCTGTGACAGCCACTGTCGGTTTCTCATGCCCACCAGGTGCCAAGCAGCACTGTCCGCCCTCACAGAAGTCCTCTGTGAGGTCCCACTCGGGCAGGGGCCATAGCAACCATGCCTGGAGCACCCAGTTTCATCATCTGTCCTCACCTCTGTTCACGAAAAGCAGAGGTGGGAGGGTCTGTGCCTTGCTTCACACAACTCTGACAAGAATGAAGCCCACCACTAGTGGACCTCGGCTTCTGGATTCGGTTCTGTTGTTACGTAGTTGCCATCGAGTTAGTTGTGACACAGGACTGCCTATATAAAACTGAGAAAAGATCCTCTGTCCTGTTCTGTCTTCCAACATTGCCTCCCACAGAATTCTGACGGGACCATAATGTTTTCAGTGGTTAGCATTCAGAAGTAGATCACTACAGCTTTATGCTTACTCTGTCTTAGGCTGGGAAGCTCCCTTGAAACCTACCACCACCGGCAACCTGCTGGTATTTGAAATGCGTGTCGCACAGCCTCCAGTGTCCTGGCAACATATAAGCCACCACCGTGTGACAAACACCTGGTCTAATTCTTGTCGCCTTTCTTAAGTAAGGACCAAGTTCCTATTTTGGTTCTCTGGTTACATCCTGCAGACTTTTAGAGACCCTCCATCACTTTGCTCTGATCCCCCCTTTTTGTTTCACTGTCCATTTAGCTCATTATCCTGACTCTCCCGTGACCAGAAGGCATTCCATGTTTGTGGCAGGAAGCTTTTTGTGGCTATCTGGGCACACGCAACCTCTATCACATTTAATAATGCTCTGCCTCCACCTGACACGTTCGTGAAAATGTCTCGTTCTCTTCAAGGCACAGATCCAATATCCTGTTTTCATATTCATACCTAGATTTTGTATTCCACATACTTTATTGATGGTGTTTTGTATGTCAGTGGGTCTATATCTGCACTAGACCTTGAGCGCCTTAAGAAAAACTACTGCTATCAAGTCAATTTTGACTCATAGGGACCCAAAAAGCATTTCTAAGGCAGTAAATCTTTGTGGGAGAGGACACACTAATCTTTCTCCTGCAGAGCAGTGGATGGGTTTGAACTGCTGACCTTGTGGCTAGCCGCCCAACCCTTTGCGCATTACTCCACCACCCTTCACCACAGTGTCTAGTATTTAGTAGCCATTTGACACATGTGAATGATAGATCGGAGGAAAAGGAGAGCACTCTGGTTGTTGCCTGTCCCAGGACTCGGGTAGACTCACTTCCCTATTCTCTTCCTTTTCACAGTGGCAGGGGACATCTTCCCTGCAAACCCAGGGGTTTTATTTGGGCATGTGCATGGAGAGAAAGATTTGCATAGTCTCAGAGGGCTCAGTTCACTGTGGCCTGCCAATCTCTGAAATCCCTGACCTGACAATCAACCTCACTACTATTGCAATGATTTCCCTTTCCTCTGACTCCAAATCCACTGCCATTGAGTCCATTTCACCTCACAGGATCTTTATAAGACAGGGTAGAACTGCCCCTGTGGTTTCTGAGATCGAAACTCTTTATGGGAATCAAAAGGCCCATCTTTATCCTGTACAGCGGCCGGTGGCTTTGAACTGCTGACTTTGAGGTTAGCAACCCAACATGTAACCCAACCCCATTCTTCTTATTTTCCTTAATTAATTCATCGCTTAGTTAACTTATTTATTGTAGCCGTACCTTCAGATCTCTAGGTACTCACAGAAGGCCCCTTGGTAGCACCATGGTTAACTGTTTAGCTAACCAAAGGGTTGACTGTTCAAACCCACATGGGTTCTGCAGGACAAAGCACCTGGCGATCTGCCTTCATAAAGACCACGGGCCCAGAAACCCTGTGGAGCAGTTCCACCCCACCACATGGGGTCCCTAAGAGTTGGGATGGAGTTGATGGCACACAGTAACAATCGTGTCCATATATTTCCCAAATGGCACCTGAAGCCCATGGCATCAGTGCTAAAATTTGGAATCCCCTGGCATTTCTGGTTCTGAGAGGGTCAGAGGATTCTCAAGTTGAATTTCCACAAAGAGTGTAAAGTTAGTGATATGTCTTAAGGGGGGAAAAAGTAGCGCTGTGTTTGGAAACCCTTTAGGAAAGACTTTTGCCTGGGTAAGATAATTAAATCAACCTCTCCCATCTTTAGAATGAGCAAGGGGAAATAATTAAAAACTCCCAAATAGAAAATTTTGTCTTTGAAACAGCATACCGTACATGTTTATTTAATCCCGTCATGGTTGAGTTAGTCTTCTTGTCTTGGAATCTGAGCAATAGTTATGTCATTTGTGTGTATCAAAGCCCCATGATTTATTACTTAAAGACTTTGGGAAAACCTTTCTCTCCTTCCTTGACCTCTGACTCTAACAACCTTTGCCTCTTCTTTTGACCCCATTCATGTGCATACTCAGTGTTCACTGTACTGATACTGCATTTGTGAATTGGTGCTGCAAAGTGGTCTCCTCCACCCCTAAATTTGTTTCTTTCCATCCTTTTCCTTACTACCAGGTGAATAAGTCTTATCTCCCCAACTAGTCTGCAGGGTTCTCAGAGAGAGATATAATTCTACCCTACATTTTCCATATAGCCAGTGTGTGATAAATGTTTTCACACTGAAAGATCACTCATTGGGTTGCAGAAGAGTGCTGGTTGTGGCTTACATGCCCCTCAGAGTGGGCAAGCCCATGGATAGTAAGCTGTGGAGTCATCTTCACAGAAGAAGAACAGCACCCAGAGCAAAAGCTATGTTTAGACTTGTTGACCTTCCCTTGAACCTTTGTTCAAGAGCAAAAATACCATGCTTTTGAAATGCATTTTGTCACAGCTACCTCATACAATCCATGCTGTGGTAACCATTGTATGGCTGAAGCCAATAAGGGCCAAGGGCATGTTCTATCCCTTAATACATTAGTATCAGAGTTTATAAGTACTAATGGATTTGTTCATTTACTATCATGTGACCTTAAAAAATGATACTGCCTGATTGATCGAAAGAGGTTTTAAAATAGGAGGATAAGTTAAAAAGAAATATAGATACTAGGGCTCTAGCTAATGCATGTACAAATTTATTCCAAACATAATATATTTAAACATGTCTCTGTAATCTGTGATTGGTTGCCGACAAGTTCTCACAATGATGCACATTAAGATACCTTAAATTAAAAAAGTTCATGTAATCATGACAGAGGTTTCTATGGGATCTGCTGAGCCAGTCAAATTCAAGACAGAAATGCTGGTGTAACTGTTATAAAAAAATTTAAATAAAAGAACAAAAATCAGCATACTGCCAATGAGTTGACTTTGGCTCATAAAAATACCCTAATAGGGTTCCTTAGACTGAAAATTAATTTTTATTTATTTTATTTATTTATTGTAATTTTTGTTTTTAATGTTAGCAATCAGCATCATCTTTGTCCTGCAGAATGGCTAATGGGTTTGAACCACTGATCTTGAGGTTAACAGACCAGTGTGTATCCCACAGGAGCACCAAGACCCATAGGAGATTTTGATTTTTTTGAGATTCTCAAGCAATAATCTTGATAGACTTCCAGAAGGACATAGAGGAATCATGGGGCCATATTATGAAAAAGTTTGAAGAAAATGGAAAGCTGTGTTGGTAAGAGAAATGTCTGAAAAGTTGCACTGAGAAACGTTGCCCCCCATAATGCACCTATTCATGCTTAGAGAGTAGCAAGAGCTACCCATGAAAATGCTGTTGGGAAAACTTGTCCCATCCACCCTAGGGCCCTGATCTTGGCCCTTCAGACTTCTTTTTCATCTCAAAACTCAAAGAACCTTTACAGGGTGCATAATCTGCATCCCTCTCAGACACCGAAAAGGGAGTTTGGGCATGCTGCAGTGTAAATCCAAAAGTTAGAAGGTTTCAGTGCAGGTGAAAGAGAAACGCCATCGTCAGAAGTGTATGGAAGTAAATGGAGTGTACATCAAGAAATGATGCTCCACATTTTGGTATTGTATTTCGTAAAGCTTTCCATGATTTTGTAGAAATGCTTTTGTACATGCCCTTATGTTGGTCTTGGCAGAGCTTTCTGAAGTCTGCATTAGACCTGGGAATTGCCGCCTATCCACTCTCATGTATTTGGTGTGGGTCAAAAGAACAGAGACATCTTGAAAATAGTCATGTGGCCCCCACATCATCCTCTTCCTCCTTTTCTTCTTCCAGAATAAATAAAAGCCTGCAGTAAGTGATTTTAAATGTTTTATTCCATCCTTTGATATCAAATTTTGGAGCCCTTTTGGTGAATGTGTGGCGCCAAGTCCATAATCAGATTTCACATTTGCTCAAGTAGCTGGGGAATATGTGGACAATAGTATAACATACACTATTATTGAGATTGCAACGGACGTTTCTGAGAAGTTATGCTCTCCCCGAGAATCAAGTTATTGGGAATGTCTGAGCAGAGATTGGTAGAGACTGGAGTTGCTTTCCTTGGGAAAGCTTGAGCTTGGTGAAATCTTTCATGCCCAGGCTCAGCAGAATTTTGATCCGTGTGTTTGTTTGCCTGTTTATTTTTGCTGAATTTAGCTAAGCTTAAAAAATCTCAAGCAACCTGCCCAAAATCATAAGTTGGCATTAATGATTCAAGATTACTGATTTCCCGAGTTCTCTTCTAGAACTTGTAGCCATATTCCTTTTCTTTTCCCCCCATCAAATCATAGTCTCAAAAAAACCTAGAAGCTACCTAGTCTCATTTCTTACTCATTGTTAGATGTCCATTAGGCATACATCGAGGCTCTACAAACAACAGCGACTCTCAATGAGTGTGCAGAGACTCTCTTGTGCATCCTGAACCCTTCACAGGTGTGCTCCTAAACAGGAACATTTGTTTTTTACAAAAGCTTACATGTGCAGGGCTTGGTGATGCCTGCCCCTTCAAGGATTAAGCAGAGTGTACAAACTAAGGCACACGAGCAGAAGAGAACTCAGACATACTCTGACTTCTAGCAACCCTGGGTTTCCCAGGCAGTAAATGTCTGTGGGAGCAGGCAGCCTCATCTTTCTCCCTCAGAGCTTGCGATTAGGAGTCCAACGCTAACTGGACGGTGCCACCAGCTGACCCTAAAGAAAATGTGCATGCATAACGGACTACCGGTATTTGAAGATGATCAAGAGCAGAATTCGAGTGATAGTTCCACTCAAAGAGTAAAGTGTCACTGAAAGTAGGCCAAGGGGTAGTGGCATGATTGGGGATGCTTTTGTAGAGAAAGTAGCATTTTCAGATGACAGCTGACTTTCCTAATGGTGCTTTTATAAATTAGTACTAAAGTAAACTATGAGTGTTTAAAGGCAAAACTATTGGGTTATGCCCTTTCATGAAGGGAATTTAGTTGCCCTTATGACCCAGTCTAGAACAATTTGATGTTGACATATATGTAAACAAAAATATTTTACCTTTCCTAGCTTAAAATGTGACTGGCTACAACTTTCACCCACGTGTGTGTGACTTGTCTGATAGAATCATGAACAATGCACCAAGCAAGCTAACTGTTTACCAGCTCCGCTGGATCAAGGAATCCGATGGAGCCCCACTTTAAACCATGGACTCTGAAGACACACATAGAGAATCTGGCTTGGTAGTGGCTCAAGAGATCCAGACTGTCATACATTTATCAATCATGACTGATACACAGTCAGTTTTGAGAAATACCGCGCTCTGTCCCAATCCATTGGCCAACAGTCAAACTTCCAGGTTAATGAGACCGATTTTTACCATCTTAAAGGCAAAACTTTTTATGAAATTAAGAACTTCCTAGCGAGAGAGAATTCCTGGTGGCGCAATGCTTCGTGCTGACCTGCTAGCTATAAGGTTAGTGGTTGAAACCCATCAGCCACTCTGCAGGAGAAAGATGTGCCAGTCGGCTCCTTCATAAGTCACAGCCTTGGGAATCCTCTGGGGACAGTTACACACTGTCCTCAATAGGGTCCCTAGGAGTTGGGATTGATTTGCTAGAAGCAGACTCGTGTGTGTGTGTGTGTGTGTGTGTGTGTGTGTGTGTGTGTATGTGTCTCATTCATTGCACATGCTAACTTACTTTATAAGTGGGGTCTCACTTTGACTTATCTGCCTTCCAGTCTCCCCTCATAGTAACCCTACGTAGGGTTTCCAAGGCTGCAAATCTTTGAGTAGATCGCCTCATCGTTTTCCCTCAGAATGATTGGTGGATTCACAGAGGCCATCCTGCAATTATCTGTTCAACGATTATTCAACATCGCTGTCAGAGATCTATTTATCTACGTTTCACTGCCATTGAGTCAGTGCCAACTCCTTGTGACTCCATAGGACAGACGATAATTTCCCCATGTGCATTTCAGAGACTAACTCTTTACAAGAGTAGAACACCCCATCTTTTTCCCATTTATCTACATAGGGAGCCAGAATTTAGATTCTTAAGCCAAACCATGAACTTCATGTGAATCTAGTCTAAGAGGATTGGTCATACTTACTTCTTATCATCTTGAAAAACTGTAAATCCAGACCCTTTTAAAAAAACAAAAATAAAAACTAGTGAGTGAATATATTGCAGAATTTTCTTTTAGGGCTCCTCATCCTTTCTCATCCTTCTCTTTCCATTTTGAGTTGTCCCTAATCGAACATGTGAACAGAGAAACTGTATACTTGATAGATGGTAGCTGCCATGGCTTGTGGTCCATAATGGAAACCCTAGTCTCTGTTTGCTTTTGTTTTATTCTGCGGCTGCTTTTGTAAACTGATACCAAAGTACGGGAGGTATAAACATCTTAAATAACAAAAATAGATAAGAAATAAAGAAATGACTCATTGGGATGCAGAAGAACTTTATCATCATCATCAACCCCAAAATAGAATATGTTGTTATTATTTGTAACTCCAGTGACTTCTTAGCTATAAGTGTTTCCTCTCAGCCACATCCTTTCTGATTGCTGCCTCTTCCATTTGCTTTGAACTGTGGTGTTCTTTGCCTGACCACCCTGACTAGCGCTTTCTGAAATATTGTGTAGTCTCCTTCCATCATCTGTCCAAACTGATCCCATAACCCAGAAGCAATCTTTTAGTTTAGTGGTGAGCTCCTGAGAAAGTGACTTCCAGAGTCAATAGAGGGACACTATTCTAACAAGCCTTTTACAGTGCACAGTACATATATAAAATCCATATTCATTGCAAGAAAATTTAAAAATAGACAAATAAAGTTATCCCATAGGCCCATCATCTACTGTTAAACTCACATTAGTTCATATAGTGCATATGTAGATACACATCTGTATAGATGGACATGCAAATGTATCTTTTTAAAATATAAAATATATTTTAAAAATTTTAAATATAAACTATAAATATATCTTTTCAAAATATATACATTGAGTTGTTTAATTCACATACACACACACCCCACCCCACTAAACAGAGCTTCACAAGCATCTTTCCATACAAACACACACACAGAAGGGACTTCAATAGGTGTGATAATTCCACCTTCTCACAAACTTATTGAAGCTCTTTTGTACTATATAGGAGCTCTGGTGGTGTAGGGGGTTACATGTTGGACAACCAACCACAGAGTCCACGGTTCAAACACACAAGATTTCTGCAGGAAAAAGGTGAGGCTCTTTGCTCCCAGGAAGATTTACCGTCTTGGAAAACCACAGGGGCAGCTCAACTCTGTCTTATAGGCTTGCAGGGAGTTGGAGTCTCTCAATAGCTGTGAGTGAGCGAGCGAGAGTGCTGGGTTTCCAGGCTATTTTCACTTTACACCATCAAGACAATATATACTCACATTTCATTATGAAAATTAAATACCCATCTATTTTTCTAACACAGGGTTAGACTCCAAAGCTCTTTTTTACTACCAACTACAGGGACTGGTGCTGTTGAGGAAATAGAAAGTGGGCATTTCATCCCATCTAGGGAATGGGGTTTGCTGTTGGACCCATCTCCTTTCCATCTGTCTGAATTTAGGGAAAGTGATTTGGTGCTAATTGTCATCCGCCTTCTAGAATCAGCTCAGGAGTTCTGTTTCTTTTTTTCCCCCCTTGATTTGGGAGGCAGGGGACTTCCATAGGACAGAGATAGATGTTGGGAAATGATGGGGATGGGGAGAGACAAGAGACGGAGCCTGACAACACAGAAAATGCTGATATAAATTAATCAAACGAGGCATCTCACAAGATTGAATTAGTTCCTGATTTATGGCTGCAGCACAGCAGCTGCCAGGCCATTTCTCCATGTTCATCTGTTGTTCCCTGATTTATGTGGAAGTCTCAGTGCATTGGCTGACTAGGGATCCTTGTAGGATGGATGGAAGGCTCTAATACGGCCATCCCTGGTCCAGTCTCCATTCCCCTCCTCAGCGTGCACACCCATCTATCAACTTCATTATCTGCCTCATAAACTCAATGTCTGCCTCTTTAGGCTTTGTCCTATTGCGGTGGAAGTGAGAAAGGAAAAAAAAAAGGTGTTTTTTTTACTTATGCATTCTTAGAGGTTTCTAAGCCTCAACAGGATTGAAATTGGCAGTGAATGTTTCTTATTTTTGTCTTCGGGTACATGAGCCTTTTCAAGTTAATGCTAACTTCAGTAATAGGAGGCACCTGGTGGTAATTTGTACTATGAAGTGGTTGTACAACTGGTGACGTCCATTGCATCATGTCTATAGGGAAAAATGTTGTTGGGGATATTGTCCTACTCATTCCAGCAATCTATCTGTGACCTGGTAGATGTTCATTCATTTATTTGTTTATTCTTTTATATATAAGTTTCTACTAGGTGCCAATTTTAGATTCTTTATTTCTGTCCATCTATACTCTCTCCATGTGTCCCAACTTTTAGGGATTTTCTAGTCTAGAGAGAAGACAGACATTGAGCATGTGATCAAAAAAATAACTATATAAATATAGTTATAGCAATGCTAATGCTAATAATTATGGTAGGTGCATTCAAGGCTATGTAAAATATGTCTAATTTTTAAGTCAATGCAGAAAAGTTGTCAATTTGATAATTCACGTGGAACATTATTTTAAGTGTAGGTGAATAGTCTATTATTATTGTAGATTTGGTTGTTGGGAATAGCCTATGACACTTGAAAACGTCCCATGTGATAAGGTAGAAGATCATGTTTGCCCATAAAACCTTCAGCTAAGAATTGTGCAAATGAATTTAATGATCACAGATGGAAGCGTTAAAGACAAAAAGAAAAAACAAAAACTTTATGTCATAATGCTAGTCTCCAGTTGACATCTTAAGAAAAAACTCAACACCTCGAACACTATTTTTCATTCATTTCTAAATATTGTCTCCCTTATATAGATCGTGTTATAATTAATTGAGCCCATGTGTACAGTGTGCTAAACCCAACGCCTGGCACACAGTAGGTATGCGCTGATGTCTGTTACTAGTCTCCAGCTGTGGTGGATAGGTGCCACAGAGTGCATTCCAACCAACAACACAACAGGAAGAAGCGCTGCTCGGTCCTGCTCCATCCTCAAAATTGTCTTAAGCTTGAGCCGGGCGTTATAGCCATTGTGTCAATCCCTCTCATTGATGGCCTTCCTCCTTTTCACTGCCCCACGACCAATCATGATGACTTCTCCAGAGACTGCTTTCTTCAGTTCCATTGATTCTGATAATAGCTCATGTTTAAAAGATATTAATGATGTCTAATGTGGATCTGATCAAAAGCAGATGGGTTACTCTGCATACGACTCGACAACAATCCCTGGAGCATAGCCAGGAACATAGTCTAAGAGGAGACTCTTTGAGCAGTGCAGGTGCAATGGTCCAACCATTATTTGCAGTGACTTTCACTATTTTGGATAGTGGTTTCTCAAAGCTTGGAGAGACGCGACTCATTCACTCATACAATGTAAAATAAGCCAAAACTTTCCATCAACGAATTTACTACAAATTCCCCATTTACCACATTAAGTAGTTCCTTAATTTTATTTTCTGACATTCTCTCTCAGTGTGTACTCGGTCTTTTTGGTTCCCAAAAACCCAGATCTGACTCTCCAGGGTGGCCACTGCCTACTCAAAATGCCATTTTCTCGACCACTGCACTTTAAGGAGACCTTCCTAGTTCCACCCTTCTGACGCCTAATCAGCAAAACGATGCCATGCCACCTCAGTCACCTTCTCACATGTCCCCTTGCCTCCTTCCAACTTTCTTCCCACTCCTGATTTCCCCAGATATGACCATTTTGAAGTCTTTTTGCTAACAGTTCAGTACCCATCAGTAACATGTTCTCATTCAGGGAGAGAGGAAAGACGATCCCTGGTATGTTTTTGTGTGTGTACTTGACTCTGTTAGTTTTCAACCCAGGGAGTGTAACACTCGCCAACTCCAAAGACTCTAACAGGACATAGAACTTTCTAGCTCTCTGCCATAAACTGGCGAAGATTTTGCTCGACTTTTCTTCCTGTTGTGGTTAGGTGTGGTGGAACAGGCATCATGATAGCGGAACCTGTTCTCACTTTTTCCATGACAGCTCCTTTTACTGCCTGCTTCTAGTGTTTTCTAGTTTTCATGTATTCTTCCGAAACACAGGATAATAATTGAATCCTATACTTTGTGAGACATACTGTTTTCTACCATGTTCTAGTAAGATAGCATAATGGTTACATGAATAAATGAGTGAATGATTAGATAGTTAGCGTGAGAAGGAGAGGTATGGCTGAGAGAAAACATGCAAGTGTCCGGTTGTGATGATAGGGTAGATGGTGAGGACCACAATTGAGATTTCATAACAAACAAACAAACAAACTGTAAAACACTGGGAGAGCAGGTAGAGAATGAAGAGTGAAAGATTGGGCTTGTTAACAAAGCAAAAGGGGCTGAGCTAACACTGTAGGTTGGGGGCAATCCATTATGTAGGAGATGGTAGTAGCAGGAGAGCAGATGAGAATACCCTGGGTGCTACCAAGAAGAAACATACAAATAGCTCAAGGCCAAGTCTGGGAAAGCACCAGCAGCTTACTAGAGTTTATTTAGTAATGAAAACACTTGAACATGTTCATAGCCTGAGGAGACAGTTAAACTCAAAGTCACTGCCATCTACTCAATTCAGATTCATCCCGAACAGTGTAGAAGTGCCTTTGTGGGTTTTTGGAGAGTGTAGATTTTATTTTTATTTTTAAGATGTTTAATTCTTTTATTGGGAGCTCTTAGAGATATCATACCATTCCACAGTTCAATCACATCAAGCAGTATTATACAATTGCTACCACAACCAGTTTCAAAACATTTTGTTTCTTCTTGAAATCCTTGATATCAACTCCCCTTTACCCCCTCCCACCCCCATCCTACTCCCCAGAAACCCCCCTTTTTCCCCTATAGTAGTTCTTCGTCAACCCCCTCCCCATATTTTACACAATCCAGTATATCCACTCACATACAATTCGGTTGTTTCATCCCATCTAGTGGAGTTATAGAGTCATCAATGCTATCAGCTCTCTATTCCACCACCCCTTACCATACCCTCAGGGAATCATTACTCCTGTTACTGAAGGGTTATCTCTCTTGGCTTTCATGTAATGAATGATCTTATACAAATGGACATACATAAAAGACAAGTCCCAGGCTGAGGACCAGATATTCTGGCATGAGCCAGACCAAATCCAATGATTCATATGTCATCAAAAACAGAGACTGTAGATTTTTTTTAATCATTCTATTAGGGGCTCATACAACTCTTATCACAATCCATACATACATCAGTTGTGTAAAGCGCATTTGTACATTGATTGCCCTCATCATTCTCAAAACATTTTCTTTCCACTTAAGCCCCTGGCATTAGGTTCTCATTTTTCCCCTCCCTCCCCGCTCCCCCCTCCCTCATGAGCCCTTGATAATTTATAAATTATTATTTTGTCATATCTTGCCCTGTCCGACGTCTCCCTTCACCCACTTTTCGGTTGTCTGTCCCGCAGGGAGGAGGTTACATATGGTTCCTTGTAATCGGTTCCCTCTTTCCAACCCACTCTCCCTCTACCCTCCCAGTATCGCCACTCACACCACTGGTCCTGAAGGGATCATCCAGTTCCCATCTGCACCAGTGCACATCCTCTGGTCCAGCAAGACTTGCAAAGTAGAATTTGGATCATGATAGTGGGAGCGGGGAGGAAGCATTTAGGAATTAGAGGAAAGTTGTATTTTTCATCATTGCTACATCACACCCTGACTAGCTCATCTCCTCCCCGAGACCCCTCTGCAAGGGGATCTCCAGTGGCCTACTAATGGGCTTTGGGTCTCTACTCTGCACTCCCCCCATCATTTACTATGGTAAGATATTTGTTCTGATGATGCCTTATACCTGATCCCTTCAACATCTCGTGATCGCATAGGCTGGTGTGCTTCTTCTATGTGGGCTCTGCTGCTTCTGAGCTAGATGGCTGCTTGTTTACCTTCAAGCTTTTAAGACCCCAGATACTCTATCTTTTGCTAGCCGGGCACCATCAGCTTTCTTCACCACATTTGCTTATTCACCCGCTTTGTCTTCAGCAGTTGTGTCGGGAAGGTGAGTATCATAGAATGCCAATTTAATAGAAGAAAATATTCATGCATTGAGGGTGTACTTGAGTGGAGGCCCAATGTCCTTCTGCTACCTTAATACTAAACCTATAAATATAGGCACATAGATCTATTTCTCCATCCTCATATAAATATATTTGCATATGTACATGTCTTTATCTAGACCTCTATAAATGCCCTTTGCCTCCCAGCTCTTTCCTCTATTTCCCTTGACATTCCTCCTGTCCCACCTTCATGCTTGGTCCCCACCAGGGTTTCAGAATTTCCTCTTTATTACATTCCCCTTGATCATGCCCTACCAGGCCTCCCACACCCAGAAAGCCTCATCTTTCTCCTGAGGAGCCAAAGATGGGTTTGAACTTCTAAACTTTGTCTAGCAGCCCACTAAGCCATAACAGTTCTCCAGAGCAAAGTTAGAGAAAATAAATTTTTGCCACAATGACCAAAGGTATTAGTGGCCTTCAGAATGTCTTGTAAGGAAGCTCTACTATGGTCAGACCTTTGGGGATAAATTAAAAGGTAATGGGGTTTTATGTTTGCTCTGCTGGAAACTTGATGAAAAGAAAATGGGGTGGTATTACCAAGAGTACCTAATATGCTTGTAGTCCTTGCACATATATTGTGTGCTTTGCATATCTGAGAGACCTCGTGATGCGGGTCTTCCTAGTCTCTTATTAGAGTTGACGAAAACAAGACAAACATGACATTGAAAAACAAAGAGCCAGCTGATTGAGGAGAGCTCAAGTCACCCTTCTAGTTGGTGGCCCAGCAGGCTTATAACCTTGGCCATTCAACTCTAAATCCTATCTTAAAAAAAAAAAAATTATTTCTAATCTTTGTCAGCACCCACTCTTTGAAGTAATTTGTGGCTATTTAGTCTAACTCCTTTGACTGCCTGCTTCTAGTGTTGGTATTTTGCTATTCCAAAAAGAATCCTAGCCCAATCATGAAGGGACACCGACAACAAAGCGTTGGGGAGAAAAGTTCAAACCCATTCATCACTAATCACAGACTTTTTCTTCTAGATAACATGCAAACGATGCAAGGGCACTGACCCAAAACAATGACAATATTCATTGGGCTGAATTGCTAAGAGATTTTAATGCTCCCCCAAAGAGGACAACTCTGGTAATAGCAAATGAGTTTAACCTGCTTCACATCTGAATTATCCTGGGCTTAATATGCAAATTGATTTTCTTCTCAAATTTGTGAGGTCAGCCTCCTATTTGCTCTCTCTTGTTGAGAGAGAAAGAGATCTAATAGAGAGCAAGCAGGCCATGGCTACAAACCTGTATGTTTGCCAAGCACATGGTAATTGAAAACCTATGGACATATCTCAAGTACAGTTTCAGGCAATTCTCTGCTTCAAAAGAAGCCACTACTCCTGCCCCAGTGCTCCAATTGTATACAGTCACATTAAAATAGTAATCAGTTTACAGACTAAGAGCCCTAACTATGGAGTTTCATGTCCTGGGTTTGAGTCTCAGCTTTGTCATTACAGATCACCTTAGGTGAGTCACTTAATCCGTTTGCCTCAGTTTCCTAATTTGCAAAGTGGAGAGAGCAGCACCTACCACATATGCTTATTGTGTGCATTGAATGAATTAGGCCCATTCGTGGGCTATCTATAACAATCTAACTTGGGAGTAGATTTTATCATATTGTTATTTTTGTTAGATGGCTTGGAGTTGATGCGACTTACAGTCACACTATGTGCAGTGGAACAAAAGAGGGTCTAGTCTGGTGCCACGCTCCCCATTGTCACCATGTGGTACCCAGGATGGCAGCCACTTCGACAATCTATCTGTTTGAAGGCCTTCTTTTGCACTGACCTGCTACTTAACCAAGCGTGATGTCCTCCTCCAGGAATTGGTCCCTCTTGATAATATGGCCGAAGCACGTGACAGGAAGTCCTTCCACCCTTGCTTCTGCTTATCCTGGTATTGCTTGTTGGTGCAGTTGGCAGGGACTCTGTTGTCTTTACATCAGTCCTGAGATCTGTGGCCTTGCTCAGTCCATGCTGCCCACCCTCTGCACTTTCGGCTAGCCAGGTGGTGTCATCAGCCCATTTCAGGTTGCTAGCAAACACAAGTCAAAACACACAAAGCAAACCCTTTGCTTTGGGTTAATTCTTATTGCTCCTAGTGACCCAATAGGACAGAGTAGAAGCGGCCTAAATGGCTTCCAAGGAAGCAAGACTGCCATTTTCTTCTCCCTCTGAATGGCTGGGGTTTGAATCACCCATTTTTTGCTTAGCAGTTGAGAGCTAACCACTGTACCAGCAGGACTATACCTGGCACACATGTTAATGATCACTAAGCTACTACTCCTTTTCATTTGATTTTGAAATGTCCTCTTCCACAAACTGTGAGAATCTTGAAAGCAGTGGTCAGTCCTTCGTTTCTTGCTTTTGCTCCTCGCACTATCCAGACTACAGATTGCTCAGTTCCCACTCCTGAGAAGGCTAGAATGACCCTTATCTTAGAAGGACTTAGTGTCTCCACACAATTGATGTATTGCATGAGTGAGTCACTGAATAACTAGACATCTGTCGAATCAAAACTAAAACAGAGAGAGGAAACGTCAATAAGTCTTTCAAGAAAAGGAAACATAGCCTTCATCCTTAGGAGGCACAGGTTTTAGAGGATCACATTGTCCTTTAGGGCTTTCCTCTTAAGATTGTGCAATTCCAGCAGACTGTCAGAGGACTCGGGGTTGGGTCTCACTGAATGAACTAGCGTTATCCAAACACCTTAGTGAAAATGCTTGGATAACCCCAGGAAGTGGATTTCTGGAGTTTTGCAAGCACCTTAGAGAAAATGCTTGGGGGACACCATGAAGACACGCTTTGAAAGCCCAGAGTGGGGAGGTGTGCCAAAGCTTGCAGCTGGCACGGAGCGTGTTTGTTCAGGGCATGTGAACGAGAGCATGAAAACCTGTGGACGCGGCCTTTATTCTGCAGGAGAACCCTTGTGATGCTAATTCTATGCAAAGGTGAAGACATGTGTGCCAGCGGACACTGTCAACATGCGAGAACAGAAAACACTTGAAAGCTTGGAAAGTAGTGAATCCTCACTTAAAGACAAAAATAGGTAAAGTCCTTCTTCAGTTTCAGGTGGACGGGAAGGATTTTGTGCTACTTGCAGGGACAGCATGACCATCATCATCCTGGTGGTTTGTCACGAGGAGACCATTGCTTTGTTAGAACCAGGCTTTCCAAGTGATGGTGAGGGGCTTTCCCGAGCTCAGTAAGGAGGGATCCCTGAGGTCTGAGCAAACATGGGTCCCAGAGGGTTCTTTTGCACACCCTGAGGGCCCAAACCTCGTCCCCAGCCCCTGGAGAGACAGTGTCTCTGCAGTGGACACCCTGAGTCCCCAACCTCGTCCCCAGCCCCTGGAGAGACAGTGTCTCTGCAGTGGACACCCTGAGTCCCCAACCTCGTCCCCAGCCCCTGGAGAGACAGTGCCTCTGCAGTGGACACCCTGAGTCCCCAAACCTCGTCCCCAGCCCCTGGAGAGACAGTGTCTCTGCAGTGGCACCTCAGCGGAGCTTTGTGAAGCTGTGTCCACATGCTGCTCATGGGCCTGCTGGACTGTGACTCGAACAGCTCTTTAAATGCTCTGGGCTATGACCAAATCACAAATATGTTTTGCTCCGAGTGCATTCCCCCATAATTTTTAAATGTATATGTATTTCAAGGGAAATTAAGTCCATGAGTTTCTAGTTCATTTACTCCTAAATCATTAAAATGCTGTTTAAGAACATTAGACTTCCAAGGAGTTTTGCAACCATTTGAAACACTCTATTTTCTCCTTGGCTGTAGTTTTGTCAGGATCAAGTGAATTCAGTGTTTCAAAGGATAGAGAAACACAGCAAAACAAAACCAAATCAATGGACATCAACTCAAACCTGCTGCCAAATCATTTCTGACTCATGGTGATGCAAGGTGATGCATGATGACTACCGGGAGTACGGCCATGTCATCGGGTTTTGTCGCCTGTAATCATTATAGAAGCAGGTCGCCAAGTCTTCTTTTCTCACAGTGCTGCTGTGTGGGTTCAAACCACTGATCTTTAGATTAAAACCCATTGCACTGATTCTGACTCGTGCTAACCCTATAGTACAGAGTAGAACTGTTTCTTATGATGGTTGAGACTGTAAATCTTTCCAGGAAGCACACAGCCTTCTCTTTTGTATGCAGAGGGACTGCTGGGTTGATTAGCTGCTCAACGCTTAGCCCACTGTGCACCAGGGCTCCTTTGAGCACAGGTTTGAGCTACCCGGACACTGTATATCAAGCAGAGGACCCAGCACCTAATGGCATGCATTCTTCTCTCAGGCTGGAGAATTCCAAAGAATGCCCCTGCTTCTCCAAAGTCTAAGAGAGGTGACTCCTAGGAGAGGCTCTCTAGTTTGCACCTGGAAGTCTTGAGGCATTAGCATAATAACTTGACATTTATACAGAATTCACCAATGAGCTGTCACTATGCAAGTGGCTTTAGTGTCCTGAATCCCTGTGACCAACCAGGAAGAGATTACCCCCTTTATTCAATGAGGTGGAGATGGCTTAGAGAGTCTTTCTCTCCCTCTGATCACAAGTGATGGCGCTGCGATCTCTCTATCTGATTCTGATACTGGACCTCTTTCCACAATGCTACCTGCCATTTGGCATTTTCGTTAGGTAGAGTATGAACTAGCTTTAGCAATCTTACAATGGCTTTCTTCGCCACATTTGCTTATGCACCCATTTGTCTTCAGTGATCCTTCGACACCTCGTGATCACACAGGCTGATATGTTGTTCCATGTGGGCTTTGTTGCTTCTGAGCTAGATGGCCGCTTGTTTACCTTCAAGTTTTTAAGACCCCAGACGCTATAAACAAATGTGGTGAAGAAAGGTGATGGTGCCTGGCTATCAAAAAGTATAGCGTCTGGGGTCTTAAAGGCTTGAAAGTAATCAAGGGGCCATCAAGCTCAGAAGCACACCAGCCTATGCAATCACGAGGTGTTGGAGGGATCAGGTATAAGGCATCATCAGAACAAAAAATCTTACTATTGTGAATGATGGGGGGAGTGCGGAGCGGAGACCCAAAGCCCATTAGTAGGCCACTGGAGATCCCTTTGCAGAAGGGTCTTGGGGAGGAGACGAGCCAGTCAGGGTGCGATGTAACAACGATGAAATAAACAACTTTCCTCTAGTTCCTAAATGTTTCCTCCCTGCTCCCACTATCATGACATGAATCCTACCGTGCAAGTCTGGCTAGGCCAGAAGATGTACACTGGTACATATAGGAACTGGAAATCCAGGGAATCCAGGGTGGATG
This sequence comes from Echinops telfairi, assembly GCF_000313985.2. NCBI lineage: Eukaryota > Metazoa > Chordata > Mammalia > Afrosoricida > Tenrecidae > Echinops > Echinops telfairi. Next base: position 52,859,273 of record NW_022109491.1, read on the forward strand.
AGCCCTACAGGACCAGTGGTGTGAGTGGCGATACAGGGAGGGTAGAAGGAGAGTGGGCAGGAAAGAGGGAACCGATTACTAGGAACTATATGTGACCTCCTCTCTGGGGGACAGACAACCGAAAAGTGGGTGAAGGGAGACGTCAGACAGGGCAAGATATGACAAAATAACAATTTATAAATTATCAAGGGCTCATGAGGGAGGGGGGAGCGGGGAGGGAGGGGAAAATGAGAACCTAATGCCAGGGGCTTAAGTGGAGAGAAAATGTTTTGAGAATGATGAGGGCAATGAATGTACAAATGCGCTTTACATAATTGATGTGTGTATGGATTGTGATAAGAGGTGTATGAGCCCCTAATAAAATGATTTTTTAAAAATCTTACAATGAATGTGTTAACAATTTGACCAAAGGATCCATTCAATATTTACTCATTCATTCAAGGAGTGCTTGTGAAAGGCCTCATTCCAGGCCCTCCAGTTAACACTTCCAGATATCACGGTTTCCATTTCACAAAGGGGTGTGGAAATGGGAGGTAAAGGGCCAAGAACTAGCCTCAGAGGTGAAGTTACTCGCACCAAACCATTTGACTAACCTGTAAACCAGTTTTGTGTGTGTGTGTGTGTGTGTGTGTGTGTGACCTTATTCTGTGAATTAATAGAATAAAGTTTATTTCATATCACATGGAAGCACTAAGTCAAAAGTAGTAGGGGATTGCTAATGAAAGCCTGACTGGGGTTGTAGTGGTAGCAAAAACAGAAAGAAATTTGGGAGAGGGTAACGGGGCCTACTCATTTGCACTGCTGATAGTATTTCTCTGTTTGCCACAAACAAGGCAGAGGGAAAGGAGACAGGGGCACTTTTCTGTGGTGCTGTGGATAAAAATTGGGTAGGTTAGAAAGAGGACATTGAAGTATGGAATCTTCCCTGCCATCCATACCTGTGCTGAAATGATAGGAGATAGATGAGCCACTAAAGGGTGCTTTTCAGTCTGGGCAGCAGGGAAGAGGCAAGGCCACCAAACACTGAACTAGACAGGAAGTTCATTTGAGAGGTGTTGAAATGTTCTATAATTTTCAAACAAACTATTCTTATGGACTCACTCTTGCCTTGTAAACTTTCATAGACACATTCAGACACACACAAACTCTTGACAATCATGAGTCCTTTGCTTTCTTCAGGAGGCTGGAGAGAGCTAACCTACTCTTCAACACTGAATCATGTTCCCTTAGCATGACTTTCCTGGACCATCAGCGTTCTACTATATAACGCCCCCTATCTATCCCGCTTGTGTCTGGTGCTCATTATAGAACACATGCATCCTCAGATTAGCTCAATGGTCTCGGGATATTCAAGAAACCCAGTTACCTAGGACCTGTATTGATAACTAGCTGAGATTTAGGTTATTAAGGCCATGCCTGCACACTAAAGAAAAGGTGGACTCTGCCCAAGGGAGTCACCATCTAAAATAAGGATCATGGCCAAACGTGTAAACCAAACAGAAACATAAGAAACACATTCAAAACAAGCACCCGGCTTGCAGGTGAGTCAGCTGCAACTCAAGGCAATGCCATATAATGCAGAAAAAGACTTTTCCTGGTGCTATGCCACTCCCTGGTGGTTGGCATGGGGTGGCAAGTCCACTGTTTCAACTGCCATGCATTTTGAGAGCTTTTCTGCCGAGGCTCTCATTTTCTAGCAATTGCAATATTGTAGGAGCTCTGGTGGCATAGTGGTTATGTGTTGGGCTTTCATCCTCATAGTCGGCAGTTCAAAACTACCAGCAACTCTGTGGAAGAAAGACTGGGCTTTCTACTCCTGTAAACAGTTACATTCTCAGAAACCCAAGAGGGTGCCTACGAGTCCTCACTGCCTCTATGGCAGTGAGTATTGTGAAAGCAAATTTCTACACAGTCACATCTTTAGCTGATTTTATAATTTCATCTTTATAACTATGCCATGATTTATCACACCTCTGTTTCATAGATCAAGGAACAGGGTGTTAACCATCCAAGTCAGCTTTATAATTTATCAGTGCATGTTCTTGTTTTATTTAGGTGTTTGTTTTAGCAGAGCACGCTTATCTCACCACTTAAATGAGACCGATTTCCTCTCTCCCCTTTGGCTCTGCCTGTAGTGTTTCCTGCATGTAGATAGTATCTCGCTATGGTGTCACTTATTTATTCACACGCAAATTGGCATGGGTGTAGCTGATGGAGGGTGAATTTCAACCTAAGTTGTCAGTGTCACTACGCTGGCCCTTCACCCAGGACCACTATCAATGTGCTCCTGCTAAGGTCAAGGGGATTGAGATATGGGACTTTCCCCTACCTATCCACCCTAAGAAAACATGATGGAGTGATGCTGTGACTTAGTGATGTTTGATTTTATTTTCATGTCAAAAAATAAAATCTCACAGCAACATCTCCAATGAGTAAAGAACACAATAAATACCCTGTTTCCCTGAAAATAAGACAGTGTCTTATATTGATTTTTGCTCCCAAAGAAATGTTAGGTCTTATTTTCAGGGGATGTCTTATTTTTACATGAAGAAGAATATGGTACACATTTATTGTTGATATCCCTATTATCAGGGAGGTCTTATTGTTGGGGAGGTCTTATTTTCGGGGGGATGCCTTATATTTCAGTGAGAGGCAAAACTGTAAGTAGGTCTTATTTTCAGGGGATGTCTTTCGGGAAACCCAGTAGTCGCCCATCCCTCTAGAGCGCCTCCTTAAGGGCCTTCCCGCTCCAGTGGTCTGCAGGCCTGTTGGCTTCCTCTTCCCATTGAGAACTGCTTGCTCCTTCCCTGCAGTTTACATGGCTTGCCTGCACTTTGTCTTCCTCCTACTCTGCCAGCTCCTGGGTGCAGTTGACAATGAACCGACTCAAATTCAAATCAAAGTAAAAAGAAGAGTGTCGGATATTCAGAAGCTCCAAAGGGCTCTGTCAGCAAACTCTGTCCTGCTTCCAAACCTTT
>NW_022109491.1:52863611-52865295 GCF_000313985.2 Echinops telfairi
ACCACCAAGACTCAGGACAGTGTGTTGGTGTATTTTAGGCAAATGTCAAGTAATAGATTTTCAATCTTAGCCAGCAGTCGCTGAGGAAGTAAAAAGAGGCTTGGGGAAAATCAAGCAGGAGTCCATAGATCAGTCTATGATAATAAAGTTAATGGGGAAGGGAAGTGAAAAGAACATTGTATATGAAAAAGTTTTGATTTTCTCATGAAAACATGGAGGTTTTTGACATTAAAAGGTTTACCGGGGAAATTTTGGAGCCTAAGTTGTCATGAGTGATTTTATTTTTATTAAATTAAAACCTTTGGGTGGGGGGGTATGCGATGGCACCATTTCTGCATGTGTAATTTGGTGACGTTGTTTATGCCCTTTTAAAGTTGGTTAAATGTATGCCCATGTAACCATTTCTACATGTGTAATTTGGCGAACTCCTTCCTCCCCAGTGCCTATCCGTTAGGATTCTCATCTACGAGGACTTACTACTCTAATCACTGTGAAGCCTTTCTTTCAATATTTTGATTTTAATGCCTTTCTCTGGTTCCTATGCGGAAGCCATGGATGCCCTTGGACATTCTAGTGAATTCTTGGATGTGCATGTCACAATGTGTTGTTGCTGTTGCTCATGCTGTTATTTCATGTCTCATCTCTGCAATCAGCAAGGGCTGCTGCCTTCAACTTCTCAGCCACATGCCCCAAACCATGAGAAAACATATTCAAAGGTATGTTCTGGCTGGTTTGGAATTCCTCCTGTGACTTCCCTTTCAGTTAAATTAAAAACAAAGAGGAGTATAAGTCAGGGCTATTATATTTCCATTCAGATTCCTGCCTGATCCACATTAGGCCTACTGCCTGATTCCCATTAGACTGGAAGGACCTGAGCCAGGGTTCTTTCCAGGGCAAGCCCCCATGCCACTCAGAACATGGCAACCTGCTTGCTTAGTGATCCAGGCAGGTGGCATCTTAGTCCCTCATATGCTCCATTGGCTACAGACCCTCCCCACACCCCGTCTAAGGGTGAATGCAATGTCTGCTTCTGAATGGACCCTAATCCCAGCCCACTACCACCACCACCCCCCGAGGGTAGGGAGAGTCCAGCCAAGGCAGTTCTAGTTCATGAAGGTCCTCAACCAAATCTGGAAGGCTCCTTTACCATGGAGACACTGTTCTAAAAAGGGGTGGCAGAGCAGAAGAGAAAACTGGGCACTAGCAAACCAAGGAAGATTAGGACACAAGATATAAAGCTTTGTTTAAAAATAAGAATGAGCGTAGGATAAACATAAGTGATACTTAGGGCCAATGGCACTTCAGGATTGATATACAGAGCAGGCCATTTCATGGAGGATTGTTTTCTTCTTTTTCTAATGAGTATTTCGATGAACTCCTGGGATCTGGCTATCCCTGGAACAGAAACCGGGGGCATTAATATCTGGTTCAATAATGATCATATCTGTTTCTCTTCATCTTGCCTAACACCACTAACATCTATAAAAGTGTTTTCTCCCTGTGGACTAGTTCATGAATTTATCCTTTTTAATGGCATGGGTGGGGGAAGGGTCAACTCTATTCATTATAGTTCTGGGGGCTAGATATAATCTATAGCTATAAATTTCATGACAACATTTACTAGATGTTATTAGATGAATATGATTTTTAATCCAAATAAAAGTAGGAACACAGAACACGCAAT
>NW_022109491.1:52865859-52867229 GCF_000313985.2 Echinops telfairi
GGGTAAAGAGGGAACAAGCTCTGTATGATGCAGAAAGAGCTTGTAAATTGGACACCGAGTGGGGCTTCCCATACTTCTTGGGCTTGTCTCTGCCATGGTATGCATGCTTCAGAAGTCGTCAGGTTTTTTGGGCAATTTATTTATTTACAGTGATAAATCATGCTCTAGTTTATATTTCATTTGGTTTTGGTGTATGTGTGTATGATGAAATCAGAGCATGGAATGTTCTGCCCTGGAAAATAATTGTCATTTACCCAAGGGGCATTATTTGGAAGCTAATCTTATAAATACATATTGGTTTTCTTTCATAATTGTTTGTAGTAGGTAGCTTTGTAATGAATTCTTATATATTACCGTCTATTTTAGAAACAATTCAGCCAACCTCTAATCCATCCCCATTATGAGATCTGCTACTCTAGACTGATATCGGAGTGTCGGTTTGGCTTCTAAGGGCTCTCAATTTTGAGGAGTAAAGTGTGAAGCAAATAGAAATGACCGAGCGTAACTTGAAAATGTTGCCCGAGATTGTTGTCCTTGGGCGGCCTCAAGGGAGTCCGCCTCATAGCGGCCCTGAGCGCAATGGGGAAGGGAGGAGCATGTACGCATGAGCAGGGCAGGTGCTTCTAACACCTCCATAGCTAACTTGAAAATGTTGCCCGAGATTGTTGTCCTTGGGCGGCCTCAAGGGAGTCCGCCTCATAGCGGCCCTGAGCGCAATGGGGAAGGCACACTGCCTGGCCTGGGGGCCTCCTCACCATTCTGCTGTGGCTGCATGCTTCGGACAAGTTGGCTAAGAGGAGAAGGTGGAGACAGGAATCTCCCAGGAAGATGGGTCTTCAAGTTGCTGCTAAGTCTTGCAAGGAGATGGGGAGAGGGAAGTGAAGAGGTGCCAAAATGAGTGAAGATTAAACAATTGAATTTGCTGTAGTTTCATTCTTCCTGGGATTCTATATATCACTTTATTTCACTTTCTGTTAGTGTGAGCATATTGCACAAAAGAGAGAGAGCAAAAGGTCAAGGGGGCTTCCTGACTCATTTGAGGAGCTTGGGATATGCACCTTGTTTTGTGACAAATCCTGATGAGTGGGACATGACGCCTGCATGTGAGGCTCAGTGTCATTGTTTTCCTGGTGCAAATCAATTGAAGAGAAAGGAGTGTTGACAGCACTTCTAACTCTGCGGGCTCTGGGAGTGGTCCCATTCATGAATGAAACCATCACACCCTGCCTTCACTGCATTCTATCCCACCCTCCTCCTGTTTCTAATTAGGGGCTTTCATAGCTCTTGGGTTTTATAATTTAGAAATGAATCTGAGATGCTTAGAAATACAGTATTTAGATTCTTGACAGTTTCATTATAATTACCATTAG
>NW_022109491.1:52867743-52869172 GCF_000313985.2 Echinops telfairi
GAGAAGGTGGAGACAGGAATCTCCCAGGAAGATGGGTCTTCAAGTTGCTGCTAAGTCTTGCAAGGAGATGGGGAGAGGGAAGTGAAGAGGTGCCACAAAGAGAGGAGAATGAGTATTTAAGGGGGAGTTACCAGCATTTCAGATACATGAACATACAAGTTCTCTCTACCAAACTTAAGAATAGGAATTTTGCCCTCAGTATCACTGTAGGCTTTGAAAAAATTGAGTAGTAAAGCAATATATTCAGATTTGAATTTTGTAAAGATTACTTGGACAACAACAACAATAAAAAAGATGGGATTGGAGAAAAGACTACAAAGAAATGAATACTGTCTGTGGCGAGTCTGGCTACTAAGACGCTGACGAGTTCCATAAGAAATTATGAGGATCTGACCTTCTGACCTTGATAAGTACAATCAAATTAGAGGGTAAGGATGCATTAAAGAAATGGTAGCAAGGTCAGGATCATTTTATGGACAGACCGAGAGAAAGAGAAGGCAGAGATGACACCCAGAATTCCAGCTCCAACAACCGGGGAAATGACTAGTAGCCATTGTCTATTATCAGCAGAGTTAAAGCCATGGGCACTGAGTCAATGATGGTAAAAATCAGTACTATATAGTTATAATAGTTAAGGCTAAAACAAGGAGAGTCCAACAAGTGCCGAAAAGATGATAAGAAGGATATGGACAAGAACTGGATGAAATTTTGGGAAAAGTCAAAGTAGGAAAGAATTTCAAGGATAGCACAGCCAGAAATATCAATTATCCCCAAGGTAAGGCAGGTAGTGTCAAATGGTCTCTTGAACTTGGCAAACTAATGACCTTAGAGCTCAATATTATGGTAGGAATGGAAGCCAAAGGACAGTGGCATGAAATGAGGTGTGGATAGATAGAGGTAAGAAAACATACTGAACCTAGGACCCTCATACAACATTTTGCAGGTAAAGAAATTAAAGGGTGGTATAGTTGAGACAATAAACAGATAAAATAGTAGATGCACATAATCACCAAGCCTTGCCTGTTCTTACATCTTCTTATGACCATTCAAATCACAAGGGTTTTCAAATCATTTGATTCCCTATCTTGTCTTAAGAGGGCCTTCTGGTAGCATGGAGTTCAATAGTTATGTATGGTGCCAACGCTTAGCCTGTTTGGCTATACACTGGACAGTTGGAGATTTGAGATTACCCAACGTGTCTGGGAAGAACAGCCTGCCAATCTACTGTTGAAAATTGGCCTTTGAAAAACTGTGGAGCATAGTTCCACTCTGACACACCTGGGATCACCCAAATCCACTGGACCTGGACAGGTTACTGCCTTCAGGCCTATAAGAAGCAAATGTCCCTGAAGTTCACAGTAAAAGCTGATCTTTGTTTTGCGACCTACACTAATTAAAGAAAAAGGAAAGTAGAGTAATAGTTCTTTTT
>NW_022109491.1:52869372-52878978 GCF_000313985.2 Echinops telfairi
CTCTTTCTCCTCCCCATGACTCTTCTGTAAGAGGATGTCCAATTGCCTACAGATGGGCTTTGGGTTTCCACTCTGTACTCCCCCTCATTCACAATGATATGCTGCCTATTTACCCCATGAACACCTCGTGATCATACAGGCTGGAGTGCTTCTTCCGCAGAGTACTATTTCGTACCACATTTTAAAACCTCTCTGAAAAGACACAAAGATATTATCAGTTCTCAATATCCTTTTCATACACTCGTGGTGTTCTTGTTGCTGCTATTGTTAGGTGCTCGACAGTCAATGCTGGCTCCCAGCAGCCCTTGGGACAGCAGAGTGAAATCCTCCCCAGTTCTGTACCAACTGCACAAGTGTTACCTATGTGAGTCCCTTGTTGCCACTCCAGTGCCAATCCATCATTACTGACCCTCTGCTTCACCAAACATAGTATCCTTTCCCCTGCACTACTGGTCTCTCTTGATCACGTGGCCAAGGCACAGGAGACCAAGTCTCACCAATCTCCCTTCTAAAGAGCATTCTGGCTCCACTTCCTCCAACACAGATTTGCTCACTCTCTGGTAACCCGTGATATATGTGAAATCCTTCACCTACACCCTAATTCAAAGGCATCACTTCTGTGGTCTTTCACGTGTATATGAGGTGGTTGCAAAGACCATGGCTTGGGCTGGGCTCACCTTAGTCCCCCAGTGATATCTTTGCTTTTTAATGCTGAAAAAGAGATCTTCTGCTACAGATTTGGCCACTGCAACAAGTCATTTCATTTCTTCCCTACTGCTTCCATAGGCGTTGATTGTAAGTTCACATAAATGGTGTATATGATTTTCCTTCGAATATGCATGGGTTGTTTCTTTTATGGTAATTGTTATTAATTTCCTGGCAGCCTTTTAGGATATTTTGAGTCTAATAATATAATAATAATAGTAACTAACAATATGTGAAAGAGACCTTTTCTCCAGTGAATGAAGTTTCCTAGCTATTTGGACCTCCGAGAGAATTAAACTCAATTCTGTGTAGAAGAATTGCATAACCTGTTATCAAAATAAAAATCCCAATCATATGAGGAAATGGAGGCAATTAAAAGACCCTAAAATATGCACTTTTATAAGATTTAGGCAGAGGAAAAATAAGATTTAAAGGCATTTACCAGGTTATTTGTCACCTTTTTGTCAGGTCATTCTGTTCCAACAACATCTTTTTTAAAAACAGAAAGAAATATATGAAGGTAGTGGCAATTGCTCCCTGTCCTCTGTGGCCACCTTCTGCTTGCCTGTGGAGCCATCAGAGACTGAGATGAGAAAAAAGCCCCTCGCCTTTTCTCTATGGCTGCTCTTGGTTGCTCTCTTTGGATGACATTCCTTGTGATCATTGGGCCCTCTGGTGGTGACGTTGGTGACATGTCGTTGCTAATGCATTGGCCCGCAGTTGGACTCCACTAGCCACTCCTACGTCTACGAACAGTGACAGTCATGGGAACCCACAGGGACAGTTAGTTCTCTCTGTCCCAGAGGGTTGCTATGAATCAGAGTAGGCTGGATGGCAGTGAGTTTGCTTTAAGGTGGAATCAATTCCCCCAAGATCCTCTATCTAAACCATAAACCATTTTCATGTTCGCTACGAATATAAGGAAAACATGTCACTGGGCACAAACAATGTACACTCAGCACACATGTGCATGTATCGGACCAACTGTGAAGTTCATTTAAACACCCAGAGGGAGGCTTTCAGTGGCACTGCCCACAAAATGTCCACAGTGGATTCTTAGCCGGAAGGCTGCTGCTTCTTTCCTCGGGATGACAGGAGCCAAGGTGGAGGTTGGGATGGAGCAACTTTGGAAGGGGCAACTGCTATAAAGCTGTCAATGATACACTGAATAGTGGAGGCCATGAAAGAGAAGGGACTTAAATGTGAAGTCTTTTTTCCCCCCACAAGTGAATTTACTTGGCTTAACTTGAAGTCCGAAAACTGAGAGTTACCCAGACCCTGTCTGCATTAACTCCAAGTGGGAGGCAGTGATGAGGAGGAAATGGCATTTTCGGAGGAAATATATGGGCTCTGTACTGCAATGTCACATTGGAAGAGTTCTCACAGCCACAAATCGAGATGCATCTGCATCTCCCATAGGACCTGCTCCCAATGCTATCATGACTGATTCTTAATTTATGTCGTCCTATTTGCAAGTATCATGGGGCACAACGAAGCTCCAACAAACAGATCACAAAACCTAAATAACAGACCTTCGGAGGACAAGAAGCGAGCCATCAATTTAGATGTTTAAGCTGCTAAATAGAATTGAAGTGGCTGTCTGTGTATATTGCTTTTCCCAGTTCAGAGAGCAGGTGAATTTTGTGTTCTTGGACAGAGGAGACTGACAGGGCTGGGGGAGAGTGAGGGCTTCCCCCTCCCCATCCTCTCACCTCTCTCGTCCCCAGAGCCCGTTTCTCCTCCCCGGGACTCAGTGAGCCAAACCTATTTGGTGAAACAGATCTGTATCATAGCAGTTGCTATTTTTTGTGCTCATCTTTCAAGTCATTCCTTCTTCCTTTTTCAGCTGTCCCCTTTCTGTAGGTGTGAGGGTGGCGAGGTTCTGCATGTGGGATCTGGATCTGTGTTTTGATGTTGTCAAACACTTGCTTCCTGGCTGTCTGGCCTTGAACAAATCTCTTATACTCTGGGTTTTGCTTTATAAAGTTTATACTCTGAGCTTTATAAAGTTGACATCCTGGAGGTTAAGGAGAACAGTATCTGACAATGTCTTGAAGCTATGCATAAGGTTTTCAGCGGCTTCATCACTTGGAGCAAGGATGGGATCTTACTTAGGACTTGTGGTCAGGAGAGACCAGCCCCCGGAGAAGGGCATCATGCTCGGTAGAGTGAAAGGGCTACGAGAAAGAGAAAGGTCCCCCATGAGATGGATGACACAGCGACTGGGACGATAGGCTGACGCATGGGAACAATTGTGAGGATGGTGCAGGACCGCGCGGTGTTTTCTTCTGTGGTACATCATTGTGGGTTCACCCCAACTCAATGGCACACCACAGGCACCTAGAATGGAGGAAGTACCATAAAGCATGTTGGTGGCAAAGGGAAAGAGTGGACCTAGTGATGGAATTGCTCCCTTATTTGATTCATTACTACCCTCACCTGCGAGCAGTGTCTGATTAAGGTGTGTGAGGGCTCTAAACGTTGATGATTTAGTGTCCCCTTCTCTACTTATCCAAACATTTGAAAGCAATGTGTGTGTGTGTGTGTGTGTGTGTGTGTACACATATCTTAGGGATCCATGATGTCATTTCTTTTGGTATGTGACTAATAATATCAGTTGAATGCAAACATGTTATATGTCACTTTAGCAGTATTAGATTATAAAGCTTTTAGTGGATGCAGAGTATTAGATTTTTACTCTATACCATATTTTCTACCAAAAGAATATTCCATATGTATTCTACAACAAAGAAAATGAGCTAGTGAACTCAGTTGTCTCAAGAATCAATATAAAATTCTGTTGATCTCCCACAACAGCAACAAAATTGACTCTCTGGTGTCAGAACACATGCAGGGGGGTTTGAGTGAAGAGTGGGTTGAACTGCTATATGCAGAGGTGATGGTATGATATGTAACCTCCCCACATCTAATTCACAATACAACATGTTTAAAAAGCAAAAACAAAAAAGACAAAAACAATTTTTGACTTTCACAAATTTTACTTAAATGGCTTATGCTTCATATGCTATTTTGGGTTCTTTAGAGAAGCAAAATTACTGATACTTAACAATCTGATGGCAGTGAATTTTGCTTTGGTTTTATAGAGTTATATCAATAATTCTATATGTTTACAGAGTTTTAGGAGGGGGTAGTCCAGTCTGGTTCAAGGCCATTGGTCAGATTGTAAACTGGAGTCTTCTGATTTATGTAGCATGTGTGGGCTGACAAATAGGGAAGTAGGAAGATGAAGCAGGAAGACTTATAGGCTGGTAGATGCAGAGTCTAATGGTTCTAAGATCTTTGGTCTTCTGATGGCTCCTGGGATCAGTGTGCAATATGGCAGGAGACTATCAAAGCAGATGCAGGAGCCAGATCCAACAGAAGTGTAAAACTCTCCCACAGAATCTGCTTAAAAGGGAGCAAGCCACCCACCTGCGGTATCTTTATTCCAGTTGCATCAAGACTTTGACCTAATCCAGGGGCTGCATCCCACCATAACTGCCGACTTCTCACAGAGTTTTGTCAGATTCTATCATAGAATGTATTACCTTGTATTAGATCACATCATGGGGCATTGCTACCAAACTACTAAGAACCCTGGTCTAGCCAAGTGGACACAAAGTCTAACTATCACCCTGCAATTTTGAGACTTGCTTCATAATAAATTCTCTAGGTTTAAATGAATAATTGGAAAACTGCCATAAGAGAATCGTAGTGATCAGAGAACAGATATCACAATGAATTACTAGATTTCATTTTTAGACAGGTCTTTCTAACATGCTGTATTTAAAAATATTTATTTCTAGTCTTTGCTCCTACAAATTCTTTATTTATTTTATCACAGTTAAGCTGATGGCCAATATCTACTTCTGTACACAGTGAGGATAATCAAGGCTTTCTTGAATCATTGTTGTAAACTGGGGGTATTTTCAGTCTCTTTAAGGTCAAAAATGAGCCATCTTCTTGACAGTTTGTAATCGTTAACATTTATGTGTAAAGCACTTTTGGAGTCCTGGTGACATAGTGGTTATGTGTTAGGTGTCTAACTGTAAGGTCAGCGGTTTGAAACCACCAACTGCTCCACAGTCCTACAGCATCACTCTGAGTCGTAATCGACTCAATGGCAATGGATTTGACTTGGACTTTGGTAAAGCAATTTCAACTTTGGGAAATATGCAATGTGTTTTATCCTCTATTATGGAATCATACATGCCTATATAAATTAAATTTGTTTTTCCTGAATGTATAAACTTAGTTCTCAAGTAACAATGACATAAAGGGTTGATTACAAGTCATTGGATAAGTCTGCCCTCTCTATATTAATGCATTCTTCATCAAGTATATCTGCATTATTTAATAAGAAACAGCTGTCTGAAAGAACTTCATATACTTTCACCCTTCAATGATGGTGTAATATGTGATTATGTGAAATTGATCTCTGGCACTCAATTCTTGGGGAAGACTTCTGTCATTTCCTTGTTTACCTCTAATGCTTCTGGAGCAGTGAGCTGTTTGATAATCAGTGTTTGTTTTGTTGTGTTTTCAAAATATTCTTTTAAATATTTCAACAAGAAATACCCTCTTCATGTCTTTAAATTTACTTCTGAATCTCGGTGAAATTGACTCATCTGGTGAAAATATTTTAGTATACTGTTCCACATAACAAACATACGCACATCCTCTACTGTTTCTATTTTGTTGGAGATGTTTATAGATTATCTTTTGATAACTCCATTTTTTGTATCTAGTTATTGGCTACATTTTCTAAGACATTTAAAATCTGAGTGTTTGATTTCAGGATTGCACTCATTACTATACTGTGTAATTTTTAATATGTATTAGAAAGGCATTTTAATTATCACTCATTGCCTAAATAGGTTTTAAATTTGCAACTTCTTCACTGGTATGATTTTTATGCTAGTAATTGTGATAAATCACTCATGTTTTCCATCTGTTGGAGATAATGTATCTTAAAATGATACTTAGCTGACTTTTATGAGAAATATTAGGAATGGAATCTTCAAACTGGAATATTTATTTTACTGAAAAAATTTTATTAAACTTTATCATTTATTAAAATTATTAATTCTCCACACACTGTTTTAAATATATATGATCATTTCCCCTTTCTTAGGCTACTGAATTTTGAGATATGACCTGCTAAAAATGGAAAAACTGAGCCACAAGTTCATGTTAACCATAAACATCTCTATTCTGTGGGGACCCAAACACTAATTTCTTCCTCAAAAAGATAGTCTATGTTCAGCAATTGTTAAACTACTAGCAAAAACAAATTGCACAGCAGTTTCTAATACTACTGCTCTTCATTAATTTGAGTTTTCAGTTCAGGTGTCAGGCCCAAACCACAAAGCCACTCTAAATATGCTAACATGCAATATCTGTTTTTATTTTGGCCAATCACATTGAAGTTGCGCCAATCACTAAATACATGCATAATTAGTCAATAATTCAATTATTTAGGACTGCATAGCTTGCAAACAGAACAATACACAGAGCTGGCTGATGGAGACTACAGTGGCCATACTGTTTTGTAATTTTTAAAATCAATTTATTGGGGGCTCGTACAAGCTGTTTTAATTTCCAACATTAGAGTTACACATTCTGGCTACATTGTACATTTTGGCTACTGATGTTCTTTTGTTTAGTACACGAAAAATTTTTATATGAATTTTCAAATGGTCTACTGTGATATTACCAATCACTTGGCCCTCTTTTGATACAAAAATTTGTATCATTGCTGTTGATAGATGTCATCTAATTGGTTCCAAACCATAGCAACCTTATACAAAACAGAATGAAATATTCCCCAGTCCTATGCTAGCTTCATAATTGTTCCTATGCCTGAGCCCATTGTTGCATCCACTGTGACAATCCATTTTGCCTAGGATCGACCTCTTTTTCACTGTCCTACTCGACTGAGCATAATGCCTTTCTCCAGGGCCTGGTCTCTCCTGATAACATGTCCAAAGTATGTGAGACAAAGTCTCCCCATCCTTGCCTCTATAAAACATTCTGGCTGTACTTCTTCAAAGACAGATCTGTTTGTTCTGATAGTCCATAGTACTATCAATAGTCCTTGCCAACACCATAACTCATATGCATGAATTTTTCTTTGGTCTTCCTTTTTCAATGTGCAACTTTAACATTTGTCTGAGGTGACTGAAAAATACCATAGCATGAGTCAGGCTTACTGTAGTCCTCAAAGTAACGTCCTTATTTTTCAACACTTTAAAACTTTAAAGAGGTGCTGTTTCCATGAGCATTGATTATAGAACCAAGCAAGATGACGTCCTTGACAACTTCAAATGTTTCTCTCTTTGTCATGAGGACCAGTCTCTCATTGGTCCAGTTGTGAGGATTCAGGTCTTCTCTTCACTGGGTTGTAATCCACACCAAAGGCTGCAATCCTTCACCTCCACCAGCAAGTGCTTCAAGGCCTCCACACTCTCAGCAAGCAAGATGTGCCAGCTGCATGTCACAGGTGGTTAACAAGCCTTCTTCCAGTCCTGATGACTGATTTTTCTACATATAATTCAGTTTCTCCAATGTAGCTCATTAGAGAAAGTATTCCACAAAGAAGGAGCTATATTTTTGATATCCATGGAGTCTGAAGGTGCAAAAATTTCAAATTCTAAAATTGATTCACTTTCAGCATCAATTAAATTCACACAGAAGAAGTGCACCAGCTTATGTGAACCAAGAGTTGTAAATCGTAATTTAACAGCAAAGCCGGGACACAGGAATGACCAGGCAGGACTCTTAAAGAACCTGAAAGAGGGGAAATTGATTAGCCAGCAACCTAGAGGAACTAGCATTCTGAAAGGTCTGGGCCCTGAAGCCTGGGTGGGTGTAGCTTTTTATACTTTATCTTCTCTAGCAAGTGCACAAAAGAGAACAAGGTCACAGAAGCAAGCAAGGTCACAGAGGGGGAATAGGCAGGAGTTTCTAGTGAAGAGAAGGTCATTAGTAAAGGGGGTGAGGGAATGGGTGCATTCTGGGAATGGGGAAGTATACATAGTGTGGCAGTGCTTGGGGCTTCTTTTCCTAAGGTTAACATTCTCTGTTAAGATTTTCCTTACAGTAAAATCCAAATCCAGAGCAAGGACCACTATCAGAACTTAATTCTCAATGCCCAGTTTGCAAAAAGCTATGGATAACAGTGGAAGCCCAAAATCCATTGGCAGGATCCCCATGCGGATTAAGACTCTGGTGAATTCCCCCTGCCTATCCAGGGAAATGAATATCCTTGCTATCAGACAGAACTCATTATAAAGCCAATTATGGCAGATATAGTTTGGTTAAAATGTAAGACCTTATCATTTGATCCTCCTTCTTACCCATTTTTTAATTTGTTCTGCTTCTAATATTTTCTGCTTTCTTTTTGACTGAGGTTTTGCTTTCTTTTATTTTGTCATTGTTGTTGTTGTTTTTTGTATGATTATCTGTATCTGAAACCCAGGATGGATAAGTGCATAGAGAAAGTAACTGGACTAATATCCCAGGAGCATGCAGGGAAAGTTGTGTGGAAATGGGGAGCTAATAAGATTGAGTACCAGAGAGAGGAACTGTTTGAAAATTGATCATGGTGATGATGCACAACTCCTTTTAATGCGATTGAACTATTGACTGGTATGATATTTGATTTATATGCCAATAAAAATATTTTTTTAAAATAATTAATAAAATAGTTTAACTCTCTACACCATAATTTTTTACCAGCAAGAAACAGATGCAGAATTTGAAAAGAAATTTTATATTTGAATTACTATTAGCAATTTCAGAAGTTTATTGATCTGCTGTAGTGCTATTACAATGATGTGCACCCATTAAACTTGAACATTTAATGGAAGATATCTTTTCTGATTCAGTTTTAAAAAATACAATCTTGGAATGTCTTTAGAATTCACATTCTTTTCTTTTGCAAGAATTGTATCACGTTTTAAATTTAGTTCTACCATAGCCAATTCATGTGAGTTCCTGAAAATAAAAACAATTAATAAAATAAAATTCACGTTTCAATTTGCACATTATCATTTGAAAATTAGTTTTAAAACATTATTTTGTAACATCTAACTTTGCTCTTCAGATCTGAGCTGGTCAAAATATAGCCAGAAATTATTTCATTTGTTTATCATACAACGTTTGTTGGTGAGCACTTTGCATATCTCTGTGAATATTTTTCATCTTAAAATAATACCTAAAACTTTCACAATCACTGTGATGATTAGCGATTATATCAACTGGAAACTCCTGGGTGAAAGTAAGTGGGGAGCCTAATCTATCAATCAGGTTGGAGCCTAATGACACCTCCTTTTGTATAACAGAGATCCCCAGTAGACTCTCAAAAAGCTCTCTTTGTGCCCCTTCACATTCTGTTACATCTCGATCCCCCACCTAGTTTATCAATCTTCCATGTGTCTCCTGCCAATCCCAGGAGCCCTCAGCAGAATGCCAACCTTGGATTTATATGGCCCACCCCAAATTCATTTACCTCTGCATCCACCAACCTGTAGTCCTCCCACTTCTCTATCCTGCCTCTTGTTCATTTGCTTCCATAGCTATAGGAGTCAGCGAAGCTTCCAGTCTGTAAGTTATTCGAGAGGCGCCAGAGACCAAATCAGTAGAATTTGAGCAAACAGGCTTTATTGGGGAGAAAAACCCAGCCTGGGTGAAGTCCCGTGGTCCACAGTGTCCGGGCCAAGGGAGTTGCAGCCCAGGCTACAGGGGTGGTGCTTATATGGCCAGGGAACATGTGACTGGGCTGTCTTGAGTCCATATAAGGTAAGGTAGTCAGGGATGGGGAGATACAGGTATGTCCGGGTTTCTGGAATGTAAGGTGTCTTCCTGGTTCCGGGTGTATTCGTGCTGGGTGCAGAGTGG
>NW_022109491.1:52880916-52882988 GCF_000313985.2 Echinops telfairi
GGAAGCCAACACCAGAAGAGGAAAAAACAGGAACAAATCACAACATAACTGAGCCCCAAACAGACCTTTTGACCAGTTTTTCAATTGGCCAGAGTGGTTGCTGCAAAGCTTATTCCAAAAATATATAATAAGGGGGTAAAAAATAAAAAGAGGAAGAAGCATGCTGAAATCATTTAGGGTGAGGTTTTAGTTAGGCGGGGTGAAGTTGGACTGGTGGGGTTAGAAGTTTACTTGTTTTAAGTGGGTTTGGATTCCAGGGGTGCTTGCTTGACGTGTCAGATGATACCACCCCATCAGTTATACCAATTTGACTGCCGATACGGTAGTGTGTATTATGGTGTATGGTCCTTTCTACCATGGCTGGAGACCAGGGCCAGGAATGGGATGAGTTTTTACTAGGACTTGGTTTCCTGGGGAGAGGTTAAGGATTGGGTGCCCAGAAGAGGTGTTTTTTTACATCTGGAAGATGTTGGTCTGCGTAGGACCTGAGTAAATTGCAGAGCAAATATAGAGTGGGTAAGCAAGCTGAAAGCAGAGTTTCATTCTGAGGCAGAGAATAATTTAGGGTTAATGGATGGCCGTATAGAATTTTAAATGGGCTGAGACCCCTGGGCTCCCTGGAGGAAACCTGGAGGCAGGTTGAGGCAACAAGGAAGAGATCTGGCCAAGAGAGGCAGACCTTTAAGGAGAGCTTAGTTAACTGGGACTTTATAAGTCTGTTGGTGCGATTAACCTTGCCTAATGACTGGGGGCGGTAAAGAATATGTAGTTTTCAATTCACACCCAGGGCGGCTGAGACCTGTTGGGACACCTGCGAAATGAAGGCTGGGTCATTGTTAGACTGGATAGAATGTGGAAGGCTAAACCTAGGGATTATAGATTTTAGGAAAGTTTGAGCGACAACATCTGCTGTTTCCCGGCTGGTAGAGAATGCTTTAATCCACCCTGAAAAGGTATGTACCAAAGTTAACAAATAGTTAAGATGTTTCTCTTTAGGCATGTGCATAAAATTAATTGCTCAGTTCTCACTGGGGAGGTGCCTATGGAATTAGTGGAAGTTTTTTGGAAGCTGAATATTGCTCTGGGAGGAGCCTCTGGCCCCAGGGTGGCTACAGCGGCAAAAAGGAGATGGGCAGCGTGAGGCTGCTGAGGTATTAGGGAAATGGAGGCCTTAAGGCATTGTAAAATGTCGCGCCCGAGCAATGGAACAGGACATGAGGGAATTATTAGAAATGAATGGGAGAAAGGTATTGGTTTAAGATGCAGGGAAAGAGGAGGTTTTGTTGGGTGTTGAGGAGGAGCCATCAGTCCCCATTACAGTGACAATGGAAGGGAGACTATGCCCAGCATACAAAGGAAGGATGGTATAGTCCCCGTGTCCAATAAAACAGAGGTGGACTTACCCGCTACCTGGATGGTGACCCTGGCCTCGGCTAGGGTTATTGGGGTATCTGAGTGCAGGCATCTTCAGTCTTCTTCAGCAAGCCCCAGAAGCTCCCCAGCCGGGAAGGACTGTGATGAGGCTCTGGCTGACCATGGCTGTTGGCACAGCCAGGGGAAGCCTGCGAGCAGACAGTCAGACTTCAAGTGCCCTTTCTGGTGGCACACCGGGCACAGCTTGGTGTGGGGGGGTCATTCGTTTCGGTATTGGCGGGCCCAATGTCTGTCCTTACCGCACTTCAAACAAGCCCCCAAGAGGGCTGCATCCCGTTTTGTGCGAGGATCTTTCGGCCCTTCCCTGCCGGCCTCATGGCAGCTACCAGAGCCTGGGTTTCGGGGCCACCTTTTGTTGTAATCTGGACTGTTGGGCTGATTCATCCACTTCCTCCCAGGCACTAAAGACTGTAAAAGCTGTTTTTAATAGATCCTATAATGGGGTTTATGGTCCCTTCTCAGCTTTTTAAATTTTTTATTATATTTGGAGCTGACTGAGAGATAAAGTGGAAGGCCAAAACAGCTGCCCCGGCAGGGGTTTGGGGGTCCAGTTTTGTAAACTGGGTGAGTGCCTCCTGGAGGCAGTTTAGGAAAAGAGCAGGATTTTTATCCTTCCACTGTGTTACCTCTTTAAGTTT
>NW_022109491.1:52884597-52885576 GCF_000313985.2 Echinops telfairi
CCCCCCGGAACTGTCAGTCCCGTTGTTTTCTCCTCCAGATTGTTCATCCAGCCTGTCCTATCCAGACAGGCCTGCGGAGACAACAACATTCATAAAAACAAGACAGAGCAAAACTAAGCAACAATGTACAACAGTTTTAAGTGGCGCTGGGTGTGCACTGCCGCTGGAGCCGCTGCTGTTTTGTGTTTTACGCCCGGGACACTCCTGCCTGCGCCCGCCTCCACAGTCCTCTCCATCCCTGACTGCTCCTGCGTGACTCCTTCTTTTCCTTTCTGCACGGGTTGGGGATGCCCTGCATCAGGATGCAGCAGGAGGCAGGCAGGGGCAAGGAATCCGCCAAGGGGCCCACGCGGCTCTCGGGGACGGGGATGCAAGCCGGGTCCTTCGAACTTCGTGCCCCAGCCCTTCAGCCAATCCAAAATTACGGATTCAGCTTTCCAACTTCCCTTACCTACATTGTTTTAACATGCCAGAGGTTGTTCACCTTGGAGACCTGCTGCAGATTTGCGTAAGGTTTGATTCCGGCAGTGTAAATCTCACGCCGAGATTTACACTGCTGGAATCGCAATGCTTTTTAAGTAGCTTTTTGATTTGGGACAGCTCTTGGAGAAAAAATGGAACGTGGACCCGTAGCACACCCTCAGCCCTGCTACTTCCCTAAGAGGCTGGAGGTGGGAACAAGTATGCGCTGACACAGGGAGGAGCAAAATGGGTAGGACAGCAGAGGATTGGAGCTGTCCAGCAGCCAGGGTGAAGACAATGGCCAAGGGAGGGGGAGTGGCTGTGCATAGAGCAGCAGAGGCTGGGAGGGAAGAGGATGATTAGGAATCTGCTGAGGTGGGAGACCTAGAGTGGCTCTTCAGTCAGCTCAGAGGACAGTGCTAGGGTGTGGTAGGGAGAGTCGGGGTTATTTTCAAGTTTTGATTTCGCTGCCATGCTTTTTTCAGTTGATTTAGCTAAAAGGACCTGTAAGGTAGAA
>NW_022109491.1:52885728-52891917 GCF_000313985.2 Echinops telfairi
TTTTAATTTGGAGAAATTTAGGAGGAGACAGCTCAAGGGGGTCTTATGATTAGTTTTGGACTCGGTATTGCCCATGATACCCTTACACCCCGGAGCATTATCCCCCAAGACAAGGCGTCCCCTGTGTTAGAGGAAACTCTAAACGGAGGTGGTCCCCTCCTAGTGAGACGTCTCCCAGGTCACAGGGTCCCAAACAGAAGCGGAAAGTCGTCCCTGGCGTGGCACAACACAGGACAGGTCTGATCGGACAGAGAGGCGACGGGGCAGGACTTACCTAAGTCCAAAACTGAACGTGCCATTCTCGACCACGAGGTTCAATTGTAGAAGAGTCCATTGGGGGTCGGGGGGCTGGCCCATGACCCCAGAGGGGGTCTTTATGCTGGGTTTCAGCACCAGTGTAAGGTAGTCGAGAGGTTCCAGAGACCAAATCAGTTGAATTTGAGCAAACAGGCTTTATTGGGGAGAAAACCCCAGCCTGGGTGAAGTCCCACGGTCCACAGTATCTGGGCTAAGGGAGTTGCACCCCAGGCTACATGGGTGGTGCTTATATGGCCAGGGAACATGTGACTGGGCTGTCTTGAGTCCATATAAGGTAAAGTAGTCAGGACTGGGAGATACGGGTATGTCCGGGTTTCTGGAATGTAAGGTGTCTTCCTGGTTCGGGGTATATTCGTGTTGGGTGCAGAGTGGTGGGCCGAGAACAAAGTGGGCACTGAGCCAAACGGGCCGTGCCCGGTGCACAGCGGCGGGTTGAGAATAAAGCAGGCCATTAGCCAGCTCTGGTCAGCTCTGCAGGTGTGTGTGTGAGATTCAAGGTCACTTGCTACTAGTTGTTTTAACTAGCTCTGGTCAGCTCTGCAAGGTTGGGGGAGATTCAAGGTCACTTGCTGTTATTGATCCGGCCATACACAGTCTACACCTGACTTTGGGAGTTAAAATGAACAGTACTTCTCTACTTCTACAACTGTGCAAGCCATTTTATGAGATATATCTCTGCACATGCAAGTATGCACACACACATATTAAATATATATGCACATCCACATTCAAGCGTCACTGGTCTGATTCTCTAGAGAACCCAATAGCACAATCACATTTTTTACTTTAATGCTGTGTCTTCAGAGTTTAGGGAACACTTGCTAATAACCAATGAAATCGTGAGTGGAGCACCCATACAAGTGTATGCTTAATCTGAAGACATGTTTTGGTTTGCTCTGTTCAGGATAGAGCCAGATACAGTATGAGTCACATGATTAGCATTGTTGTATTCTTAGGTGGTCAGTGATAGAGAATTGAATTTGAGGTTATAACTTACCAATCTGAAATATAAAGGAAAATATAATTGTAATCCTATGCAAAATTTATGAAATGTACATTTTATCTGCATGAAATTTGTTAACTCCCATATTCAGAGTTATGTACATAATTCATGAAAAAATGGATCTGCTTTTTCAATGGGCAACTTTGTTTTGTGGCTTATAACAATGTCAATCAATTTCTTAAAAGGAAGTCAGTCTAAAAGGAGATGGAAAGAAAAATGATGTTCGTATAATTTGTAGCACCTAAAAAATTCATTTATCTTTATATCCTCAAGGAATTGTTAATTTCCTTATGCAAAGATATGTAAATATTCTGATATAATATAAATTTAAAACTCTATTAGGCACCCTTTGTTGCTTTCTTGGATGACAAATTTATATTTTGCTGACACAGAAACTTATTTTGTATAATATATAAATATTGGACCTTTGAATCATCTTATTGTACTTAAAACTTGATTCATTTGCATATGTAGAGTTATATTGAACACTGTGCATTTTGCAACAGACAATTAAACATGAAACTCACCTGATATATAAATTCAAACCTTTTATGTTATATAAATATTTCCAGTATTTTTTTATGTTCGGTATGTTAGCATTGTGGTAAACAGCCATAGAGGTGGATGTATCTGAGTCCTCTGACTTCCATGTTGTCCAGAGACAGGAGTCAGACATGCTTCCTCACCCCTCCCTTTTTACCTACTCTGACACAATAGCCACACAGAACTCACAAACTATACTCACAATTGTAGGAGTTTATTAGGGAAATTAATAGGTTACCCTAAGTCAGACTCAGCAAGCAATAAGAATGCAGTCAATGATCAATAGCAACACCTTTCTTCAGCCAGCAGCTAAGTCTCTTGCCCATCCTCAGTCTCTCAGCTACATGGTCCCTTGGTCTTTGCCTACATTGGCCGAGAAGCCAGTTTATCTGTTGCTGTCTCTCAGCAATATAGCCTTGGGTCAGATAAGAAGATGCTATCCCATAGTCTCGAGTCTCTGTGCATCTGGTCTTGGCCTAAATCCACAACTTCAGACAGAGATCTTGGATGCCTTCTTCCCAATAGTCCTGTGATTTCTCTGTATCCCAGACAACTCTTTGACACCCAGGACTGGCTTTGGTGGAAGTGTGGTTGTCTTTTAGCAGCCCATATACCCAAAGAAAGCAAAGGATATGGTATTAAGGCATATCATCTAGTGAAGTAGAGTTTCAAGATGACCCCAAGTAAACAAAGGGCATGGCTTGGTTCACACCATCTACTAAGGTCTGGACTTCCAAAAACAAACAAACAAAAATTCCCCAGCCAGCTGCCATGGAGTCAAACTATACAACAGAATAGAACAGAACAAAGTAGAACTGCCCCAGGCCCCTATGGGCTGCTGAGACTGGAAGTCTCTACAGGAGGAGAAAGCCTGTCTTTCTCCTGTGGCGTCACTGGTGGATTCAAATGGAAGGCCTTGTAGTTAGCAGCTCTTGTGTTAGCCCCCTCTGAATCTTGTAACAGGGACCTCCCTCCAAAGTGGGATCATAGCCAAAGACATGTAGTCCAGAATTATACTATACCATGTGAGGGATTATAACTAGAAGGGCCATATTAATGGACTATATCTCAAGCATAATATTAAATTATGTATATTAGTATATACCACATTGTATATACTACATTGTGTGTATGTGCATGCCAGAAATATTTTAAAGTTAAATTTACAAATACTTTAAAAAAATCATTTATTGGGAGCTCGTATAGCTCTTTTCACAATCCATACGTCCATCCATTGTGTCAAGCACATTTGTACATTTGTTGCCATCATCGTTTTTAAACATTTTCTTTCTACTTGAGCCCTTGGTATTAGCTCATTCCCCCCTCCCTGATGAACACTTGATAATTTATACTTTTTTTTTTCATGTCTGATACTGACCAAAGTCTCCCTTCACCCAGTTTTCTGTTGTCTGTCCGCTTGGGAAGGGGTTCTATTTAGAACATTGTGATAAGTTCCCCTGAGCACACAGAAGCAAATGAAGAGGGAAGGGGAGAGAGTGGAACACATCCTGGCCCACCAAGCCCCGAGGACAATATTCCTGCTCAGAGCAGCAAATTTATAAATAATTTTATTTATAAAACTTAGGATATAACTCTGTATGCAAGTGCTTTCAAGGTAAAACATAACTTGTCTGAATCCTTTATAATCATGGATTTAGTCAATTTCCCTGGTTTCTGCATGGTGTTGGGGACTGAGATTCCTATCTAGCAGGATGTACATAGGAACATACCATTGTGTTTTCATCACAGCAAAGAATATTGCTAGACCCCCTGAGTGGAGTTGCTGATGTAGCAAATGAGGGTGCATTAGAGATCTGTTATCTATTAATATTTTCCATTTTGATCCAGTAACCAAGCATGTTGGATCCAGTTGCATCATCTGTTAGGCTTCTGGAGTGGTTTATGCCTCGATTCTTGCTTTGCAATGCTGAAAGAATTCACATGGCAGAACCCAAGGAAATCCAAGGAAATGGGGAAATTTCAGGTATTCATAGGAAACCCCAGGGACCAAGAGCATGAAATCCCAAAAGAGCACCCTGGGAGAGAGGCCTGAGAGGGAGCTCTGGTCCCAGGGCCTGTGCAGCATGTGTGAGTCCCTCCCTCTGGCTGACCTCATTGGCTGAGTTTAAGTACACCTGGGTGAAGTCATGTGGCTGGGCCTAATCTGTGCAGCCAGGTGGACCTCCCACCTGCACCTAAGGGGCTTGTGTCTGAGTATGCTCAGTTTGGATCTTTCCATTAGTGCCAAATTAATGTGCCTGATTTCTTTCCAACCCCTTTGTTGTGGTCTTATGCAGGCATTGGGGAGCCAACACCCTTTAGTCCCTATTTCAGCTACATAGCTTCTCAAGAGAATATAGCAAAAGATAAAACTCAACCGATGTGTTAGTCTGGGTACTTTAGAGAAACAAATGCACAGAAACTCATGTATAAGAGAGAGTTTTATATAAAGGTCAAATGCACATCAAGAAAACATCCCAACCCAGTGCTGCTCAAGCCCACAAGTCTAACATTAACCCATATGTCCGATACCAATCCACAAAGTCCTCCTCCATCTCACACAACAGATACAATGATGTTGACAGTAGGAGGAAAGCTGAGTTAGTGAATGTGTAAACATCCCAGCGCTGGCAGGAGTCTTCACAAGGGCGCTCCAGCACCCAGGGCTGCATCGGGGTAGGTCTATGCAGCTTCTTCTCGGGGATGTCTTGCAGGAAGTGAGCCTTGCCAGCTGAAGCAGGGAATTGGCTAAGGCAGCTGCACCCTGGTCTGACCATCAGAAAGCAAGAGACCTAAGAACTAGAAAGGGGAGGCTTTCCGAGCCATTTATCCCTCCTCCCTTCAATTAACCCCACATGTGTTTATCGGCCAGGTTGTCACAATACACTAACTACCTCAGCCTACTTCTCTCCTCTGGTGACTAGAAAGAAATAGCATACTGCAATGAGTCCTGCTGACTTAAAGAATCTTAATTTCATGCCAAGAGACTATTGGAGACAAAGGTCAAGTAAGGTGTTGAGGCGGTATGGGCCTCTTAAGCAATCTTGCCATAGAAGTCTTAGTGATCCTTCTGAACTTTATTTCTGGCCACCATATGCCCACACACTGGAACTTATATTAATTAATTTAGTGCCCTACTGGTTTGCTTATACCCTGGAACATGATCCTCTTTTTATCGTGTCTGCTCGGCATCCATGGAATGTTTCTTTGGACAACATATGCCTGTTTTATTGATGCCTTAAGTAAGACCTTACGTTGCTCACTGAGTGCTCTATAAGTTCAGATGGAGATTCCAAACCTACCCCAGGGCTGCAAACACCAGAAACCCAGGGCACTTGTCCCTGTGTGCAGGATGTGAAGGATGAGGACATCATTCTGCTTTTCAGACTGCCATAACAATAGACAGGGTCCAAGAGGTGAGTGGAGTCTAATGTTTTGTAGAGAATTCATCTTCACCCCAAGGACTTTTTTTTGTAGGGGTAGGGTGGGGAGAGGGGAAGGGAGTTGGGAGGGGGGTGCCTGTAGCTGAACACTCTATAATCAATGGCACCAGGTAGATCTGTTAAGTAAATGTTAGAATTGAGGCAATGGATCAGCCTCATATCCCAACACATGGGTTACAGGATTTAGACCATTTTGTTGGCCAAGAGCAGAGAAGTGGGATCTCCCAGTTCGTCTTCTGAACAGAGAAGGAAGTACAGTCGCTGGTCTCTAGGGGTTTAGCATTTTGAGGAACCCACTTTGTTTCTTCTGAAAGACAGCTGTTTGGTGACAGATTGTAGCTAAGTCAGTAATTCCCATTCCCTGTGTCCACAGATCAAATACTGTGAATACCCTTAATATTGTGAATGCCTTCCCCTGCCTTTCCTATAGGATCAAATAGGAAAGCCAGGAGGTGGAAGGTGGAGGGTGATAAACAGGCAGGAAGAAGGCATGACTTGAGCTACTGCTGCAAGCAGCAGTACAAACCAAACTCACTGCCATCGGTAGCAACTATTACAGTTTTCTGAGACTGACTGTTTAAAGGAGTAAAAAGTCTAGTCTTTCTCCTTCGGAGTTTCTGATGGTCTTGAACTGTTGACCATGTGGATTGCAGCCCAAAGTGTAACCACTACACTACCAGGGTGACATGGGGTTCTGTTGAGCAGCATCCTATTTTTGCAGATGAATGAATGGAGTTATGAATGAGCTGAGTATGCATAACAGATAAGGGACATCGACTGTGGATTTCTCAAAGGCAGGGATTTTTTTTTTTTTTTCGTGTTTGCTTCTGTTGTACCTAGGGTAGCTTTGGGTCCAAACTGACTCCAGAGCACCTAGCCACA
>NW_022109491.1:52892468-52896611 GCF_000313985.2 Echinops telfairi
TTTTTTATGAAGAGCTGTTACAGTTGTGAGGAGGGTGTATTAGCTTTTGCTGATCACCTACTAAATCTTAATCAATTACCCCATTTATCTTCTATAGCACCCATCTAGTGTATACTTTCAAACTCAAGTGTCATCGAGTGGTCTTCAAGTAACCCTGCAGGACAGAGTAGAACTGCCCCTTTGGGATTCCAATGCTATAGAACCTATGGGAGTAGAAAGTCTCATCATTTTTCCAGAGATCACCTCGGGGGTATACACTGTCAACCTTGTGGTTACCAGCCCAATGTGTAACTCACCACACCACTAGAAAGGAGCCCTACTCGTGTAGTGGTTACGTGTGGGGCTGCAAGGTTGGTGGTTCAAAACCACCAGCTGCTCCCCGGGAGAAAGTTGAGGTTTCCCTTAAACAGTTAACAGTCTTGGGAACTCATCGAGGCAGTTCTACCCTGGCTCACAGGGTTACTATGAGTCAGT
Organism: Echinops telfairi; assembly: GCF_000313985.2. Classification (NCBI taxonomy): domain Eukaryota; kingdom Metazoa; phylum Chordata; class Mammalia; order Afrosoricida; family Tenrecidae; genus Echinops; species Echinops telfairi. The sequence goes on from NW_022109491.1 coordinate 52,892,943, forward strand.
ATGACTCCTTGGCAGTGACACCACCAGAGCTCCCCGGGGTAAGCATTAGCATCCCTGTGTTACGACCCATATCTGCTCACGTCAAAATCAATGCTGACTGCAATTAGGACTGCCCTTTCCCTGCTCAGGTTCTGGATGACCTAAAGCAGGTGGGCATTTCTCGTTGCTCAGTTTGTTCACGGGGTTTGTTCATAGCACCTTGTTCCAGTTGCTGACTCTCCTGGTACTTGTTCAGATTGACTTTTGCTCATCTCATCCTATGCCGACCCCGATCGGACTCTGATAATGAGTCAAATCAACTCGTGACCTATGTTCCCGTGGTCTCCCACCAGCTGCATCATTCCCTTCTGAGTGGCCAGTGGTTTTCTGTTGTCAGAGGTACTGAACCAAAAGGCACCCAAAGAAAATGGCACCGTCGCTCAGGCACTGGGGACAGAGCTACAGAAACAGGGACACTGAAGAGCCGGCTTTGGAAGTGACCAGAGAAGCAGCACACAGGACACTCTGGGTTCCAAACCCTACCGCTGGCTGAAGTTCTATTTTTCAGAAATATTTAGTGGACTCCCTTGGGGATGTGGGTTTCAGTAAATTCGCTTTATCTGTGTTCCTCTGGAGAAGCATGAGGGGCGGCATGGCCTTTCCTCAGCACTCAGCACAGCCTGGCAGGGAAGTGATTGACAAATTAAACAACTCTTGTCAGAAGTTTCATATTAAATGTGATCCCCCATCCCCACCCCGAGCTGCAAAGAACTCTCATGGGAGTCTTGTTACGTGGTTGGGCTTGGGCAGTGGGTGCCAGAGGAGACAGATACGGGTGAGAGAGCTATTGCCAGAGACTTCTCCGTGCTGTGACTTATTCTGGCCTCTCTGCCCAGAGGGTGGAGCATCTGAGTTGGAGGTCAGCTCGTTCATCATTCCATATCGTCATTGGGCATACGAGCTCCCCCCACTCTTTGTTTTTCCTGGCATGCAGCCAGTGTCCCAGAAGGGTCATGTGATTTATCTGGTAGTGCTCAACTTGTAGTCAGATTTATCAGCATACCAGATTTTGGTCTGCATTTTCATTCATGTGTCTCTGGGTTTTGAAGTGGGGGATAATGAAACCTTCTCACAGAGCTGCCATTATCAACAACGGGTTGAATGGCATTTACTAATGTCACATAGTGGTGTTTTGATTTTTGCCATATATATTTAAGGTTTAGCCCAGCAATGTCCAGCTCCTTGGAGTCTAGGAGAACTATCATGCTGACACTTTTATTAGTAAGAAAATTTAGTTCAGAAAGCATTGAACTTCAGACTGCCTTCTTTCATTTCATTAAATCAACTGTATCTTAAACTTAGCAATCTATATATTGCAAGAAGTTAGATAGCAAACTTTTAATCAAGGAGGCCTATATTCAGGGGGTGTCTCTGTCTGATCCAGTTGGCCCGACTCCCTAAAGGGGAGCCAAGAGGTACATGGATGTTGGAGAAGACTGGTGTGTCACTGGCTAGCCATACCCTCCAATGTAGGAGAAGAATCCTCTTCTCCTGAGAGGAGCCCAGGTGATCCTGCTAAAGGAATATCCATGAACAAAAATGAGCCTACTATCAAGACTGGCTTCCAAACTGCTCTCACTCACTCATTCACTGCCACAGACTCTATTGGACTCACAGTGACCCTTCAGGACAGGCATTAAGTCGATAAAATAAAGGGGGGAAATTTTGTTCTTATTCTCTAATCACTATCAAACTCACAATAATTAATTCAAATATTTGTCACTTATTGGGTAGACTAGAGAAACAAATCCATAGAAACTCAGATATGTATGAGAGAGTTTTATATAAAGGGCAAGTGTACATTAAGAAAGCATCCCAACCCAGTCCTGTCTAAGTCCATAAGTCCAATATTAGCCCATACGTCCAATACCAATCTACAAAATCCTCTTCAGACTCACAAAACACATGAAATGCCGCTAAATGCAGGATGATCACAGGGCCTTGGGTGGAAAGTCTTTGGACCCAGTGGTGTTGTAAGCATCGCAGCGCTGGCAGGGGTCTCTATGTGGCTTCTCCAGCTTCAGAGGTCTGGTTGCATTGGGGTAGGTCCATGTGGCTTCTCCATCTCAGGGCACTAGAGTAGATCCATGTGTCTTGTCAGCTGCAGTGTCTCCCAGGGAGTGAGCCAAGAGAGAGAAGTGTCTCCCGTCTTCCTGGAGGAAAATACAGGAGTTCCCAGAATTTTCAGGAGAAGGCCATGCCCATACAGAGGTCTCATTGGCTATAATTCTCTTGACAGATGAGATTCCACCCCTTCACTCTTAATCCTTAAATTGACAAAACAATTCTATAACTACCACACTTATAAAATCCTCAAAACCTTCACTCAAGATGCTCAAGATTCCTGACCTTACCTTTGCAGAAAAGTCAACCCACACCTAATTTTCATTTCTCCCAATTAGATGCCTAACTTTCTTTGGGATACCTGCAACGAATTCCCCCGACTAGCATGCCCTTCCTGTTTCCAGTCTTCTGTATCCCAGCCATTCCCAGTCAACACTTTATCTTACTTTCCAAACCTAGGAAAATCTACCTTCCTCTTAAATGTCTTATCAAATACCCAAACATCCCGCACTTGATAAAATATGTTTTTTTCCTAACATTCCCATAGCACTCTGTACTTGACATTCCGCTTATTAAAAACTCAGTCAGTCTTAGATCAATTATTAGTACATATTTCCCTTTTCCCCATTACAGGCTGAGGTCTTGGTTATCATATTTTTACCTCCCCTGCTCCCTTAGAGAATCAAGCTAACCTGCCTTCGAAGTCCAAGGCATATCTGTTGAGCTGATGTCTCACCTGGCCTCTCCTCTCAGTTTCTACTGGTTACTGAGGGCTTCTGGGTAGAATCAGTTCTCACATGATCCACTCTGTTGCTAAGAGTCCAATATTTCTGTGCATTGATAATCAAGAAGTAATTGTTTTTTGGTGCTAGAAACTCAAATGAGCGCACTATTCTGCTTTACTGGTTTCCTTTTATCTCTTACCTGAGTATCTTTTTTGATGTATTGCTAAATTTAGATTTATGGCTCCTGGTCTTCTCTCCAGAGAGTGATAGTCGCTTTGATTGCTTACCAGGTTTTAACTCCTAAAACTTAGTTTCACTCTTGAGACTACAGGCATTTGGTCATCTCTAGCTCTGCTTGAAATAAGATTGAATATGAAAACAAAACGTGATGAATTTATAACTTTTATGAAGTTAAGACCATAACAAACATCATCCATCCATTTGCTCGCTCAACAAATATTTATTCAATTGACTGTGGACTTAGACACCATGTGTCATCCTGGGGGATGGAAGAAGCCATCCTGCTAGCTTCCCTGAGCTCACCATAAGGATCTCTCAATAGATTCATTCATATCAAGTTCATTCCTACTTGGCATTGTTTTTGCATTTGGGGGGATTTGAAATTAAGGCACCAGATGCCTGAAGGAATATGACCCAATTGTTGAGTCAAAGGCAACCTCGCCAGAAAGATGGATGCCACCTGCCTGGCTTGATGGTCACTGGGAAGTCTCTCCCTTTGGGATGAGCCAGAATGCTGCTCATGGACTACAACAGCTAAGTGGCAGAAAGAGTGGGCCATGAAAGTGTGGCCTGAAGCCTTCCGACCTCCCTGGAGACCAGC